>NC_141875.1:83960892-84270714 GCF_056163025.1 Triticum urartu
GTCCCGCTGGTGTGCCATTGCTATGAAAAAAACATTCTAATGGCGCACCGCCTGGGGATGCGCCATTAGTAATCTTCCCCATCCATACACTTCGTCCCTCCCTCGTCCCTCCCTCTTGCCACACACTTCCCTCTCCCTCCACCGCGCCGCTCCCTCCCTCGTCCCTCCCTCCACCGCGCCGCCGCTGCCCCGACCCATTGCGCCGCAGCCGCCCACGCGCCCCCGCCGCCTCCCTCTCCCCTTCCTCCCCCTCGAGCACCACCTCCCCCCGAGCCCCGCCTCCCCCCCGAGCAGCGCCTCCCTCGCCTCCCTCGAAACCCTAGAAGCCCGCGACCTCCCCGCCCTCTATCCCCGCCCCCCCCAAGCTCGCCGTCTCCGCCCTCCGTCGTCTCTGCTCCGGCCACCACCAAATCTCTCTCGTCAGAGCTGCCCCTCGACGGCGGCTAGCCTCGTCGGACGCGCTCCTCGACGGCGGCGCGAGCCTCCCCGCGCGGCCTGGTTAGTCTCTTTCCCTCCCTCCCTCTCTCCCCCGCTCATCCCCAAGCCCCCACGGGGTGGCGACCTAGGGTTAGGTTCGGCCGCCGTTCCCGCGTGCTCGCGCGCTCCCGTGCTCCCGTACTAGATAGTAGCATCTTCAGACATTCAGTAACTAGTAGATAGATAGTACAGCTTCCGTTGCTGAATTTGGGTTGTGCTGTTCGTCATGCAGTTCATATCTCCCCCGGATCGCTGCCGAAAGGCCTGCACTCGCTGGATCTGTCGCGGAACAAGATCGCCAACGTCGAGGGGTTTCGGGAACTGACGAAGCTTCGCGTGCTCAACCTCAGCTACAACCAAATTTCGTGCATCGGCCATGGTAAGTCGCAGACTTGGGGTTCTTGCATTGCACTGCACATCTTCTATAAATTCCTTAGTACTAGATTTCTTTCTGGTCCATGTACACATGCATCCTATCCAAGACAGACATGTAACATTCCATAGGATGTATGGATCATATCTTAAATGATATGGCAGTGGCCACATTTGTTGGTGGCTGGGACCGGCCACATTCAGTAATTATTTTTTTCCTACAAAAGTTCAATGTCTATGCATCACATGTTATAGTCCGAGGAAAAGTTCACTAAAATTGTTGTAGTTTAAAAAACAGTTAACTGAAACTGTTGTAGTCTGAAACTGTTAGGAGTTGGTAATTATCGGCAACTGTAGTCTGAAATTATTGTAGGTTGGTTCAATTGTCCATCATTTTAGCGACGACTGCGCCTTGCCTCCCCCACATTGCTGTTGTTGTGCTTGCGCCGGTTGGAGCTCTCTAGGAAATTTTGTGATCTAGTAATCCACTCTTCTTTCTTTACAGACGGCGTGCGCGAGCAGATCCACCTACTTGTTTGCAACACATGCTTGCATTTTGACAGAATCAGATAGTAAAAAAGGGCACCATTTCTATGTGCATGCTGTACTAGTATGAATCTGAATGTGCCCCATATCACTATGCGTGCCTAACATGTGATTTTCCCTGCAAATGCTCTATCATAGTGACATGTATGGTGAGGGTCACGGGACTGACTGTATGGTTCTGCTGGTGGTGTGGTAATTGATTTACTTGTTTGGTTTGGTAGCTAGAGCACTGTATCAGTGGTGCTAAACTGTTCTTGTTATCTGACTGGTTCGTGCGTTATGAGCCACCGTGTTGTGTATGGCCTGCCTAAGAATTGGTTAAGTAGTAAGTTGTTTAGGCTTGGCCATTTCCACTCATTGTAGATAGATAGAGTTACACTTTTGTTACACTGCATTATCTTTCTGTAGAGTAGTAATGCTCCACTTCCACATATTTTTAGTTAGTTATCTTCCAGTAGTATTTCAAATTGAAGCCCTGAGTAGCAGCACCTCTTGTGTTGTTCACTATCACATAGTTGCAGTTTGGCAAACACATGCTAGTAAATATTCTACTGTTTTGAAGTGCTTGTTGAAATATGTGTGTGAAATTATTTTGTGGGAATTGCTGATTCTGATCAAAACAGGTACCTTATAACATCATGGAATCACAACCTTATAACAAATAATTTAAGAGGCTATGTTCTGGTTTGTTGTATCTCCACCAGTTTGGGTTGGTGAATGTGGATGATTTTTTTATCCTGTGAACTCATTGTACTGCTACAAGAATTTGGTATCATCATTGTTTAATTTTGTCAACTTGTGATGTTGCTGATGTACCCCGAGAGGCCCTTGAGTTTGCCAGAATGTCGATTAACTTCTGTTCCGGCAAATTCGGGTACTCCATATGTCCTATTTTCAGCAAATGTCATGCTGAAATTTTCCATGAATTTTAGCATGACTTTGCTAAAAATAGGACATATGGGGTACTTGCAACTAATGCATGGGCCGGGGTATCTTAGTACTTAGTTAAGTATGATCAACTGCCCCGCCATTCTTGCTACATTAAACCATAGGTGGCAATAGAGCCAAGTGATTAGGCCCAACTTAGAATTCTCCTTAGCATCGATAAACCCTAGATGATAAACCCAACATAGGTGGCAATAGAGCCAAGTGATTAGTGCCAAGTGATTAGGCCCAACCTAGGGTGCCTCGGCATCGATAAACCCTAAATGATGAAAACTTAACTTGGCTTCTATAGGGTGCCTCGGTGTCGATGAGAACCTAAATGATGTACGCTTAGGCTTTTAGGGTGCCTCGGCGTCGACAAACCCTAAATGATAAAAGCTTAGCTTTTAGGATGCCTCGATGTCAAAAAACCCTAAATGATGAGACCGTGATCTTGTTCCTTGACAATAACCAACTTTTTGACCAAACTTTTTTCCTATTTAGAGCGAAACATGGCCCACAACGATGAGGTCGGCGGTTCGGGCGGCAAGCAATTCTGGGAGCTGTCCCAGGAGTTGCAGGAAGAACCTCACCACTATGAGGACGTCGTGGAAGATACCGATCCTGACTACACAACCCCTAGTGGCGTCGGGGATGACACCACTGATGATGGCACCACGGATGCCACCACTGATGATTGTGGCGCACGCACAGATGGCAGCCAATCGAAGAGGCAACGGAAGGACCAGCGCCCGAGCGTGCTCGGCACCGTCAGGGAGTAATTTACTGAAGTGAACTCCGACGGGCATCCGACGGCGCTCAAACACGTAGTCAAGGGGTACTTGGTTCAGCTCGGGTGCATTCTCCGGAGCACCGTCTCGATCAACACCGAGAACCTAAGGCATAAGGACCGAGGGAATTTGCGCAGCCTCCTCTTCACGAAGCTGCACGAACGATACAAGTTCCCCGCTGAGTTTGCAAACACACGCCTCTCAGGGAATAAAGTGAATGGTGCCGCCCTCACGAGGATGAGCACGGCCCTGTCTACCTGGAAAAGCACGGTGAAGGCAATGATTGAAAAAGGTGATAGTTATGAGAAGATCAAGGCGAAATATCCTTTGATGAGCGAAGATGACTACAAGGAGTTCAAGATCAAGTGCGAGAGCCCCGCAACCTCCGAATCAAGTCAGTGGGGGAAAGAAATGCGGCAGTTGAACTTAGGGGTCCACCAACTCGGTCCTGGCGGTTACAGAGTGGCAGAGCCTATATGGGACAAGGAGGACACGGATCGTGCCGAGCAAGGCCTACCGCCCCGCTTCGAGAAATACCGTGACAAGCAGACCAGGAACTTTCTCAGGGCCCGATACAAGGAGGACCCGGTAACAAAGGAGCTTACCACGGATCCGAAGACCAAGGCGCTTGAGCTTGTTCTGGTAAGGAATACACCCCCGCGTAATTAGCTCCATATGGTTGCATTCTAATTAATCCCCAATATTTCTAAATGGTTCACGTTCCTTCCGCAGGACAATGAAAGCAGAAGTGCGGGGTCGTCTCAGAGCTCCCCTTTCGACACCCCTTTGAATAGGGCGTTGAACGTAATGAAAAACAAGGATAAGCTCAGTAAGCCGACGTCGGCTGGTCGTGTGGCCGGCAAAGGCTTGTCCACAAAATGGTCGTCATACTATACCGCTGGTGGGCGAAAGGAGAAAAAGACCAGCTCGGAAAGCCAGTCGCGCGAGGTTGAAGCACTCAAGGCACAAGTGGTGTGGATTCCGGAGCTTATCCAAGAGCAAGTGGAACAACAACCGGGAACGAAGCTCAACGCCATGGTACCTACGTTGATTCATGGGCTGACGACGTGGATTGTGGGCGGCTAATAGGGGCCTCCCCCGGTTCCCAGCTTCACGGCCAGCAACTCGCACAGCGCGTAGGCGGCGCCATTGGTGTCTCCGGCAGCGCCATTGATGTCTCCAGCGGAGGCGGTATTCATGTCTCTGGCGCCGGCACGGGCATTGGAGCTTAATGCACCCGGGTGTACACCGGCCGGCACCTCGCCAGCAAGCAGCCCCTCCGTCAGTTGCACGCCCGCCGTTGGCGGTGCCTCGACATTAGCCAAGCTCGACGGCATCACGGTAACTAAGCCTCTTGGGTGATGACTTCATCTCCTTGCCTTTGACTGGGCATCCCTAATGCCCTACATGTTTTCGTAGGGCGCTGCCGACGTTCCTTGCACTCTCCTGCACTTCGTGGGTGGCGAGTTGGTCGATGTCGCCAAGGGCAGACTCGTTCAACCGGGCAACCCCGTGTTCCACGGTAATCCGATGCCACCCACAGTGTATAGGGTTGAAGTGGTTCGGGTGCTGCCAGGATGCGACGAGCTGTTACCTCCAATTCGACCCGCTGGGGCCGACGAAGAAGAAGAGATGACCCTCAGCGCCTGCGTAAACTGGCCCCTGCTTTGGCCGAAGAGCCAGATTCGTTTGGGGAGCGAGGCACACCAGCCCACAGACAAGACCGCCAGTCGTGCGGGCGCCAAGCCATGGCAAGAACGCCGCAACGCTACCGGACGTGCCGGACATCCCTATGGCACAGGATCCGGACATGCATATGGCACAGGATCCGGACAATGACGACAACGACTACTATACATTTACCAACGTCGATAAGTACTTTGCCGAACATGGGTACGGTGACGAGTTCTGCGGGCCTCCTTCTCAGGAACCCAACCAAGACGACCGCGATCTAGCCGGTACGGCGGAGAAACCCAGTTGCAATAGGCGTCGTCTGGCATTCAGTTCTCAGGAGACGCATCCAGCTGCCGGCTTCACCGAGCCTCAGATAGCTGAGGTGCCAAATATTATCAGCCCCAACACGCTCAAGAAGGCGGTCTTTGAGCAGAACTCGGTCCCATTACAGCAAATCAAGAAGAAGGGACAGAAACGAAAGGCTAAAAAGGGCGCCGGTGCGAGCCAGCTGGCACCGAGTACGATCCGTGCTCAGGACGGGCCACCTTCACCTAAGGATATCTCGAGGAGGGTGCATGTGGCGGGTAGGGCGATGCTACCGACAAATATGCTCAATGCTGCAACCGGTGTTATGCGGAGTCTGCATGACAGTGTTCTTTCTTTGGAGAAGCGGTGTCTCAGAGAGAATGATGTGGCATACCCGGTTTTCGTGGCCAAGGTGCCAGAGGGCAAGGGCTTTGTCGATGGCGCCATCGGGGGTACGATCGTCCTGCGGTTTGATGACATCTTTGCTATGTTTAACCTTCAGCCGCTGCACTACACCTTCGTTCGGCTGTTTTCGCTGAGTATGGAGATGCGGATCATTAGAGACAGGACCCCGGACATTGTGATAGTCGACCCCTTCTACATGCGTGCCAAGCTCTTGGGCAGCGCTGGGGACCGCCAAGTCACGAGTTCACACCTCGAAGGCGTCATTCTGGCAAACCCAGATAAGGATAACTTCCTCATGTCTTACTTTCCCAAGTAAGTCATCCCTTAACCGCCCCGAAACAAATGATTTCTTAGATTTCAATCGTTCTTTCTTTTTTCCAACATTCTATGTTCTGTGCAGTGACACACATTGCACACTCATCCTCTCAAGCCTGAATATTCCATGGCCACATATTTCGACCCGAACCATGACTCCAAGATAGACTACACAAATATCAAGAAAGTTCTTGATGATGTTCTCCCCGGCTACGCCAAATCTGGAGGCACCTTCACCAAGCCAGTTCGTAGGTATGGCAGGCACGTGTTCGCCCACAATACTAAGTTCTACCGCATCAAGCAGCCGCCTGGCGGTCAGAAGGATGCCTACTACGCCCTCCATCACATGCGAGCGATCGTACGGGACCATCATCACCTTCTGCTACCAGATAAGCTCAAAGATTGGGCCGTGAGCTTGTTGGCAATCCAGGACGTGGACATCAAACAAGAATTCTTTCGCATCCAGTCGGAGTTAGCGAAAATCATCCATCAAGATGTCCTTCATACCTCGGGGTAGTTCTACCTCAGATATCAACCGTCCAACAGTGAGATAGAAACAACGCTACAAATGTAGGCTGACAACGCCCGCGATTTCATGACCATCACGAGAGACGACGGCTTCATCCACGCTCTGGTCCCATGAGTCGATTCGAAAGTAGTGATGCTATGTGTAGTTCTGAAACATTGATTGGCTCATGTTGTAATTAAACTTTAATAAATTGTATATCTCTTTGGTTTGCACAGTCATTCAACTTAGATGTAATCGATGCTATTTATTAGTAGGACCATGAATCGTTCTATTAATGTCTTGCCTTTCTCTTCTGATCCTTTTGTTACATACTTATATATTGCTTATGTATTGTCTGTTATTTGGCTTGTGAATAGAGATGCCGTCGTATGTCGTGTACAAGGGTAAGGTTCCCGGAGTCTACGACGACTGGGAGGAGTGTCGGAGACAGGTTCACCATTTCAGCGGTAACAGTTAGTAAGGGTACACCACTAGGGCGGAGGCAGAATCTAGATACGCCCGCTATCTAGCGGGAGAGAGGAGGGAGCGTTGGAGGAACCGGATGAAGACCAGTTTCATCGCGATGATGCTCATCATGATGACCGCAACTCTCTTCTATGTGATGGTAGTTTAGATGATCGATATCGACTTGTAATGTAAAGACAAACTCGCTACTCACGGTCTCGAGACTTGTAATGTTTTATCTTTGTTCGATCTTTTGAATTCGGAGACTAATATGATGAATTGTATTCGGAGACTAATCTTCTATTGTATTCGATGAATCTGTTGTTGCTGTGTGCTGCTGTCTATATTCTGTCCAATAATATATTTTGTAACATGTGCAAAAATCAGAAAAGTAAAAAAAAAGTAATATTCATACTAATGGCGCATCACCTCAAAGTGCGCCATTAGTATGCCAAAGGATACTAATGGCGCATCACTACACAGTGCGCCATTAGTATGCCAAAGGATACTAATGGCGCATCACCCCACTAGTATCTGGTATACTAATGGCGCACCAGTGGTGCGCCATTAGTAAAAAATACTAGTGGCGTGGTACTAGTGGCGCACCAGTAGTGCGCCATTAGTAGGCAAAACTGGTGCGCCACTAGTAGGCCTTTTCCTAGTAGTGCTTATAGCAAGACTTCTCCCATGTCCTCAGGAACAAACTTAACTACTCACAAAGCATATTCATGTTCATAATCAGAGGGGGATTAATATGCATAATGAATCTGAACCTATGATCTTCCACCAAGTAAACCAACTAGCATCAACTACAAGGAGTAATCAACACTACTAGAAACCCACAAGTACCAATCTGAGGTTTGGATACAAAGATTGGATACAAGAGATGAACTAGGGTTTGAGATGAGATGGTGCTGGTGAAGATAATGATGGAGATTGACCCCCTCCCGATGAGAGGATCGTTAGTGATGACGATGGTGATGATTTCCCCCTCCCGGAGGGAAGTTTCCCCGACAGAACAGCTCCGTTGGAGCCCTAGATTGGTTCCGCCAAGGTTCCACCTCGTGGCGGCGGAGTTTCTTCCCGAAAGCTTGCTTATTATTTTTGTTCTTGATGAAAGACTCCATATAGCCAAAGATGGGCATCAGAGGGCCACCAGGGGGCCCACGAGGCAGGGGGCGCGCCCAGGGGGTAGGGTGGGCCCCCACCCTCGTGGATGTTGGGTGGCCCCCCTCTGGTACTTTCTTCGCTCAGTATTTTTTACATATTCTGAAAATAACTCCCGTGGAGTTTCAGGACTTTTGGAGATGTGCAGAATAGGTCTCTGATATTTGCTCCTTTTCTAGCCTAGAATTTCAAATGCCGGCATTCCCCCTCTTCATGTAAACCTTGTAAATTAAGAGAGAATAGGCATAAGTATCGTGACATAATGTGTAATAACAGCCCATAATGCAATGAAAATTGATATAAAAGCATGATGCAAAATGGACGTATCAGCTCCCCCAAGCTTAGACCTCGCTTGTCCTCAAGCGGAAGCCGATATCGAAAAATATGTTCACATGTTTAGAGATAGAGGTGTCGATAAAATAAAATACGGACATGAGGGAATCATGATCATTCTTAGAACAGCAACATATATATATTGTCATATGATCTCTTATGCTAAAGTAACAATTCAATCACAATTTCAAGTACGAATCATAAACTTCATTGAGAACCAACAAACTCTAATTTCACTCATTGAGGCAATTGCAATTTATCATAACATAGGAAAGAGTCAATATAAGAGCTTTTCAGCAAGTCCACATACTCAACTATCATTTAGTCTTTCACAATTGCTAACACTCATGCAATATTTATGGGTATGAAGTTTTAATCGGACACAGAGAAGGATAGGGGCTTATAGTTTTGCCTCCAAACTTTTTACCTCGAGGGTAATGTCAACAATAATAGTTCATGAAAACTCACATCCAATTAGCTATATATATCAGGATCTGCTACCTCTTTTAGCACTGCGTTGGTTTTCCTCGAAGAGGAAGGGATGATGCAGCAAAGTAGCGTAAGTATTTCCCTCAGTTTTTGAGAACCAAGGTATCAATCCAGTAGGAGGCTACGCGAGAGTCCCTCGTACCTGCACAAAACAAATAAATCCTCGCAACCAGCGCAAATAGGGGTTGTCAATCCCTATAGGGCCACTTACGAGAGTGAGATCTGATAGATATGATAAGATAATATTTTTGGTGTTTCTATGATAAAGATGCAAAGTAAAATAAAAGCAAAGTAAATAGAAAAGTAATAACTAAGTAGTAGGATATTGATATGATAAAGATAGACCCGGGGGCCATAGGTTTCACTAGTGGCTTCTCTCAAGAGCATAAGTATTCTACGGTGGGTGAACAAATTACTGTTGAGCAATTGACAGAACTGAGCATAGTTATGAGAATATCTAGGTATGATCATGTATATAGGCATCACGTCCGAGACAAGTAGAATGACTCCTGCCTGCATCTACTACTATTACTCCACTCATCGACCGCTATCCAGCATGCATCTAGAGTATTAAGTTAAAACAGAGTAACGCCTTAAGCAAGATGACATGATGTAAAGGGATAGACTCATGCAATATGAAGAAAACCCCATCTTGTTATCCTCGATGGCAACAATACAATACGTGCCTTGCTGCCCTTATTGTCACTGGGAAAGGACACCGCAAGATTGAACCCAAAGCTAAGCACTTCTCCCATTGCAAGAAAGATCAATCTAGTAGGCCAAACCAAACTGATAATTCGAAGAGACTTGCAAATATAACCAATCATACATAAAAGAATTCAGAGAAGATTCAAATATTATTCATCGATAGACTTGATCATAAACCCACAATTCATTGGTCTCAACAAACACACCGCAAAAAGAAGATTACATCGAATAGATCTCCACAAGAGAGGGGGAGAACATTGTATTGAGATCCAAAAAGAGAGAATAAGCCATCTAGCTGCTAACTATGGACCCGTAGGTCTGAAGTAAACTACTCACACTTCATCGGAGAGGCTATGTTGTTGATGTGGAAGCCCTCCGTGATCGATGCCCCTCCGGCGGAGCTCCGGAACAGGCCCCAAGATGGGATCTTGTGGATACAGAAAGTTACGGTGGTGGAATTAGGGTTTTGGCTCCTCTTCTGATCGTTTGGGGGGACGTGGATATATATAGGAGGAACAAGTACGTCGGTGGAGCAACAGGGGCCCCACGAGGGTGGAGGGCGCGCCTGGGGGGTAGGCGCGCCCCCTAACTCGTGGGCTCCTGTTAGCTGGCTTGATGTAGGGTCCAAGTCTCCTGAGTTGTATTCGGTGAGAAAATCACGTTCCCGAAGGTTTCTTTCCGTTTGGACTCCGTTTGATATTCCTTTTCTTCGAAACCCTAAAACAGGCAAAAAAACAACAATTCTGGGATAGGCCTCCGGTTAATAGGTTAGTCCCAAAAATAATATAAAAGTAGATAATAAAGCGCAATAATGTCCAAAACAATAGATAATATAGCTTGGAGCAATCAAAAATTATAGATACGTTGGAGACGTATCAAGCATCCCCAAGCTTAATTCCTGCTCATCCTCGAGTTGGTAAATGATAAAAATAGAATTTTTGATGTGGAGTGCTACTTGGCATAATTTTAATGTAATTCTTCTTAATTGTTGTATGAATATTCAGATCCGAAAGATTCAAGGCAAAAGTTCATATTGACATAAAAATGATAATACTTCAAGCATACTAACTAAGCAATTATGTCTTCTCAAAATAACATGGCCAAAGAAAGTTCATCCCTACAAAATCATATGGTTTAGTCATGTTTCATTTTCGTCACACAAGAATGATATCATCATGCACAACCCCGATGACAAGCCAAGCAATTGTTTCATACTTTAGTAATATCAAACCTATAAACTTTCACGCAATATATGAGCGCGAGCCATGGACATAGCACTATAGGTGGAATAGAATATAATGAGGGGGGTTATGTGGAGCAGACAAAAAAGGAGGAAGTCTCACATCAACGAGCTTAATCAATGGGCTATGGAGGTGCCCGCCTATTGATGTTAATGTAGTGAGTAGGGATTTCCATGCAACGGATGCACTAGAGCTATAAATGTATGACAGCTCAACAAAAGAAACTAGTGGGTGTGCATCCAACTTGCTTGCTCACGAAGACCTAGGGCACTTGAGGAGGCCCATTGTTGGAATATACAAGCCAAGTTCTATAATGAAAAATTCCCACTAGTATATGAAAGTTATAACATGAGAGACTCTCTACTATGAGGATCATGGTGCTACTTTGAAGCACAAGTGTGGCAAAGGATAGTAACATTGTCCCTTCTCTCTTTTTCTCTCATTTTTTTTTATTTTTGGGCCTTTTTATGGCCTTTCTCTTTTTTTGGGCCTTCTCCCTTTTTATGGCCTTTCCTATTTTTTATATTCCTCACTTGGGATAATGCTCTAGAAAATGATGATCATCACACTTCTATTTATTTACAACTCAATGATTACAACTCGATACTAAAACAAAAGATGACTATATGAATGCCTCCGGTGGTGTACGGGATATGCAATGAACCATGAGTGACATGCATGAAAGAATTATGAACGGTGGATTTGCCACAAATACTATGTCAACTACATGATCATGCTAAGCAATATGACAATGATGAATGTGTCATGATGAACGGAATGATGGAAAGTTGCATGGCAATATATCTCGGAATGGCTATGGAAATGCCATAATAGGTAGGTATGGTGGCTGTTTTGAGGAAGATATAAGGAGGTTTATGTGTTAAAGAGCGTATCATATCACGGGGTTTGGATGCACCGGCGAAGTTTGCGCCAACTCTCAATGTGAGAAAGGGCAATGCACGGTACCGAAGAGGCTAGCAAGGATGGAAGGGTGAGAGTGTGTATAATCTATGGACTCAACATTAGTCATAAAGAACTCACATACTTATTGCAAAAGTCTACAAGTCATCAAAAACCTCGGTACTATGCGCATGCTCCTAGGGGGATAGATTGGTAGGAAAAGACCATCGCTCGTCCCCGACCGCCACTCATAAGGAAGACAATCAAATAACACCTCATGTTTCAAATTTGTTGCATAACATTTACCATACGTGCATGCTACGAGACTTGCAAACTTCAACACAAGTATTTCTCAATTTCACAACTACTCAACTAGCACGACTTTGATATTATTACCTGCATGACTCAAAACAATCATCAAGCATCAAACTTCTCTTAGTATTCAACACACTCATCAGAAAGTTTTATTATTAATCTTGCATACAAAGCATATTTGGATTTTAAGAAAATTACCATGCTATTAAGACTCTCAAAATAATCTAAGTGAAGCATGAGAGATCAATAGTTTCTATAAAACAAATCCACCACTGTGCTCTAAAAGATATAAGTGAAGCACTAGAGCAAAATTATATAACTCAAAAGATATAAGCGAAGCACATAGAGTATTATAACAAATTCCAAATCATGTATGGCTATCTCAAAAGGTGTGTACAGCAAGGATGATTGTGGTAAACTAACAAGAAAATACTCAAATCATACAAGACGCTCCAAGTAAAACACATATCATGTGGTAAATAAAAATATAGCTCCAAGTAAAGTTGCCGATAGAAGTAGACGAAAGAGGGGATGCCTTCCGGGGCATCCCCAAGCTTTGGCTTTTAGGTGTCCTTCGATTATCTTGGGGGTGCCATGGGCATCCCCAAGCTTAGGCTCTTGCCACTCCTTGTTCCATAATCCATCAAATCTTTACCCAAAACTTGAAAACTTCACAACACAAAACTTAAAGTAGAAAACTCGTGAGCTCCGTTAGCGAAAGAAAACAAAAGAACACTTCAAGTTACTGTAATGAACTCATTCTTTATTTATATGTGTGTTATACATACTGTATTCCAACTTCTATATGGTTCATAAACTATTTTACTAGCCATAGATTCTTCAAAATAAGCAAACAACACACGCAAAACAGAATCTGTCAAAAACAGAACAGTCTGTAGTAATCTGTAGCTAGCGCAAGATCTGGAACCCCAAAAATTCTAAAATAAATTTCTCGACGTGAGGAATTTATCTATTAATCGTCTTCAAAAAGAATTAACTAAATAGCACTTCCCAAATAAAAATGACAGCAGTTCTCCTGAGCACTAAAGTTTCTGTTTTTAATAGCAAGTTCAACAAGACTTTCCCCAAGTCTTCCCAACGGTTCTACTTGGCACAAAAACTAATTAAACACAAAAAACACAACCAAAACAGAGGCTAAATAATTTATTTATTACTAAGCAGGGGCAAAAATCAAGGAATAAAAATAAAATTGGGTTGCCTCCCAACAAGCGCTATCATTTAACACCCCTAGCTAGGCATAACAAGCACGAATAGATCTAGGTATTGCCATCTTTGGTAAGCAATCCATAAGTGGCTCTCATAATAGATTCATAAGGTAATTTAATTTTCTTTATAGGAAAGTGTTCCATGCCTTTCCTTAACGTAAATTGGAATCTAATATTTCCTTCCTTCATATCAATAATTGCACCAATCGTTCTAAGGAAAGGTCTACCAAGAATAATAGGACATGAAGGATTGCAATCTATGTCAAGAACAATAAAATTTACGGGCACATAATTCCTATTTGCAACAATAAGAACATCATTAATTCTTCCCATAGGTTTCTTAATAGTGGAATCCGCAAGGTGCAAGTTTAGAGAGCAATCATCAAAATCACAGAAACCTAACAAATCACACAAAGTCTTTGGAATCGTGGAAACACTAGCACCCAAATCACATAAAGCATAGCATTCATGATCTTTAATTTTAATAGTTTGTTCCCACTCATCATAAAGTTTTCTAGGGATAGAAACTTCTAATTCAAGTTTTTCTTCATAAGATTGCATCAAGGAATCAACGATATGTTTAGTAAATGCTTTATTTTGACTATAAGCATGAGGAGAATTTAGCACGATCTCTAAGCGAAAAAGGAAATAGCTTCAATTTAACAATATCATTATCCACATCTTTCTTCTTTTGCATGTCACACAAATCAACGAAGCTATTAAGATGGGTAGCGGCATCTTCACTAGGAAGGCCGGAGAACGGATCTTTCAAGACAAGATTCAGCAAAGCAGTAATAATTTCACAAGATTCAGCATCGGTAAGAGGAGCAATCAGAGTGCTAGTAAAATCATTGTTGTTGGTATTGGTGAACTCACACAATTTAGTATTATCTTGAGCCATCGCGATAAACAAGCAAACTAACACACAAGCAAACAAAAAGCAAGCGGACAAAAAGAGGCAAATAGAGAAAGAGAGGGAGGATAGAGAGAGAGAGGGCGAATAAAATGGCAAGGGTGACTTGGGGGGAGGAAAACGAGAGGCAAATGGCAAATAATGTAATGCTGGAGATAAGGGTATGTGATGGGTACTTGGTATGTTGACTTTTGCGTACACCTCCCCGCCAACGGCGCCAGAAATCCTTCTTCTACCTCTTTTAGCACTGTGTTGGTTTTCCCCGAAGAGGAAGGGATGATGCAGCAAAGTAGCGTAAGTATTTCCCTAGTTTTTGCGAACCAAGGTATCAATCCAGTAGGAGGCTACGGCGAGTCCCTCGTACCTGCAGAAAACAAATAAATCCTCGCAACCAACGCAAATAGGGGTTGTCAATCCCTATAGGGCCACTTACGAGAGTGGGATCTGATAGATATCATAAGATAATATTTTTGGTGTTTTTATGATAAAGATGCAAAGTAAAATAAAAGCAAAGTAAATAGCAAAGTAATAACTAAGTAGTAGGAGATTGATATGATAAATATAGACCCGGGGGCCTTAGGTTTCACTAGTGGCTTCTCTCGAGAGCATAAGTATTCTACAGTGGGTGAACAAATTACTGTTGAGCAATTGACAAAATTGAGCATAGTTATGAGAATATCTAGGTATGATCATGTATATAGGCATCACGTCCGAGACAAGTAGAATGACTCCTGCCTGCATCTACTACTATTACTCCACTCATCGACCGCTATCCATCATGCATCTAGAGTATTAAGTTAAAACAGAGTAACGCCTTAAGCAAGATGACATGATGTAAAGGGATAGACTCATAAAATATGAAGAAAACCCCATCTTGTTATCCTCGATGGCAACAATACAATACATGCCTTGCTGCCCTTATTGTCACTGGGAAAGGACACCCCAAGATTGAACCCAAAGCTAAGCACTTCTCCCATTGCAAGAAAGATCAATCTAGTAGGCCAAATCAAACTAATAATTCGAAGAGACTTGCAAAGATAACCAATCATACATAAAAGAATTCAGAGAAGATTCAAATATTATTCATAGATAGACTTGATCATAAACCCACAATTCATCGGTCTCAACAAACACACCGCAAAAAGAAGATTACATCGAATAGATCTCCACAAGAGAGGGGGAGAACATTGTATTGAGATCCAAAAAGAGAGAAGAAGCCATCTAGCTACTAACTATGGACCCGTAGGTCTGAATAAACTACTCACACTTCATCGGAGAGGCTATGGTGTTGATGTGGAAGCCCTCCATGATCGATGCCCCCTCTGGTGGAGCTCTAGAATAGGCCCCAAGATGGGATCTCGTGGATACAGAAAATTACGGCGGTGGAATTAGGGTTTTGGCTCCTCTTCTAATTGTTTGGGGGTACGTGGATATATATAGGAGGAAGAAGTACGTCGGTGGAGCAACAGGGGCCCCACGAGGGAGGAGGGCGCGCCCCCTACCTCGTGGGCTCCTGTTAGCTGGCTGGATGTAGGGTCCAAGTCTCCTGAGTTGTATTCGGTGAGAAAATCACGTTCCCGAAGGTTTCATTCCGTTTAGACTTCGTTTGATATTCCTTTTCTTTGAAACCCTAAAACAGGCAAAAAATAGCAATTCTGGGCTGGGCCTCCGGTTAATAGGTTAGTCCCAAAAATAATATAAAAGTAGATAATAAAGCCCAATAATGTCCAAAACAATATATAATATAGCATGGAGCAATCAAAAATTATAGATATGTTGGAGACGTATCAGGATCTTTCCAACACATTGTGCTTGCCAAAGGATAAAATGTAAAAAGGGAAGGTGAATATCACCTTGCCTCTTTGCATGAAGTATAAGACAAGAATGAAAGATAGGCCCTTCGTAGAGGGAAGTAGAGATTGTCATGTGCTTTTATGGTTGGATGCACGAAATCTTAATGCAAAAGAACGTCACTTTATATTGCCACTTGTGATATGGACCTTTATTATGAAGTCCGTCGCTTTTATTTCTTCCACATCACAATATCGTATAAAGCTTATTTTCTCCACACTAATAAGTCATACATATTGAGAGGGAAATTCTTATTGCTTGCAACGATGACAACTTACTTGATGGATCTTACTCAATCCATTGGTAGATATGGTGGACTCTCATGGCAAAACTGGGTTTAGGGATATTTGGAAGCACAAGTAGTATCTATACTTGGTGCAAAGAAATTGGCTAGGAAGAGAAAGAAAGGCAAGCTCAACATGTTGGATGATCCATGACAATATAATTTATTTCATATGTAAGAAAACATAACCCATTACGTTGTCTTCCTTGTCCAACATCAACTCTTTAGCATATCATACTTTAATGAGTGCTCACAGTTATAAAAGATGTCCAAGATAGTATATTTATATGTGAAAACCTCTCTTTCTTTATTACTTCCTATTAATTGCAACGATGACCAAAACTATGTTTGTCAACTCTCAACAACTTTTATTCATCATACTCTTTATATGTGAGCTCATTACTCTCCATAAGATCCATATGATCTCTTTATTTCTTTTTATTTCTTCTCTTTTATTTTATTCCGTCAAGATCAGAGCAAAATAATTAAGCCCTTGACTCAACACTAATCTTTATTATATATAGCCTACGGACTCGATTACATAGGAAGACCATAAAGCAAAACTCACAACTAGATCATACTAAAACTTTATTCTACTAGATCAAGATATCATCAAAAGGATTGAACTAAGAAAAAGATAAAGATAAAAGGTGTGATGGTGATACGATACCGGGGCACTCCCCCAAGCTTGGCAGTTGTCAAGGGGAGTGCCCATACCCATGTGTTTATGTTTCCTTCCTCAGAGGTGGTGATGAAGGGGTTGTTGATGTTGTAGGCTTGTCGGCCATCTTCCAAGGCATAGGCTCACCATCATAGAAGGATGATCGAGTCTCTGGGATCCTCAAATCTGCAGCCAAACTCATCCTCTTGAATCTATATTCATAGTCACAGTTTTGGTTTTGCAGGTCATAGATCTGGGCTTGGAGGCGCTCAATTTTCTCGTGAATCTTGAAGATGGCCTCCCCAATGTTCTTGTTATCCAGCTTGTGGTTTTTGGTGAACTCCATGATCATTATATGGTTGGAGTCGAGTCCATGTTCCACCATCTCCTCGAACTTGAAAATTTGTTGCTCCAATGCCTCGAGCCTTGTCTTCGTGCTTCCGGACCTCCTTGGTCCCTCAACATCGCGAATGTGCATTAACCCCTCAGGCATCTCAATGGGTTGAGGGTGTTGCAGCACCTTTGCGAGGTAGGGGTCGATGACCTTCTCGAAGAACTTGTCCTTGGGGGTACTTGAAGACGACATGGCGACCTAGATCTGTCAGAAAAAACAGCTCGAAACAAAGACAAGAGATATTTGCGTGATACGGTGGTCAAAACATTCGGGAGAATAAATAGTGAATTTTTACTGACCAAAAGAAGTATAGTGCAAGAAAATGGAGTCCGGAGAGCACACGAGGCGCCCACGAGGCAGGGGGCGCGCCCATGGGGGTAGGGGGCGCCCTCCACCCTCGTGGAATCCTCGTGTCATTTCCGGTATGCTTCTTATTTTCCTATTTTCTTAAATATTCCAAAACGGAGAAAAATTGCCATTAGAACTGTTTTGGAGTCGGTTTACTTACCGTACCACGTACCTATTCCTTTTCGGAGTCTAAAACATTCCGGAAAGCGTCCCTTATGTATTCCTCCGGAGTTACGGTTTCAATAATATTAGTTTCAACATTTATGGGATTACCTGAGATATAATGTTTGATTCTTTGACCGTTCACCACCTTCGGATTTGTGCCTTCGAAGTTGTTGATTTTTATGGCACCGGAACGATAGACCTCCTCCATAACATAAGGACCTTCCCATTTAGAGAGAAGTTTACCTGCAAAAAATCTTAAATGAGAGTTGTATAACAATACATAATCACCTACATTGAACTCACATTTTTGTATCCTTTTATCATGCCATCTTTTAACTTTTTCTTTAAATAGCTTGACATTTTCATAGGCCTAGGTTATCTATTCATCAAGTGAGCTAATGTCAAATAACTTCTTCTCACCGGAAAGTTTAAAGTCATGGTTGAGCTCTTTCATAGCCCAATATGACTTATGTTCTAATTCTAGAGGTAAGTGACATGCTTTTCCATAAACCATTTTGTATGGAGAAATACCCATAGGATTTTTATATGCAGTTCTATAAGCCCATAATGCATCATCAAGTTTCTTGGACCAATTCTTTCTAGATCTATTAACAGTCTTTTGCAAAATTAATTTAAGCTATTTATTACTTAATTCTACTTGGACACTAGACTGTGGGTGATAAGGAGATGCAATTCTATGATTAACATCATACTTAGCAAGCATTTTACGAAAGGCACCATGAATAAAATGTGAACTGCCATCGGTCATTAAGTATCGAGGGACTCCAAACCTTGGAAAAATAACTTCTTTAAGCATCTTAATAGAGGTGTTATGATCAATACTACTAGTTGGAATAGCTTCTACGTACCCACTTAGTAACGTAATCAACAGCAACTAAAATATGTGTATACCCATTAGAGGAAGGAAACGGTCCCATATAATCGATGCCCCAAACATCAAATGGTTCAATAATGAGTGGATAATTCATAGGCATTTCTCGACGTCTACTAATATTACCAATTCTTTGACATTCATCACAAGATAAGGCAAACTTACGGGCATCCTTGAAGAGAGTAGGCCAATAAAAACCGGATTGCAATACCTTATGTGCAGTTCTATCCCCAAGCTTCGGAATGACACTTGCGTAGGATCTGTTCCTGTTCATGCTCAGGTATACAATGTCTAATAACACCATCTACTCGTTCTTTATAAAGGTGTGGGTCATCCCAGAAGTAATGTCTTAAATCATAGAAAAACTTTTTCTTTTGCTGGTATGTGAAACTAGGTGGTATAAATTTAGCAACAATGTAATTAGCATAATCAGCATACCATGGAGCAGTGCGAGAAGCATTTATTATAGCTAATTGTTCATCGGGAAAGCTATCATCAATAGGTAGTGGGTCATCAAGAACATTCTCTAACCTAGACAAGTTGTCTGCAATAGGATTCTCACCTCCCTTTATGTCAATAATATGCAAACCAAATTCTTGTAGCAGGAGAACCCATCTAATAACTCTAGGTTTATCATCTTTCTTTTCCATAAGATATTTAATAGCAGCATGATCAGTGTGAATAGTTACTTTAGAATCAACAATATAAGGTCTGAACTTATCACAAGCAAATACAACTGCTAAGAATTCCTTTTCAGTAGTAGCATAATTTCTCTGGGCGTTGTCTAGAGTATTACTACCATATTGAATAACATTTATTTTTATCAACTCTTTGTCCTTGAACATCACCTACAGCATAGTCACTAGCATCACACATGATTTCAAAGGGTAAATTCCAATCAGGAGGCTGAACAATAGGTGCAGAAATCAAGGGTTTCTTAAGTATTTCAAATGCTTCTACACAATCATCATCAAAGACAAAAGGAATATCTTTTTGTAATAGGTTAGTCAGAGGCCATGAAATTTTTGAGAAGTCCTTAATGAACCTCCTATTAAAACTGGCATGACCAAGGAAACTTCTTATACCTTTGATGTCCTGGGACACGACATCTTTTCAATAGCATCAACTTTAGCTTTGTCAACTTGAAAATACCTCTTTCAGAAATTTTATGCCCTAAGACAATACCTTCATTAACCATAAATTGGCACTTCTCCCCATTCAAGACAAGGTTAGTTTCTTCACATCTCTGTCACATCCCTAGTTCTGGTATGACCTAGACTAGCTAGTCAATTGTGCATCATGTTCAAACTCCATTTAAATTTGAAATGGGGATTTGTGAAACCCTCAGAATCATTTCTGGAAATAACCCAGATAAAAATTGCTCCAAAAAGGTCCAAGAAAATGTTCATGTAGCTCTCTAAAAATATTGGTTAGAGGTAAAATTCAAACAAATATTTTCAGGAGCTCATAACTATTTATTTTGGCCATTTGGAATTAATGCAATAATTATTTGCATTGGATATATATATGTTATATATATATAATATATGTCCAAAACTTATGCTAGTTGTTGAGGAGCTCTGGAATAATACCATTAGCTCCTACAAAAATTGGCATAAGAAAATAAATTAGTTTAGTATTATTTTTAAGCAAAAACAAATGTCAGAAAATAGAAAACAAAACAAAAAATAGAAAAGAAACTTACCTCCTGCCAGCTCCTGTGCTGGCCCAGCACTGTGCGGCCTGGCCGGCCCAGTTGGCCAGCCCAGCCCACTTGCCCCCCTCCCCTGTCGTCTTCCTCCCGCCAAGAGGACGCGCGTGTGGCCGCCGCGCGCGAGCACACGCCGGCCACCTCCTGCTTCCCTGCTCGCCGCTGAGGCATCCGAGGGCGACACGCACCCCCTGACCCCCCTCGTCCACTCCCCTCCCCTCTGGTCGCCCCTCTCCTCCTCTGCTCTCTTCCCCGCTGCTGCCCGAGCGCCACCATCGCCACCGACGCCGTTCGACGCGCCCACCGTAGTCCCCTAGCCCCTCCATCGTGCCCAAAATCTCCACCACCTCGTCCGCTACCTCTCCTTCACGCCACGCGTCGCCGGACGCCCTGTGGAGCCGCCTCCGCCGTCATCTTCAACCTCGGTCGCCGTGGATCTCCATCGCCCGTCAGTCGCCTGCAGAGCCTTCTCCGAGCCGCCGTTGCCTCTGCTCGACTCGTTGTGAGCCCCGTCGTCGAACCCCCCTCTCCCCTAGCTCGAATTCTTCCTCCAACACAGTCGCCTCGCGGCCGAGAGCTCGGCTTCACCGTTCATGTCGCCGCCGTGGCCACTGTCACCTAGGGCCGCGACCGAGCACACCACCGTGCTCAGTGCAACGCCAGGAGGCCGTCGAGGCACTCCGCAGCCCCTCTTGAGCTCCGTAGCACCGAACCCGCCATTCCCGTAGCTCCGGCCGCCGCGGATGACCTCGCCGCGGTCGTCTTCGGCCACCCCACGGCCTCCCGCGTGTTCCACTGAATGCGCGCGAGCCTGGGCATCACGTAGGTAGTCTCCGCCGCGCTTTTGGCCGCCGGAGCGACGATTCCGAGCCCTCCGCCGCGTTCGGCCTCGCCGGCGGCTAAACGCCGGTGGGGTTTGACCCTTTGACCACACCGGCCGTCAGGTGGGCCCCATGGGTCGGGTGATTAGCTTAAGGCTAATCACCCTCTAACTAAACCTCTGAGCAACTGACCAGTGGGCCCCAGCGCCACTAACCCTGTAATTAGAATGAGTTAATCCCCCTGTTAGCTAACAGTGACACTGACGTGTGGACCCCACACGTCAGGTTTAACCTGGTCAGCCATGGTTGACTCGCTGATGTCATGCCTCTGTAATGCTGACGCAGTTATTTCTTTTCTGGTATTAAATTAAATTAGGAAATTCCATAAAATGCTATAAACTTCAAAAATTCAAAGAAATTCAACAGTAGCTCAGATTGAAATAATTTATATATGAAAAATTATCAGAAAAATTCAATCTATCCATCTGTACCCGTTTCATGCATGTCTAACCAACTTATACTTGCTGCATAGGTGAAAACATATAAATGGCATTTATAAAGATTTAATTTAGAGTTGCATTTGAACCTTTGGTTCAAATGGACCTCTTCCAAATAGAATGCTAAATGCATTAGCTCAAAGCACATCACATACTCATGCCATGATCATGCATCATATAGTTGCATATGCTTGTGTTTGATTATCGACACCGTTCCTTCTCGATAGGTCCTGCTTCGGAGACCCTTCCAGAGTACCTGTCTGAGGAGCAGTGCCTTCCTTGTTGATCTATCAGGCAAGCAAACCCCCTTGTTCATTCCGATACAATCCTACTCTCTCGCTCCTGCTCTCATTTATTGCATTAGGACAACAACGATTCAACTGCTACTTTATGCTGCGGTAGTTGAACCCATTCCTCTGCATGACCTGTCATTGCCACAGTAAATAGTTAAAACCCACTAGCATGTGTAAGAGTTGTTTGAGCCATGTTGTGTTCTTGCCATGCCATGCCTTCTATTGCATAGAATTGTGTCAGGTCTGATTCATCGGGAATGATTTGGAGTGGTATGATATGTTCTCGTGCTGAGAGTTAAGCGTGTGAACACGATTTGGTAAAGGTAGCGGTGAGAGGCCATGTAGGAGTACATGGTGGGTTGTCTCACTGGAACCGTCCTTAAGCACTGAGTTCCATGTATGTTGTCCAATGACTAGCTACTACCACACATTGGAATGCTTAAGTGCCCTTCTCGACTTATTAGCCAACTTGATCTCTGTCCATAAGTCACAAATAGTTTCTGGTGTTTGTAGGTAGTGTTAGTAGTCTACCAAGTGGCACCCGGCCAGGTGGGCTTGGGACACACTAGGCACAAGTGGCACGGTGTACCAAGCGTAGATCCATCCGGCGAGGTGGGCTTGCGAACCCTGCACATATCGTTTGGGGCCGTGAGCGACACCCTGGCCGGATCTCCTTGCGGATGGAACCCGAATAGGCGATAAACCTGGACTAGAGTCTTGTGTGGTTAGTCAGGTCGTGGCCGACACTCTCGCCAGGCTTCCGCTTGAAGGTTGCCGAGATACATGACGTGTACATGGTGATAAGTGGTGAGAGCGTGTGTGAAGAAGTACACCCCTACAGGGTTATCATGATCTATTCGAATAGCCGTGTCCTCGGTTATGGACTTCTTGGATGCTTACGTGGAACATAGACAACCTAAAGTGGATACTCTAAAATGCTGAACACAAGTGTGAGTGCTATGGATGGCCTTCTCGTAAGAACTCGAGGATGAATCCATAGTAGTGTATTGATGTGGTGATTAGTGGACTCGTGTGCGCTGCCTCACCTCAAAGAAGTTTCTCATTGTCGTAGAACAGGATAGCCACTGAATAAAAGCTGGCTTGCTGCAACTAAACCCCACATTACCTTCTTGATACAAATGCATGTATGATAGGATCTGACGTAAGTCTTGCTGAGTACCTTTGTACTCACGTTTGCTTTATTTATGTTTTGCAGGTGAGACATATGTCTCACTAGTAGTACCGCTTGGACTTCGACGAGTAGCTTGTTACCTCAGCTACGATCTTGTACCCTTGGGAGGGACTTGTAGATAGTCAGGCTTCTTAGCCTTTTTCTTTTGTAGTTGTCTGTACTCAGACATGTAATGCTTCCATTGCTTGTATGCTCTGAATGATGGGTCATGTGACCCCTGTTTGTATTTAATGCTATGTGGCTCTTCTGGGCCTTTATCTATATGAGTTGCGTTATGTTGTGATGCCATGTTGTATAGCGCATACTTGCATGTTATGCATACATGTGACGTGTATTGCTATGTGTGGGATCCGACAATCTAGTTGTTTATCCTTGGCAGCCTCTCATATGGGGAAATGTAGTCTAGTGCTTCCTTCAGCCATAGTAGTCCGCTACAGCCCGGTTCACCGGAGTCCTGCTAGCCCAGCACTACTTCTCAGGACACTTGACTGGCCGGCATGTGTTTCACTTTGTTCATGTGTCTATCCCTTCGGGGAAATGTCACGCGGTGACATCTGGAGTCCTGCCTAGCCTGCTACAGCCCGGGTTCCCCGGAGTCCTGTTAGCCCAGTGCTACAGCCCGGATTCACACGCTGCTGACCGACATGCTCGATGTGAATCAGGTATGCCTGTCCCCATACGTTAGTGCCACTTTTGGTTCAAGACTAGCCATGTCGGCCCGAGTTCTCTATCATATGGATGCTAGCGACACAATCATATACGTGAGCCAAAAGGCGCAAACGGTCCCGGGCCAGGGTAAGGCGACACCCGTGGGAATACCGTGCGTGAGGCCGTAAACTGATATGAGGTGTTACCGGCTAGATCGATGTGACTTGGGATCGGGGTCCCGACAGATTTGGTATCAGAGCCTGACTGCCTGTAGGATTTTCAAGCCAACCTGGTCGAAGTTGAGTCTAGAAACTCTTTAGTTATTTAATGGAATTGATTGTGGAAGGGAACGTAAGGCTCTTTTTACTCCTTTCACCTCTTGGCCTTCTGATCTGAGTCATCCTATCTTTCCTACGGGGTTAAGGAACTAGGCTTCCTCTTATGTCTATCAGGATCACGTGTTACTACTCTGTAGTCCCATAGGATTGGTTGATCAGAGTCATATTCCAGTTTTCAAGTACTTCCGGTGTAGTCTGCTTAGTAATATCTCAGAACCCTGAGTGATGATGTTGAGTTCAGTGCTACCCCGTCCTTGCAGAATGTTTCATTTTGAGCATTCTACCAGCGTTATGCTGCCGGAATTGTCCTAGGAGTTCAAGAGATAGTATTTTCCTTGTACTATATTCTACATCCTTATGATGATGCTGAATCCATCCTTGTTTCCTTGGTTTCATTCTTCAGGATGTTGTCGGTTAACCGAAATTCTATTGCTCGTAGCCGGAACCATGGAGATGGTAGGGATGAGGATCCTCCCGATCAGTCTTCGTTTGCAAAGTTCATGTTAGAAGTTGAGATGAACAAGCATCAGACCAACCGCTTGTTAGCACGTATCGAGGAGAACACCGCACCCCAGTGCAAGGAGTTAGCGACCATTTATGATTTCATTGGTCTGAAACCACCTACCTTCCATCATTCCATCGTACCACTCGATGCAGATGACTGGCTTCGCAGTATCACTCACAAGCTGCGTTCTGTGAATGTAGCTGAAAGTGACAAGGTCACCTATGCTACATATCACCTGGAAGGTCCTGCTAGTCTTTGGTGGCAGAACTATGAGGCTATGCTTCTAGCTGGCCAGATAACCACCTGGAGAGATTTCACTGAGGCTTTTCGTGAGCATCACATTCCTCAGGCTCTCATTGACCGCAAGAGAGAAGAGTTCTGTAGTTTCACCCAGAGTAAGATGGCTGTTGATGCTTACAGTAGGGAATTTGAGAACCTTGCCCACTATGCTACAGAAGAGGTGTCCACAGACGCCAAGAAGCAGGCAAGGTTCCGGAAGGGTCTCAACCCCAAGTTGCGTCATGATCTCCACTTGCACCATTGCAATACATTCCAGGCTCTTGTGAATAAGGCCATTAATGTAGAGACAACTCAACTCACTTACGAGGAGTCTCGTAAGCACACCCGTGATTTGGGTTCTTCCTCCGGTTCTAGTTCTCAGAAGCACCGGATTTGGGTTCCGATCTCCGCTCTTCCACCTGGTTATACACCAAGGCCTTCTTGTGTGGCACCTCACCAAGTTCAACCGTATGCTACAACCATGCCTATTGGTAACCACTTGTCAATGTGGGTCCTTGTCCTACCTCCAAGATTTGTTACAAGTGCGGAGAGCCAGGCCACATTGCCCGTAATTGCACTCAGACCCGTGTTGCTCCACCCCAGCCCGAGAAGTCTGTTGGCCATGGTAGTAAGCCATCACGCAAGATGATCAGTGCCAAGTCAGCTCCCACTAAACTTGGACGTGTGCATCACGTCTCAGCTAAAGACGCTCATGATGATCCAGATGTCGTTCTTGGCACACTCCTTGTCAACTGTCATCCAGCTTCGGTTCTATTCGATACTGTAGCATCCCACTCCTTCATTTTTGAAAGTTATGCCCGCTTGCACGACATGTCATTTTGTGATATGCCCTGCCCACTACTCATTCAAACTCCTGGATCCAAGTGGCAAACTTCTAGGATAAGTTATGGCAATGAAATACATGTTGACAGACTTGTATTCCTAGCTTCCTTGATATCCCTTAAGTCTTCAGATATTAACATCATCTTGGGTATGGACTGGATGAAAGCTCATTATGCCAGGATTGACTGTTACACCAGGTCTATTCAGCTCACGCACCCCTCTGGCAAGATAGTCACTGTCTCCACCAAAATTGCAAAGCGTCAACTCTATTCTCTAAATGCCGGCCCTCTTCCTGACCTTGAAGATATCCCGGTAGTCCGCGACTTTCCGGATGTCTTTCCAGAGGAACTGCCAGGTATTCCACCTGACAGAGATGTAGAGTTTTCATAGATCTTATCCCCGGAACCGCCCCAATTTCTAGGAGACCTTACAAGATGGCACCCTTAGAGCTAGCCGAGCTTAAGAAACAACTTCATGAGTCCTTGCAAAAGGGTTTCATCCATCCTAGTTCTTCTCCTTGGGCTTGCCCCGTCCTCTTTGTCAAGAAGAAGGATGGTACGGACTAGATGGTTGTATATTATCGCCCCGTTAATTTGGTCACAATAAAGAACAAGTATCTGCTCCCCAGGATCAACGATCTGTATGATCAGCTTGCTGGATCCTCAGTCTTCTCCAAGATGGATTTGAGGTTAGGCTACCACCAAATCAAGATCAGAAATGGCGACATTCCTAAAATGGCTTTTGTCACTCGTTACGGTCAGTACGAGTACACCGTCATGTCCTTTGGTCTAACCAATGCTCCAGCTACATTCTCTCTCTTGATGAACTCGATCTTCATGGAGTACTTAGATAAGTTCGTCATGGTTTACCTTGATGATATTCTTATTTACTCGAAGAATGAGGAAAAGCATGTCGAACATCTTAGGCTTGTGTTAGAGAAACTCAGAGAACACCGCCTTTATGCCAAGTTCTCCAAGTGCGAATTTTGGTTGCCAGAAGTGACCTATCTCGGCCACGTAATCTCTGGTAAGGGCATTGCTGTCAATCCCAAGAGAGTTCAAGCCGTTCTTGATTGGACTCCACCTGAAACGGTTAAGCAAGTTAGGAGTTTCCTTGGCCTAGCCAGTTATTGTCGCCGCTTCGTTGAGAACTTCTCCAAAGTGGCCAAACCTCTCACGGAACTTCTCAAGAAAGATAAAAGGTTTGAGTGGTCCCCACAGTGCGAGTACAGCTTTCAGGAACTGAAAAGATGCCTGACTTCTGCTCCCATACTTGTGCCACTGGATTTCAATAAGGACTTTGTTATCTATTGTGATGCCTCATGACAGGGACTAGGTTGCATTCTTATGCAAGATCGTCATATGATTGCCTATGCATCTCGACAGTTACATCCACATGAGGACAATTATCCTACACATGATCTAGAGCTTGCAGCCGTAGTCTATGCACTTAAGACATGGCGACATTACCTTCTCGGTAAACGTTGCGAGATATACACCGACCACCAGAGTCTCAAGTATATCTTCACCCAACCAGATTTGAACCTTAGGCAAAGACGTTGGTTGGAGTTGATCTCAGATTACGACTCAGGAATTACCTACACCCCAGGCAAGGGGAATGTCATGGCTGATGCGCTAAGTCGTAAGTCCTATTGCAACAATCTCATGTTGCAACAGGGCCAGCCACTTCTCCATCAGGAATTATGTAGGCTTAACCTTCACATTGCTCCTCACGGATTCCTTTCTACCTTGGTGGCGAAACCTACCCTTGAGGATCAGATCATTACTGATCAGAAGTTTGATAGGGGTGTTATCCGCATCAAGAGAAACATTAGGAAGGGAGTTGGTGGATGTTTCTCTATGGATGATCGAGGTGTTGTTTTCTTTGAGAATCGCTTGGTGGTTCCCAAGAATCAACATCTGCGACAACTGATTCTTAAGGAGGCCCATGAATCTCCTTTCACAATTCATCCCGGTAGTACTAAGATGTATCAGGACCTGCGCCAGAGGTTCTGGTGAACTAGGATGAAGAGAGAAATTGCTCTGTTTATTGCTAACTGCGACGTTTGTCGTCGCGTTAAGGAAGAGCATCAAAGACCTGCTGGCACCCTTCAGCCTTTAGCTATTCCTGAATGGAAATGGGATAAAGTTGGTATGGACTTCATCACCGGCTTTCCCAGGACCAAGAGAGGGAATAATGCTATCTTCGTAGTCATTGATCGTCTTTCCAAAGTGGCTCACTTCCTACCTGTTCGAGAGAGTATCACTGCTAGTCAGCTCGCTGACTTATATATTTCTCGAATAGTGTCACTTCATGGTGTTCCACCAGAGATCAATTCAGACCGTGGTAGTCTTTTCACTTCTCATTTCTGGGAGAGTTTCCAAACTGCCACGGGCACCCATCTTTCCTTCAGTACCGCTTTCCACCCTCAATCAAGTGGTCAGGTGGAAAGGGTCAACCAAATCCTCGAAGACATGCTTAGAGCTTGCGTTATCTCATTCGGTATGGATTGGCAGAAGTGCCTTCCTTTCACCGAGTTTGCTTATAACAATAGCTACCAATCAAGTCTCAAGAAAGCTCCTTTTGAGATTCTATATGGACGAAGATGTCGAACACCTTTGAATTGGACAGAAACCGGTGAAAGACAATTCTTTGGACCGGATATGATCCAGGAGGCAGAAGAGCAAGTTCGCATCATTCGTGAGAATTTGAAAACAGCCCAATCTCGTCAAAAGAGCCAGTATGACTGTCGTCATAAGGAAGTGGCTTATGAAGTTGGCGACAAGGCTTACCTTCGGGTTACCCCTTTGAAGGGTACCCATCATTTCGGTATCAAGGGAAAGTTGGCTCCTTGTTACATTGGTCCTTTTCTCATTCTCGCTAAACGAGGAGAGGTTGCCTACCAGTTGGAACTATCCCCACATCTCTCGAGTTCATGATGTCTTCCACGTCTCTCAACTCAGGCGTTGCTTCTCGGATCCCAACCGCGGAGTGGACCACGAAACGCTTGATCTCCAAGATAACCTCACATATCGAGAGTACCCCGTCCGCATTCTGGATCAAGCAGAGCGTGTCACTCGACGTCATAACATCAAGTTTCTCAAGGTTCAGTGGTCTCATCATTCCGAGAGAGAAGCTACTTGGGAGCGTCAAGATCGTCTTCGACTTGAGTACCCTGCTTTCTTTCCACTGACCCCTGAATCTCGGGACGAGATTCTTCCGAGTGGGGGCGAGTTGTCACATCCCTAGTTCTGGTATGACCTAGACCAGCTAGTCAATTGTGCATCATGTTCAAATTCCATTTAAATTTGAAATGGGGATTTGTGAAACCCTCAGAATCATTTCTAGAAATAACCCAGATAAAAATTGCTCCAAAAAGGTCCAAGAAAATGTTCATGTAGCTCTTTGAAAATATTGGTTAGAGGTAAAATTCAAATAAATATTTTTAGGAGCTCATAACTATTTATTTTGGCCATTTGGAATTAATGCAATAATTATTTGCATTGGATATATATATATGTTATATATATAATATATGTCCAAAACTTATGCTAGTTGTTGAGGAGCTCTGGAATAATACCATTAGCTCCTACAAAAATTGGCATAAGAAAATAAATTAGTTTAGTATTATTTCTAAGCAGAAACAAATGTCAGAAAATAGAAAACAAAAAATAGAAAAGAAACTTACCTGCGGCCAGCTCCTGTGCTGGCCCAGCACTGTGCGGCCTGGTCGGCCCAGTTGGCCAGCCCAGCCCACCTGCCCCCCTCCCCTGTCGTCTTCCTCCCGCCAGGAGGACGCGCACGTGGCCACCACGCGCGAGCACACGCCGGCCACCTCCTGCTTCCCTGCTCGCTGCTGGAGGCATCCGAGGGCGACACACACCCCCCGACCCCCCTCGTCCACTCCCCTCCCCTCTGGTCGCCCCTCTCCTCCTCTGCTCTCTTCCCCGCTGCTGCCCGAGCTCCACCATCGCCACCGACGCTGTTCGACGCGCCCACCGTAGTCCCCTTGCCCCTCCGTCGTGCCCAAAAGCTCCACCACCTCGTCCGCTACCTCTCTGTCACGCCACGCGACGTTGGACGCCCTGTGGAGCTGCCTCCGCCGTCATCTTCAACCTCGGCCACCGTGGATCTCCACCGCCCGTCCGTCGCCTGTAGAGCCATCTCCGAGCCGCTGTTGCCTCTTCTCGAATCGCTGTGAGCCCCGCCGTCGAACCCCCCTCTCCCCTAGGTTGAATTCTTCCTCCAACACCGTCGCTGTCGTGGCCGAGAGCTCGGCTCCGCCGTTCATGTCGCCGTCGTGGCCACTGTCACCTAGGGCCGCGACCGAGCACACCACCGTGCTCAGTGCAATGCCAAGAGGCCGTCGAGGCACTCCGCAGCCCCTCTCGAGCTCTGTAGCGCTGAACCCGCCATTCCCATAGCTCCGGCCGCCGCGGATGACCTCGCCGCGGTCGTCTCCGGCCGCCCCACGGCCTCCCGTGTGTTCCACTGGATGCGCGTGAGCCTGGACATCATGTAGGTAGTCTCCGTCGCGCTTTTGGCCGCCGGAGCGACGATCCTGAGCCCTCCGCCACGTTCGGCCTCAACTGCGGCTAAACGCCGGTGGGGTTTGACCATTTGACCACACCGGCCATCAGGTGGGCCCCATGGGTCAGGTGATTAGCTTAAGGCTAATCACCCTCTAACTAAACCTCTCAGCAACTGACTAGTGGGCCCCAGCGCCACTAACCCTATAATTAGAATGAGTTAATCCCCCTGTTAACTAACAGTGACACTGATGTGTGGACCCCACACGTCAGGTTTGACCTGGTCAGCCACGGTTGACTCGCTGACGTCATGCCTCTGTAATGCTGACGCAGTTATTTCTTTTCTGGTATTAAATTAAATCAAGAAGTTCCAGAAAATGCTATAAACTTCAAAAATTCATAGAAATTCAACCGTAGCTCAGATTGAAATAATTTATATATGAAAAATTATCAGAAAAATTCAATCTATCCATCTATACCTGTTTCATGCATGTCTAACCAACTTATACTTGCTGTATAGGTGAAAACATATAAATGGCATTTATAAAGATTTAATTTAGAGTTGCATTTGAACCTTTGGTTCAAATGGACCTCTTCCAAATAGAATGCTAAATGCATTAGCTCAAAGCACATCACATACTCATGCCATGATCATGCATCATATTGTTGCATATGCTTGTGTTTGATTATCGACACCGTTCCTTCTCGATAGGTCCTGCTCCGGAGACCCTTCCAGAGTACCTGTCTGAGGAGCAGTGCCTTCCTTGTTGATCTATCAGGCAAGCAAACCCCCTTGTTCATTCCGATACAATCCTACTCTCTCGCTCGTGCTCTCATTTATTGCATTAGGACAACAACGATTCAACTGCTACTTTATGCTGCGGTAGTTGAACCCATTCCTCTGCATGACCTGTCATTGCCACAATAAATAGTTAAAACCCACTAGCATGTGTAGGAGTTGTTTGAGCCATGTTGTGTTCTTGCCATGCCATGCCTTCTATTGCATAGAGTTGTGTCAGGTCTGATTCATCGGGAATGAATTGGAGTGGTACGATATGTTTTGGTGCTGAGAGTTAAGCGTGTGAACACGATTTGGTAAAGGTAGCGGTGAGAGGCCATGTAGGAGTACATGGTGGGTTGTCTCACTGGAACCGTCCTTAAGCACTGAGTTCCGTGTACGTTGTCCAATGACTAGCTACTACCACACATTGGAATGCTTAAGTGCCCCTCTCGACTTATTAGCCAACTTGATCTCTGTCCAGGAGTCACAAATAGTTTCTGGTGTTTGTAGGTAGTGTTAGTAGTCTACCAAGTGGCACCCGGCCATGTGGGCTTGGAATAGACTAGGCACAAGTGGCACGGTGTACCAAGCGTAGATCCATTCGGCGAGGTGGGCTTGGGAACCCTGCACATATCGTTTGGGGCCGTGAGCGACACCCCGGCCGGATCTCCTTGCGGATGGAACCCGAATAGGCGATAAACCTGGACTAGAGTCTTGTGTGGTTAGTCAGGTCATGGCCGACACTCTCGCCAGGCTTCGGCTTGAAGGTTGCCGAGATACATGACGTGTACATGCTGATAAGTGGTGAGAGCGTGTGTGAAGAAGTACACCCCTGCAGGGTTATCATGATCTATTCGAATAGCCGTGTCCTCGGTTATGGACTTCTTGGATGCTTACGTGGTACATAGACAACCTAAAGTGGATACTCTAAAATGCTGAAGACAAGTGTGAGTGCTATGGATGGCCTTCTCGTAAGAATACGAGGATGAATCCATAGTAGTGTATTGATGTGGTGATTAGTGGACTCGTGTGCGCTACCTCACCTCAAAGAAGTTTCTCATTGTCGTAGAACAGGATAGCCACTGAGTCATAGCTGGCTTGCTGCAACTAAACCCCACATTACCTTCTTGATACAAATGCATGTATGATAGGATCTGATGTAAGTCTTGCTGAGTACCTTTGTATTCACGTTTGCTTTATTTGTGTTTTGCAGGTGAGATATCTGTCTCACTAGTAGTACCGCTTGGACTTCGTCGAGTAGCTTGTTACCTCAGCTACGATCTTGTACCCTTGGGAGGGACTTGTAGATAATCAGACTTCTTAGCCTTTTTCTTTTGTAGTTGTCTGTACTCACACATGTAATGCTTCCGTTGCTTGTATGCTCTGAATGATGGGTCATGTGACCCCTGTTTGTATTTAATGCTATGTGGCTGTTCTAGGCCTTTATCTATATGAGTTGCGTTATGTTGTGATGCCATGTTGTACAGCACATACTTGCATGTTATGCGTACGTGTGACATGTATTGCTATGAGTGGGATCCGACAATCTAGTTGTTTATCCTTGGCAGCCTCTCATATGGGGAAATGTAGTCTAGTGCTTCCTTGAGCCATAGTAGTCCGCTACAGCCCGGTTCACCAGAGTCCTGCTAGCCCAGCACTACTGCTCAGGACACTTGACTGGCCGGCATGTGTTTCACTTCGTTCATTTGTCTGTCCCTTCGGGGAAATGTCACACGGTGACATCCGAAGTCCTGCCTAGCCTGCTACAGCCCGGGTTCCCCGGAGTCCTGTTAGCCCAGTGCTACAGCCCGGATTCACATGCTGCTGACCGACATGCTCGATGTGAATCAGGTATGCCTGTCCCCATAGGTTAGTGCCGCTTTGGGTTCACGACTAGCCATGTCGGCCCGGGTTCTCTGTCATATGGATGCTAGCGACACAATCATATACGTGAGCCAAAAGGCGCAAACGATCCCGGGCCAGGTTAAGGCGACACCCGTGGGAATACCGTGTGTGACGCCGCAAAGTAATATGAGGTGTTACCGGCTAGATCGATGTGACTTGGGATCGGGGTCCCGATAGATTTGGTATCAGAGCCTGACTGCCTGTAGGATTTTCAAGCCAACCTGGTCAAAGTTGAGTCTAGAAACTCTTTAGTTATTTAAGGGAATTGATTGTGGAAGGGAACATAAGGCTCTTTTTACTCCTTTCACCTCTTGGCCTTCTGATCTGAGTCATCCTATCTTTCCTACGGGGTTAAGGAACTAGGCTTCCTCTTATGTCTATCAGGATCACGTGTTACTACTCTGTAGTCCCATAGGATTGGTTGATCAGAGTCATATTCCAGTTTTCAAGTACTTCCGATGTAGTCTGCTTAGTAATATCTCAGAACCCTGAGTGATGATGTTGAGTTTGGTGCTACGCCGTCCTTGCAGAATGTTTCATTTTGAGCATTCTACTGCCGTTATGCTGCCGGAATTGTCCTAGGAGTTCAAGAGATAGTATTTTCCTTGTTCTATATTCTACATCCTTATGATGATGCTGAATCCATCCTTGTTTCCTTGGTTTCGTTCTTCAGGATGTTGTCGGTTAACCGAAATTCTGTTGCTCGTAGCCGGAACCACAGAGATGGTAGGGATGAGGATCCTCCCGATCAGTCTTCGTTGGCAAAGTTCATGTTAGAAGTTGAGATGAACAAGCATGAGACCAACCGCTTGTTAGCACGTATCAAGGAGAACACCGCACCCCAGTGCAAGGAGTTAGCGGCCATTTATGATTTCATTGGTTTGAAACCACCTACCTTCCATCATTCCATCGTACCACTCGATGCAGATGACTGGCTTCGCAGTATCACTCACAAGCTGCGTTCTGTGAACGTAGCTGAAAGTGACAAGGTCACCTATGCTACATATCACCTGGAAGGTCCTGCTAGTCTTTGGTGGCAGAACTATGAGGCTATGCTTCCAGCTGGCCAGATAACCACCTAGAGAGATTTCACTGAGGCTTTTCATGAGCATCACATTCCTCAGGCTCTCATTGACCGCAAGAGAGAAGAGTTCTGTAGTTTCACCCAGAGTAAGATGGCTGTTGATGCTTATAGTAGGGAATTTGAGAACCTTGCCTGCTATGCTACAAAAGAGGTGTCCACAGACGCAAAGAAGCAGGCTAGGTTCCGGAAGGGTCTCAACCCCAAGTTGCGTCATGATCTCCACTTGCACCATTGCAATACATTCCAGGCTCTTGTGAATAAGGCCATTAATGTAGAGACAACTCAACTCACTTACGAGGAGTCTCGTAAGCACACCCGTGATTTGGGTTCTTCCTCCGGTTCTAGTTCTCAGAAGCGCCGGATTTGGGTTCCGATCTCCGCTCTTCCACCCGGTTATACACCAAGGCCTTCTTGTGTGGCACCTCACCCGGTAAACTCGATCAAGGTTGATCAAGCAATCATCAAAAGAGGATCCATAAACAGAGAAATCATCCATGAAAAACTTCACAAATCTTTTCACAAAAGTCAGAGAATATAGCCATCATGCATCTTTGAAAGGTAGCAGGTGCATTACATAAAACAAAAGGCATACGTCTATAAGCAAAGGTACCGAAAGAGCAAATAAAGTAGTCTTTTCTTAATCAACAGCTGAACAGGTATTTGAGAGAAACCAGAGTAACCATCTAGAAAGCACAAATGTGTATGTTTGGATAATCTTTCTAGCATTTTATCAATGAAAGGCAAAGGGTAATTATCTTTTTTGTAGCTTTATTTAATTTGCGGAAATCAATCACCATCCTTTAACCTGTAATAATTCTTTGCGGAATCAATTCATCTTTATAATTAGGAACGACAGTAATACCTCCCTTCTTAGGGACACAATGGACATGGCTTACCCACTGACTATCAACAACGGGATAAATTATACCTGCTTCAAGGAGCTTTAATATTTCTTTTCTTACCACTTCTTTCATCTTAGGATTTAGCCATCGTTGGTGATCAATAACTAGTTTGGCATCTTTCTCCAAATTTATTTTGTGTTGACATAGAGTGGGACTAATGCCCTTAAGATCATCAAGAGTATATCCAATAGCAGCATGGTTCTTCTTTAGAGTTTTCAATAATTTCTCTTCTTCATGCTCTGAAAGGTTAGCACTAATAATAACAGGATATATCTTCTTTTCATCAAGATAAGCATATTTAAGAGTATCAGGCAATGGTTTAAGCTCAAACACGGGATCACCCTTGGGTGCAGGAGGATCCCCTAGGATTTCGACAGGCAAGTTGTGTTTCAGAATAGGCCCATGTTTAAAGAATACTTCATCTATTTCCCTTCTTTCATTCATATATGTATCATTTTCATGGTATAGCAAATATTGTTCTAAAGGGTCAGTAGGAGGCACGACAATAGAAGCAAGACCAATAATTTCATCTTTATTAGGCAATTCTTTATCATGGGGTTGTCTACGGAACTTAGCAAAATTAAACTCATGAGACATATCCCCCAAAACAACAGAAACAATATCTTTATTGCAGTCTATCTTAGCATTAACAGTATTCAAGAAGGGTCTACCAGATATAATCGGACAAAAGTCATCTTGTGGGGAACCAAGAACAAGAAACAGCAAGATATTTAACTTTCCCACACAAGACTTCAACATCTCTAACAATCCCAACTAGTGAAATAGTATCTCTATTGGCAAGCTTAATGGTAACATCTATCTCTTCTATCTCAGCAGGTGCAATATCATGCATAATTTATTTGTATAAGGAATGAGGTATTGCACTTGCACTAGCACCCATAGCACATAAACCTTGATAGCAATGATCTCCTATTCTAACAGAAATAACAGGCATGCCTACAATAGGTCTATGTTTATTTTTAGCATCAGGTCTAGCAATTCTAGCAGCTTCATTGCAGAAGTAAATAACATGCCCATCAATATTATTGGCCAAAAGATCTAACCATAGCAATACTAGGTTCAACTTTAACTTTCTAAGGGGGTTTAGGTGTCTTAATATTACATTTGTTAACCACAGTTAAAGCTTTAGCATGATCCTTTATTCTAACAGGGAAAGGTGGTTTCTCAATATAAGCAGTGGGAATAATAGGATCATTATAAGTGATAGTCTTTTTTTCAACTTTAATAGGTGCAACTACTTTTACTTCAATGGTGTCACACCCTAGTTAGTTCAAGCATTAGAGTGTGCATCATGTTTAAATTCCTCTTAATTTTGAAATGGGGAAGACAGAACCCCCAACCCCCCTGGAAACAACTAGGGTTTACTAAAATTATTTTTCAATGAACCTGAAATGCCCTTCTAAAAAGTTCACTCTCTTTGTCTTGGGTTAGAACCTCTGGCAAAATTGGTGCACAATTTTCTAGGTCAATAGAAGGTCATTGAATTAAATCATAAGTATTTGATTTTGGGCATTTAAATGCTATAAAATAATTTAAATGCTCAAATAATTCTGGAAATAAATGTTTGCTGTTGGAAATATTCTAAACAGAGCCCACAATTATTTTCAGGATTTTTGGAAACGTTTTAGTATTTTTAATAAAGCCCAACAGTTGAAGTTAAATAGAAAAACAGAAACAAATCAAAAAAGAGAGAGAGAGGGAAGCCCACCTGGGCCTTACCTGTGCTGGCCCAGCCTACCTGGCTCGGCCCAGCTGACTGGCCTTGCCAGTCGTCGTCCTCCTCCCGCCAGGAGGACGAGGAGCGCGTGGCCGGCGCCCGCGGCCACATGCCGGGCACCTCCTGCTTCTGCCGACGCCCTGGAGACGTCCAGGGATGCCACGCCGACCCCCACGTTCCCCTCTCATCCTCCCTCACTCTCCCCCTCGTCTCCCTCACCCTCTCCCGCGATGGCCGAGCACGATCCTCACCGCCGTTCGCCGTAGATGTCACCAGAGCCACCCCCTCGCCCCTCCGACAAGCCCAATAGCTTCGCCTCGTCGCCCTGGACCTCTCCGCTGACCCATGCAACTCCAAACGCCGCCGAACGCCATCTTCGCCCTCGTCTTCAACCTCGGGCACCCAAGCCGTCTCCGGTCGATTCGGCGCCGCCAGGACCTCCCCGAGCTCGCTGACCCCCTCTCCGACCCCGCTGTGAGCTCCTTTTCCTCTTCCCCTAGCTCCCGTGCTCGTTTGGCCTCTGTAGTCGCCACTTCCACCGCACCCGAAAGCTCCCCGCCGCCGGCCATGGTGTCGTCGTGGCTAGAGCCACAGTGGCTCGAAGCCAAGCTCACCGTTGTGCTCAGCGCAGCACCAGGAGCCCGTAGCAACCACCAGCTCCTTCTCCCGTGCACCGTAGCTTCGAACCCAACCCCGTCCGAACTCCGGCCGCCGCTATCGAGCTCGCCGGCGTCGTTTCCGGAGTCCCCGTGTCCAACCACTTGCACCACTGGATGCGGCTGCTCCCCAGCTACGCGTAGCACGTCTCCACCGGCGATTTGGTCACCGGAGGACCAAATCCGAAGCTCTCCGTCGTCTCGGCCTCGCCGGCGACTCAACGCCGGCGGGATTAGCCCCGCTGACCAGGGGTTTGACCCTAGTTTGACTCCATCTGAGACACTGATGTGTGGGAGGTTAATGACGCCGTTAACTACCCCTCTCTCACTAACATGTGGGCCCAGAGCCTAACTAACCCAGTTTAGTGCTAACTAAACACTAACCAACTCTGTTAGTTAGTTGACAGACTGACAGAAGGGGCCCACCAGTCAGGTTTGACCTGGGCTGGCGCCTTTGACCCGCTGACGTCACAGTGATGCAGTGCTGACGCATTAATTCAATTTCTGGATTTATTCTCTAATAGGAAATTCCAGAAAATAATCAAAACTTCTAAAAATCATAGAAAATCAACCATAGCTCCAAATGCAAAGATTTATATATGAAAAATGATCAGAAAAATTCAATCTATCCATCTGTAATAGTTTCATGCATGACAAAACAAGTTAACCTTTCTGTTTAAGCAGAATGAGGTAATGCACTAATAAATCCATGTTTAATAAGCTAATAATTGAATCTTTGACCCAAATGAGTTCATCCCTTTCTGTTTTAGCTTGCATTAGGCCAAGACACCTTCATCTTGCCATGTCATAGCATGCATCATATGTTGCATATTGCCATGTGTTGATTATGTTTCAGTGTGTCTTTCGTGGTATGTTCTGCCTCCGAGGATAACCCCGAGTATCCGTCTGAAGGGCAGTACCCTACTACCACTACAACAGGCAAGCAACCCATTGATCATTCCGATACAAAACCATGTTCTCGCTTCTGTCTTGTTTACTGCATTAAGACAACGCGATTCAAACGGGTGTGTGTTACGGTAGTTGAACCCTTATCCTCTGCATGACCTGTCATTGCCACAGTAACTAGATGAAACCCACTAGCATTTGTAGGAGTTGATTGAGCCATGTATGTGATTCCTACCTTGCTATGCCTGCTATGCTTAGAGTTGTGTCAGGTCTGGTTCATCTGGGTGATGGGCTAGAGTGATATGATATGTCGGTAATGTGAGGAATGTGTTGAACATGTTTTGGTAAAGGTATCGATGAGAGGCCATGTAGGAGTACATGGTGGGTTGTTTCATTGAGACCGTCCATAAGAACTGAGATCTGTATGCGTGATTTAAGATTCAGCTACTACCACACATTGATCCCTGAAATATGACCCCGCTCGACTTACTGACCCCTCTCGCCCTCTGTCCAGGAGTTGCAACTAGTTTCTGGTGTTTGTAGGACATGTGTTGGCGGCCGTGCGTAGCGCTGACCCTAGGGGTGGGCTATGATGCGGTAGATACACTATGGTCGGGTATGCCGGGCGCCCGTTTGGCGTCTCGGGACCCTGTACACATCGTTTGGGGCCGTTGAGGACACCCCAGCCAGATTTCCTTGTGGATGGAACCTGAATAGGCGATAAACCTGGACTAGAGACTTGTGAGGTTAGTCAGGTCATGGTCTACACCCATGTCGGTTTTCGCTTGAAGTCTGCCGAGCACATGTCGTGTGCAGACGCTAAGTGGTGGAAACATGTGTGACGAAGTACACCCCTGCAGGGTATAAAACTATTCGAATAGCCGCGTCCGCGGTAAAGGACTACTTGGTTGCCTATGAAGTTCATAGACAAGTTAATGGATACGACTAAAAGACTCAGGATAAGTGTGAGTACCGAGGATGGCCCTCTCGTAGGATGACGAGGGAGGATCCTCGGTGGAGTATTGTGTTGGTGAGTGGTGGACTCATGTGCGAAAACTATTTTACAGGTGGAGTTCCGTAGGATAGCTTAGCCAAGAGTCAAAGCTGGCTTGCTGCAATAACCCCACCACCTTCTTGAGAATAAGCATGTATAGTAGGTTCTGTTGTAAGACTTGCTGAGTACCCTTGTACTCATGTTTGCTTAATTACTGTTTTCAGATGACAACACCGCCCCCTCCGATGGGTTCTATGTAGACCTTGACGTCGACGAGTGACTAGCCACCCAGGTGGTGATCCTGGCCATGGAGGGCCCTATGTAGATAGACAGGCTTCGAGAAGCCTTCTTTCTTTCTAGTGTCTGTACTCAGACTAGTTGCTTCCACATGTGCTTGTATGATTGTATGACTTGAGTGTCGGGTCATGTGACCCCTATCTGTATGAACATGTTATGTATGGCTCTCTGGAGCCTTTAAATAAAGTACTTGAGTTGTAGAGTTTTGTTGTGATGCCATGTTGTATGTACTCATATCGGGCATATTGTGTGTATGATTGAAATGCTTGGTATGAGTGGGATCCGACAATCTAGTTGTTTATCCTTGGCATCCTTTCTTATGGGGAAATGTAGTCTAGTGTTCCTCGAGCCATAGTAGTCCGCTATAGCCCGGTTCACCGGAGTCCTGCTAGCCCAGCACTACTGTTCAGGACACTTGACTGGCCGGCATGTGTTTCACTTCGTTCCTATGTCCGTCCCTTCGGGGAAATGTCACGCGGTGACTTCCGGAGTCCTGCCTAGCCTGCTACAGCCCGGGTTCCCCGGAGTCCTGTTAGCCCAGTGCTACAGCCCGGAATCACTCGCTGATGATCGACATGCTCGATGTGATTCATGTATGCCTGTCTCCATAGGTCTGTGCCGCTTTGGGTTCACGACTAGCCATGTCGGCCCGGGTTCTCTGTCATATGGATGCTAGCGACACTATCATATACGTGAGCCAAAAGGCACAAACGGTCCCGGGCCATGGTAAGGCGACACCCGTGGGATACCGTGCGTGAGGCCTCAAAGTGATATGAGGTGTTACCGGCTAGATCGATGTGGCTTGGAATCGGGGTCCTGACAGCGTTGGCATCAGAGCCGGACTGCCTGTAGGTTCGTTGAGCCAAGCTGGTCGATGTCGAGTCTAGAAATGCTTTAGTTATATGTAGGGGAATTGATTGTGGGAGGGAACGTAAGGCTCTTTTACTCCTTTACCCTGTGCCTCTGATCTGAGTCATTCTCTTCTCATTCAACTTGGGTTAAGGACTAGGCTCTCTTCTTCTATCAGGTTCACGTGTTACTAATCCGTAGTAGCTTATAGGATTGTTGTTACAAGCCCCAGTTCAGTTTCTACTATTTTAGTATGTTGCTAATTGGATCAGAACCTTGATATGATGTTGTTGAGTGGTATTGCAAACTGTTGTGGATGTCTCAAATCTTTTTCTGAGCATTTACAGATGTTATGCTGTCCAATTTTCCCTAGAAATTCTGATGTCTTTGCATTGTGGTTGTGCTTTCAGATGGCCAACCGTGTTCAAAACCAAGTGGTTCGCCTGACCCAGTGCCTCGACGTGCCCGGTCATACTGCTATGTTAGTCCGGGTAATGATCGAGACGGGTTACCGTTGGTATCCCGAATACACCGTCGAAGAGCAATTCCAAGACTTTAATCAAAGCCAATATTTCTGCACTGTCAGGATATTTCCTTCTTATCCTGGATCTACCGATCCCCTTCACTGTTCCTATGGACTCGGGGTTAGTGTTGAGATGGCTGTGCAGGATGCTGCCTATTCCATGATGACCATCATGCGAGTCCGGACTGGCCTGCTTCAGAACACCGACTTCTGTTACATGCCAGCTTCACTTCCGGGGGCACAAGGGTATCTTCAGGCTATCTATGCTAACTCCACTCAGGAGGACTCATTAACTCGTACCACTGCCGAGATGCTCGAAGATAAGGACCGAGAGAATCGGGCCTTGAGGCTGGAGCTTTTCAATACCCGTGCTGATCATTGGGATACATTGACTCGGTTTGCACCTGCGGTGCAAGCTGGATGTATGGATACAAGGGATCTGTATCCTGTGAGATCTGCTTTGCCAGACATGGTGGATTGGCGTGATGTGGGAGGCATCACCCCACCCTGTGGTCCCCGCAGGCCACCATTTGTTGGTCCAAGACCTCATCCTAGCCCCTATGGTCCACAGGCTCCTCAGGACCGTCTGTTCCCAGATGGTCACGTTGAACTTCCAGGCTATGGAGGTGACTTCTATGAGGACTACTACGGAGCTGTCTGAGTTAGTAGTAGTACCACTAGTATTGTAGTAGTTGTATCTCCACTGTCCTGCGTGACTTGTGGAATATGACTTTGTGTGTAATCAATTCCGGAGGTGTAGACAAATAATGTATAGGAGCTTGGGATGCCTCCGATGAGATGTAACGTCTTTCATCATAGTTGTACTGTAGCCTGGGCTTGTACTAAACTATGTATGATGTGTATGACCGTTGGTATATATATGGCAGTTTTATATTACCATGACATACGGATGAACATCTCTGCATTCCGTGTTATCCATTACATTCTGCACTTCCTTGCTAAGCTTGAGCCATCCTTATCTAAACCGTTGTCTTGTTTTCTCCTAGGATGGTCAACACCCGGAGCAACCCTACTGCCTCAGAGCAGGGGGAAGCCAGTGCAGCTAGGGGTGAAAATCTGCCTCACCCGCCTTCTCTGGCCGAAGTAATGCTGGAGGCGGAAAGAAACAAGCGTGAGACTAACCGCCTGCTAGAGCGGATTGATCAGAACACTGCATGCCATCCGCGAAATGACTTGGTGTCAATCAATGACTTTATCAAGCTGTACCCACCAAAGTTTAACCATTCCCTCGAGCCCCTCGACGCGGATGACTGGCTTCGCAGCATCACCCACAAGCTACGTTCTGCCAACGTAGCCGAAGCCGACAAGGTTACTTACGCTGCCTACCATCTCGAAGGCCCTGCTAGCCTCTGGTGGGAAAATTTTGAAGCTATGCGCCCGGTCGGCCAAATTACTACTTGGGCTGAATTCAGTGAGGCTTTCCGTGAGCATCACATTCCGGAAGGTCTCATGGATCACAAGAGGGAGGAGTTCTGCAACTTCACCCAGGGAAGACTGACTGTGGATGCTTATAGTCGTGAATTTGGGAATCTGGCATGTTATGCCCCTGAAGAGGTATCTATTGACGCTAAGAAGCAGGCAAGGTTCCGCAAGGGACTTAGCCCTGAGCTTCACCGCGATCTTCGTCTGCACGAGTGCACCTCTTTTCAGAAGTTGGTCAATAAAGCCATCAGTGCTGAGACATGCCAAACTGATTATGATGCTTCACGCAAGCACTCACGTGATTTTGGCTCTTCATCCGGCTCTGGAGCTCAGAAGCGCCGGGTGTGGATCCCTAGCACGGCGCTGCCACCCAGGTTCATTCCGAGGCCATACTTTGAGGCGCCTCGTCCTAACCAGCAATTTGCACCGCCCAAGCCCTATGGTGGCCCCGCTGCTAACGCTGCTCCACGCCCCAATATCGTGACATGCTTTAAGTGTGGAGAGCCGGGTCACTATAGTCGAGAGTGTCCCCAGAACAACAACCCCAATCAAACTGGAAAGTCCGTTGGCCGTGGTAAGCCCGCGGGAAAAACATTCTACGCCAAGCTGGCCACCACTGCACGTGGCCATGTCAACTATGTTTCAGCCGAGGAGGCTCATGAGGATCCTAACGTCGTCCTTGGTACGCTCCTTGTTAATTGTCATCCGGCATCTGCTCTTTTCGATACTAGAGCATCTCATTCATTCATATCCGAGAACTATGCTCGATTGCATAACACGACATTCTGTGACATGCCCTCTACCATGGAAATTCAAACCCCTGGCTCTAGATGGCAAACTTCTAGAGTAAGCCATGGGAACGAAATTCTTGTCGATAGACTTGTCTTCCTTGCATCCTTAATAGCTCTCAAGTCCTCGGACAGAAACATCATCTTGGGTATGGACTGGATGTCAGCTCATTATGCTAAGATCGATTGTGCCACTAGAACCGTTCAACTTACTCACCCATCGGGCAAGACAGTCAATGTCTTAACCCGAGTGGCCAAGCGCCAACTTTACTCCCTAAATGCCAACCCCCTTCCAGACCTTGAGGATGTTCCGATAGTCCGAGACTTTCCGGATGTCTTTCCAAAAGAACTGCCAGGTGTTCCACCTGACAGGGATGTTGAGTTTGTGATAGACCTTGTTCCAGGAACCGTTCCAATTTCTAGAAGACCCTACAAGATGGCACCCTTAGAACTAGACGAGCTTAAGAACCAACTCGATGAGTCCTTGAAAAAGGGTTTCATCCGTCCTAGTTTCTCTCCTTGGGCTTTCCCCGTCCTCTTCGTTAAGAAGAAGGATGGAACAGATCGAATGGTTGTGGATTATCGACCTGTCAACTTGGTCACCATCAAGAACAAATACCCGCTTCCTAGGATTAACGATCTGTATGATCAGCTCGCTGGATCCTCAGTCTTTTCCAAGAGGGATTTGAGGTTGGGCTACCATCAAATCAAAATCAGAAACGGGGACATTCCCGAAACGGCCTTTGTTACTCGTTATGGCCAATACGAGTACACCGTCATGTCCTTCGGTTTAACAAATGCCCCAGCTACCTTCTCTCGGTTAATAAACTCGGTCTTCATGGAGTACTTGGATAAATTCGTCGTATTATACCTCGATGACATACTCATCTACTCCAAGAATGAAGAGGAACATGCCGAACATCTAAGGCTGGTATTGATGAAACTTCGAGAGCATCGCCTTTATGCCAAATTCTCCAAGTGTGAATTTTGGTTGCCAGAAGTGACCTATCTAGGCCATGTAATCTCTGGTAAGGGTATTGCTGTCAATCCCGAGCGAGTTCAAGCCGTCCTTGATTGGACTCCACCTGAGACGGTTAAGCAAGTTCGGAGCTTCCTTGGCTTAGCGAGCTATTGCCGCCGCTTTGTCGAGAATTTCTCCAAGGTTGCTAAACCTCTAACTGAACTCCTCAAGAAAGATAAAAAGTTCGAGTGGACTCCACAGTGCGAGTTCATCTTTCAAGAACTGAAAAGACGCCTGACATCTGCTCCCGTACTGGTACCACCAGACTTCTCCAAGGACTTTATTATCTATTGCGACGCCTCGCGACAAGGACTAGGTTGCATACTCATGCAAGATCGTGAGGTAATTGCCTATGCTTCACGGCAATTACACCCACATGAGGAAAATTATCCCACACATGATCTAGAGCTTGCAGCTGTAGTCCATCCACTTAAAACTTGGCGACATTACCTTCTCGGTAATCGTTGCGAGATATTCACTGATCACCAAAGTTTGAAATATATCTTCACCCAACCAGATTTGAATCTCAGGAAAAGACGTTGGGTTGAGTTGATCTCGGATTACGATTTAGGAATAACTTACACCCCGGGCAAAGCCAATGTCATGGCTGATGCGCTAAGCCGTAAGTCCTATTGTAACAACCTGATGTTACAACAAAGTCAACCACTTCTCCATGAGGAATTTCGTAAGCTTAATCTTCACATTGTTCCTCGAGGATTCCTATCCACCCTGGTGGCGAAACCTACCCTTATGGATCAAATCATAGCTGCCCAGAAGCGTGATAAGGGCATATCCCGGATTAGGGAAAACATTGCTAGCGGAGTTGCTAAATGTTTTTCCATGGATAAGCGGGGTGCTGTCTTCTTCGAGAACCGTTTGGTGGTTCCCAAGAAACAACATCTACGCCAGTTGATCCTTAAGGAAGCTCATGAGTCCCCTCTCACCATTCATCTCGGTAGTACTAAAATGTATCAAGACCTACGCCAGAGGTTTTGGTGGACTAGGATGAAGAGAGAAATCACTCAATACATTGCTAATTGCGACGTTTGTCATCGTGTTAAAGCAGAGCATCAACGGCGTGCTGGCACCCTTCAACCTTTGGCTATTCCTGAATGGAAATTGGATAAAATCAGTATGGATTTCATCACTGGGTTTCCCAGAACCAAGAGAGGGAATAATGCCATCTTCGTCGTGATCGACCGACTTTCCAAAGTAGCCCATTTCCTACCTATTCATGAGAGTATCACCGCTAGCCAGCTAGCCGATTTATACATCTCCCGAATAGTGTCTCTTCATGGTGTCCCATTGGAAATTAACTCAGACCGTGGGAGTCTCTTCACCTCTCGATTTTGGGAAAGTTCCAAAATGCTATGGGAACTCGTCTCTCTTTTAGTACCGCCTTCCATCCTCAATCAAGTGGTCAAGTAGAACGAGTTAATCAAATTCTGGAAGATATGCTCCGAGCTTCTGTTACCTCGTTCGGAATGATTTGGGAGAAATGCCTTCCATTCGCGGAGTTTGCTTATAACAATAGTTATCAAGCCAGCTTGGGCAAGGCTCCTTTCGAAGTTCTCTATGGACGAAAATGTCGAACGCCTCTTAACTGGTCAGAAACCGGGGAAAGACAACTCTTTGGCCCGGATATGATTCAGGAAGCAGAAGAGTAGGTTCGCGTTATTCGTGAGAAATTGAAAACAGCCCAATCTTGTCAAAAGAGTCAATATGATCGTAAACATAAGCCTATGACTTATGAAGTCGACGAGAAGGCTTACCTTCGGGTTACTTCGTTAAAGGGAACCCATCGTTTCGGTATCAAAGGAAAATTGGCTCCTCGTTACATTGGACCCTTTCGCATTCTTGCCAAACAAGGAGAAGTTGCCTACCAATTGGAACTACCTTTGCATCTTTCCAGAGTTCACGATGTCTTCCATGTTTCTCAACTCAGGCGTTGCTTCGCGGATCCCATCCGTGGAGTGGACCACGAAACGCTTGATCTACAAGATAACCTCTCCTATCAGGAATATCCCGTTCGTATCCTTGATCAAGCCGAGCGTACCACTCGACATCATAATATCGAGTTTCTCAAGGTTCAATGGTCACACCATTCCGAGAAAGAAGCCACTTGGGAAAGGGAGGATCGTCTTCGACTCGAGTACCCCACCTTCTTTCCGGAGGATCCTAAATCTCGGGATGAGATTCTTTTGAGTGGGGGTGAGTTGTCACACCCTAGTTAGTTCAAGCATTAGAGTGTCCATCATGTTTAAATTCCTCTTAATTTTGAAATGGGGAAGACAGAACCCCCAACCCCCCTGGAAACAACTAGGGTTTACTAAAATTATTTTTTAATGAACCTGAAATGCCCTTCTAAAAAGTTCACTCTCTTTGTCTTGGGTTAGAACCTCTGGCAAAATTGGTGCACAATTTTCTAGGTCAATAGAAGGTCATTGAATTAAATCATAAGTATTTGATTTTGGGCATTTAAATGCTATAAAATAATTTAAATGCTCAAATAATTCTGGAAATAAATGTTTGATGTTGGAAATATTCTAAATAGAGCCCACAATTATTTTCAGGATTTTTGGAAACGTTTTAGTATTTTTAATAAAGCCCAACAGTTGAAGTTAAATAGAAAAACAGAAACAAATCAAAAAACAGAGAGAGAGGGAAGCCCACCTGGGCCTTACCTGTGCTGGCCCAGCCCACCTGGCTCGGCCCAGCCGACTGGCCTTGCCAGTCGTCGTCCTCCTCCCGCCAGGAGGACGAGGAGCGCATGGCCAGCGCCCGCGGCCACACGCCGGCCACCTCCTGCTTCTGCCGACGCCCTGGAGACATCCAGGGATGCCACGCCAACCCCCATGTTCCCCTCTCATCCTCCCTCACTCTCCCCCTCGTCTCCCTCACCCTCTCTCGCGATGGCCGAGCGTGATCCTCGCTGCCGTTCGCCGTAGACGTCACCAGAGCCACTCCCTCGCCCCTCCAACAAGCCCAATAGCTCCGCCTCGTCGCCCTGGACCTCTCCTCTGACCCACGCGACTCCAAACGCCGCCGAACGCCGTCTTCGCCCTCGTCTTCAACCTCGGGCACCCAAGCCGTCTCCGGTCGATTCGGCGCCGCTAGGACCTCCCCGAGCTCGCTGACCCCCTCTCCGACCCCGTTGTGAGCTCCTCTTCCTCTTCCCCTAGCTTCCGTGCTTGTTTGGCCTCTGTAGTCGCCACTTCCACCGCACCCGAAAGCTCCCCGCCGCCGGCCATGGCGCCGTCATGGCTAGAGCCACAGTGGCTCGAAGCCAAGCTCACCGTTGTGCTCAGCACAGCACCAGGAGCCCGTAGCCACCACCAGCTCCTTCTCCCGTGCACCGTAGCGTCGAACCCAATCCCGTCCGAACTCCGGCCGCCGCTGTCGAGCTCGCCGGCGTCATTTCCGGCGTCCCCGTATCCAACCACTTGCACCACTGGATGCGGCAGCTCCCCAGCTATGTGTAGCACGTCTCCACCAGCGATTTGGTCACCGGAGGACCAAATCCGAAGCTCTCCGCCGTCTCGGCCTCGCCGGTGACTCAACGCCGGCGGGATTAGCCCCGCTGACCAGGGGTTTGACCCCAGTTTGACTCCATCTGAGACACTGATGTGTGGGGCCAGCTTCTAACTAATTTAGATTAGTTTAAATTAGAGCTAATCACTCTGTTAGAGGTTAATGACACCATTAACTACCCCTCTCTCAGTGACATGTGGGCCCAGAGCCTAACTAACCCAGTTTAGTGCTAACTAAACACTAACCAACTCTGTTAGTTAGCTGCGAGACTGACAGAAGGGGCCCACCAGTCAGGTTTGACCTGGGCTGGCGCCTTTGACCCACTGACGTCACAGTGACGCAGTGCTGATGCATTAATTCAATTTCTAGATTTATTCTTTAATAGGAAATTCCAGAAAATAATCAAAACTTCTAAAAATCATAGAAAATCAACCATGGCTCCAAATGCAAAGATTTATATATGAAAAATGATCAGAAAAATTCAATCTATCCATCTGTAATGGTTTCATGCATGACAAAACAAGTTAACCTTTCTGTTTAAGCAGAATGAGGTAATGCACTAATAAAGCCATGTTTAATAAGCTAATAATTGAATCTTTGACTCAAATGAGTTCATCCCTTTCTGTGTTAGCTTGCATTAGGCCAAGACACCTTCATCTTGCCATGTCATAGCATGCATCATATTGTTGCATATTGCCATGTGTTGATTATGTTTCGGTGTGTCTTTCGTGGTAGGTTCTGCCTCCGAGGATAACCCCGAGTATCCGTCTGAAGGGCAGTACCCTACTACCACTACAACAGCCAAGCAACCCATTGATCATTCCGATACAAAACCATGTTCTCGCTTCTGCTCTTGTTTACTGCATTAAGACAACGCGATTCAAACTGATGTGTGTTACGGTAGTTGAACCCTTATCCTCTGCATGACCTGTCATTGCCACAGTAACTAGATGAAACCCACTAGCATGTGTAGGAGTTGATTGAGCCATGTATGTGATTCCTACCTTGCTATGCCTGCTATGCTTAGAGTTGTGTCAGGTCTGGTTCATCTGGGTGATGGGCTAGAGTGATATGATATGTCGGTAATGTGAGGAATGTGTTGAACATGTTTTGGTAAAGGTATCGATGAGAGGCCATGTAGGAGTACATGGTGGGTTGTTTCATTGAGACCGTCCATAAGAACTGAGATCTGTATGCGTGATTTAAGATTCAGCTACTACCACACATTGGGCCCTGAAATATGACCCCGCTCGACTTACTGACCCCTCTCGCCCTCTGTCCAGGAGTTGCAACTAGTTTCTGGTGTTTGTAGGACATGTGTTGGCGGCCGTGCGTAGCGCTGACCCTAGGGGTGGGCTATGATGCGGTAGATACACTATGGTCGGGTATGCCGGGCGCCCGTTTGGCGTCTCGGGACCCTGTACACATCGTTTGGGGCCGTTGAGGACACCCCAGCCAGATTTCCTTGTGGATGGAACCTGAATAGGCGATAAACCTGGACTAGAGACTTGTGAGGTTAGTCAGGTCATGGTCTACACCCACGTCGGTTTTCGCTTGAAGTCTGCCGAGCACATGTCGTGTGCAGATGCTAAGTGGTGGAAACATGTGTGACGAAGTACACCCCTGTAGGGTATAAAACTACTCGAATAGCCGCGTCCGCGGTAAAGGACTACTTGGTTGCCTATGCAGTTCATAGACAAGTTAATAGATACGACTAAAAGACTCAAGATAAGTGTGAGTACCGAGGATGGCCCTCTCGTAGGATGACGAGGGAGGATCCTCGGTGGAGTATTGTGTTGGTGAATAGTGGACTCGTGTGCGAAAACTATTTTACTGGTGGAGTTCCGTAGGATCGCTTAGCCAAGAGTCAAAGCTGGCTTGCTGCAATAACCCCACCACCTTCTTGAGAATAAACATGTATAGTAGGTTCTGTTGTAAGACTTGCTGAGTACCCTTGTACTCATGTTTGCTTAATTACTGTTTTCAGACGACAACACCGCCCCCTCCTATGGGTTCTACGTAGACCTTGACGTCGACCAGTGACTAGCCACCCAGGTGGTGATCCTGGCCATGGAGGGCCCTATGTAGATAGACAGGCTTCGAGAAGCCTTCTTTCATTCTAGTGTCTGTACTCAGACTAGTTGCTTCCGCATGTGCTTGTATGATTGTATGACTTGAGTGTCGGGTCATGTGACCCCTATCTGTATGAACATGTTATGTATGGCTCTCTGGAGCCTTTAAATAAAGTACTTGAGTTGTAGAGTTTTGTTGTGATGCCATGTTGTATCTACTCATATCGAGCATATTGTGTGTATGATTGAAATGCTTGGTATGAGTGGGATCCGACAATCTTGTTGTTTATCCTTGGCAGCCTTTCTTATGGGGAAATGTAGTCTAGTGTTCCTCGAGCCATAGTAGTCCGCTAGCCCAGCACTACTGTTCAGGACACTTAACTGGCCGGCATGTGCTTCACTTCGTTCCTATGTCTGTCCCTTCGGGGAAATGTCACGTGGTGACTTCCGGAGTCCTGCCTAGCCTGCTACAGCCCGGGTTCCCCGGAGTCCTGTTAGCCCAGTGCTACAGCCCGGAATCACTCGCTGATGACCGACATGCTCAATGCGATTCATGTATGCCTGTCTCCATAGGTCTGTGCCGCTTTGGGTTCATGACTAGCCATGTCGGCCCGGGTTCTCTGTCATATGGATGCTAGCGACACTATCGTATACGTGAGCCAAAAGGCGCAAACGGTCCCGGGCCATGGTAAGGCGACACCCGTGGGATACCGTGCGTGAGGCCGCAAAGTGATATGAGGTGTTACCGGCTAAATCGATGTGGCTTGGAATCGGGGTCTTGACAAATGGGAGGATTATATTTAAACCACTTCTCCTTTGGGAGATCAACATGAGTAGCAAAGGATTCACAGAAATAAGCAACTATCTTAGAGTCAAGTCCATATTTAGTGCTAAATTCACAGAAACATCGGTATCCATAAAAGATTTAACACAATCAAACTTAGGTGTTATACCTGACTCCTTACCTTCGTCGAGGTCCCAATCTTCAGAGTTGTGTTTAATTCTTTCCAATAAATCCCATTTGAATTCAATGGTCTTCATCATAAAAGATCTAGTACAAGAAGTATCGAGCATGGAGCGATTACTGAGAGAAAGCCGAGCATAATTTTTTTTGAATAATCATTTCTTTTGAGAGCTCATGATTGGGGCATGAATATAACTTTGACTTAAGCCTCCCCCAAGCTTGAGCGATGCTTTCTCCTTCGCAAGGCCAAAAATTATATATATAATTACGATCACGATGAACAAGATGCATAGGATAAAACTTTTGATGAAATTCCAATTTCAATCGTTGGTAGTTCCATGATCCAATATCATCACATAGCCTCAACCACGTCAATGCATGTCCCTTCAAAGATAAAGGGAAGACCTTCTTATTCATAACATCATTGGGCATACCTGCAAGCTTAAATAATCCGCAAACTTCATCCACATAGATTAAGTGTAAATCGGGATGCAATGTTCCATCTCTTGCGAAAGGATTAGCTAGCAGTTTCGCTATCATACCCGAAGGAATTTAAAATTAAACATTTTCAGTAGGTTCTGTAGATTGAGGAGCAACTCTTTGCTCTACTGGTCGGGGTGAAGATACCCCGAAAAAGCCCCTCAAAGGATTATGTTCCATAGTAACAAGTGACAGTAAATTTCAGCACACTATATAAATTTCTCCTTACCAAATTCCACCTACCGAAGGCGCTTCACTCCCCGGCAATGGTGCCAGAAAAGAGTCTTGATGACCCAAAAGTGTAGGGGGTCTATCATAGCCTTTTTGATAATTAAGGGTGTCGAACCCAACGAGGAGCAGAAGGAAATGATCAGCAGTTTTCAGTAAGGTATTGTCTACAAGCACTGAAATTATCGGTAACAGATAGTTTTGTGATAAGGTAATTTGTAACGAGTAGCAAGTAATAAAAGTAAATAAGGTGCAGCAAGATGGCCCAATCCTTTTTGTAGCAAAGTACAAGCCTGGACAAACTCTTATATGAAGGAAAACGCTCCCGAGGACACATGGGAATTATCGTCAAGCTAGTTTTCATCACGTTCATATGATTCGCGTTCGGTACTTTGATAATTTGATATGTGGGTGGAACGGTGCTTGGGTACTGTCCTTACTTGGACAAGCATCCCACTTATGATTAACCCCAATTGCAAGCATCCGCAACTACAACAGAAGTATTAAGGTAACCTAACCATAGCATGAAACATATGGATCCAAATCAGCCCCTTAAGAAGCAACGCATAAACTAGGGTTTAAGCTTCTGTCACTCTAGCAACCCATCATCTACTTATTACTTCCCAATGCCTCCCTCTAGGCCCAAACAATGGTGAAGTGTCATGTAGTCGACGTTCACATGACACCACTAGAGGGATGACAACATACATCTCATCAAAATATCGAACGAATACCAAATTCACATGACTACTTATAGCAAGACTTCTCCCATGTCCTCAGGAACAAACGTAACTACTCACAAAGCATATTCATGTTCATAATCAGAGTGGTATTAATATGCATAATGGATCTGAACATATGATCTTCCACCGAGTAAACCAACTAGCATCAACTACAAGGAGTAATCAACACTACTAGCAACCCACAGGTACCAATCTGAGGTTTGGATACAAAGATTGGATACAAGAGATGAACTAGGGTTTGAGATGAGATGGTGTTGGTGAATATGTTGATGGAGATTGACCCCCTCCCGATGAGAGGATCAATGGTGATGACAATGGTGATGATTTCCCCCTCCCAGAGGGAAGTTTCCCCGGCAGAACAGCTCCGCCCGAGCGCTAGATTGGTTCCGTCAAGGTTCTGCCTCGTGGCGGCGGAGTTTCTTCCCGAAAGCTTGCTTATTATTATTTTTCTCGACGAAAGACTCCATATAGCCAAAGATGGGCATCAGAGGGCCACCAGGGGGCCCACGAGGAAGGGGGGCGCGCCCAGGGGGGTAGGGCGTACCCCCACCCTCGTGGATGGTGGGTGCCCCCCTCTGGTACTTTCTTCGCTCAGTATTTTTGGAGATGTGCAGAATATGTCTCTAATATTTGCTCCTTTTCCAGCCCAGAATTCCAACCGCCGGCATTCCCCCTCTTCATGTAAACCTTGTAAAATAAGAGAGAATAGGCATAAGTATTGTGACATAATGTGTAATAACAGCCCATAATGCAATAAATATCGATATAAAAGCATGATGCAAAATGGACGTATCACTAGGGTATCTTAAGTACTTAATTATGCATGCACGGTATAAACTTCGTGTGATTGTGAGGCGAACGATGGAGGCTGGCTGCTAATTCTGCTCCGAGATAGATTGGTTCCATTTAATGGGAACCGGCGGCTTCATGGTCGATGAATTATGCGGCTTGATGAGGCCGCTTTGTGTGTCGGCTGTAATGGCCGTAGTGCAATCCCCTGTATGGCAAGAGTGTCCCGTATTTCCGTTTATTGTTATGACACCGTGCGGACCGGGCATTTTATGTTTTGCAAGGGCGTAGAGTACGACCGCATTGAATTGAGCAAAAACGGTATGCCCCATTCGTGTGTGGTAGTCGCTGTGGAACGGGGCAATATCAAAGGTCAAGCCCTTGCTTTGGAAGTTGTTTGGCGAATCGAAAACGACTTCCAGTGTGATGGAGCCCGTGCAGTGAGCTTCTACGCCGGGTACTGCTCCCTTGAGGATTGTTGTGGTGGGTTTGATTCTACAAGGATCAATGCCCATTTTGTTGACAGTGTCTTGGTACAGTAGATTAAGGCCACTGTCGCCGTCCATAAGGACTTTGGTGAGATGGAGCCCATCGATAACTGGATTGATGATCAAAGTTGCCGATCCTTCAGGATGGGTATGTCTAATTTTTGGGGGAACCCGCTCTATGGCGTATATGTCCCTTAGTGCGCGCGTGTTCTCCCCTGCAGGGGTGTACGTCGCATATATCATATGTATGGTTTTCACTTTGGGGGGGGAATTGCTTTTCAACCCCGGTATTCGGCTCGCGAGTCTCTTCGTCAACGTTGTCATTGGGCGGTCCCTTCCCCTTGTGTTTGGCTTTTAGCCTGCCGGCTTGTTTGAAGACCCATCATCTTCTGTTAGTATGAGTAGCTGGTTTATCGGGGGTGCCATGAATCTGGCAGGGCCGATCCAATATCTTATCGAGGTTGGATGGTCCGTCTCTATTTCCCTTGGATGGCTTTTTCCGCTGACTGGGCTTGGAGCCGCTGAATCCGGCGTTAACTGTTGTGTCTTGCGTTATTTCATCATTATTACGATGCTTGTGTTTATTGCGTCGTGGCTTTCCGTTGCCGTCTCGGACTTCGAAAGTTCCCGAGTCACTGGCGCCGTTGCTCCTACAAGCGAGCCAATTGTCTTCTCCCGCGCAAAAGCGGGTTATTAGAGTGGTAAGGGCTGTCATGGATTTTGGTTTTTCTTGACCGGGGTGGCGAGCGAGCCATTCATGCCGGACTCTGTGTTTGAAGGCCGCGAGGGCTTCGGCGTCCGGACAATCGACAATTTGGTTCTTTTTACTTAAGAACCAAGTACAGAGCTTTTTGGCTGACTCTCCAGGCTGCCGGATGACGTGACTTAAGTCATCGGCATCTGGTGGCCGGACATATGTACCTTGGAAGTTATCACAAAAGCCGTCTTCCAGGTCTTCCCAGCTGCCAACGGAGTTCTCCGGAAGGCTATTTAACCAGTGCCAAGCTGGTCCCTTTAGTTTTAGTGGTAGATATTTAATTGCATGGAGATCACTGTCGCGGGCCATGTGGATATGGAGAAGAAAGTCCTCAATCCATACCGTAGGATCTGTTGTTCCATCCTATGATTCGATGTTTATGGGTTTAAACCCCTTTGGGAATTCGTGGTCCATTACTTCATCAGTGAAGCAAAGTGGGTGAGCGGCACCTCTGTATCGGGATGCATCGCGACGTAGCTCGGATAGAGTTCGTCTGCGGTTCTCGGCCCGGGCGTGGGTATGGCTATTGCGTTCGGCTAGATAGCCATCATCGCGTGTCGGGGCACGTCCCCGTGATCCATAGATTGATCTATTCTGACTTTCTCTACCGTCCGAGTCCTGTCGTAGGTCATATGTGTGTTCCCGATCTGTTTTATGTTCGGCTTGAGTTGCCGCTTTATCCTGACCACGTGCTGGTCGGTCAGCCGCATTGCGCAATGATGATACCAGCTCCCGCGCCTCGTCATCAAACTAAGGTAGCAGTTTGCGCTTTGGGTAACTCTGAGCTGGGTGCTTGAGGCCGTATTCTTTGGCTGCCAGGACATCAGTCCATCTATCATTGAGCAGATCTTGATCAACTTGAAGCTGCTGCTATTTCTTTTTCAGACTCCTTGCAGTGGCTATTAGCTGGCGTTTGAATCGCTCCTGCTCGAGAGGTTCCTCTGGCATGATAAAATCCTCGGTGCCGAGGCTCGCCTCATCCTCGGGGAGCGGAAGATGATTACAGTTCTCCGAGTCTTCGTGCTTGGCGAGTTCATCAGGTCTAACTTTCCCGTCTTCCCATTCATCTTGTTCGGAAGTTGCATAAATGGGGTCTTCATTGTCTTTGGCACCGTCCGGAGTGTTATCTTCTCCTGAGCTGGTGTTGCCATCTTTGCTGCGGCGTGACTTAGAGCGGCGCCGCTGACGCCGGCACTTTGGTAGTATCTCGGGAGTTTTATCCTCGACTAGATCTTCCTTGTCATCGCCACTATTCTCTTTTGGTGCATCCACCATGTATATGTCATATGAGGAAGTGGTCGTCCTGCTTCTAGTGAACGATGGGTTTTGGGCCTCTTCTACTCCGGCATCGTCGTCCATACCGTCGATGTTGTCGGAGCCGTAATCGAGCATGTCAGTTGAGTCTTCGACAGTGGCTATTAAGTGGGCGGGGGGTGGGAAGTGAAATTCGTCATTAGCCTCTAGTTCAAATCGGATATAATTTGGTCGTGAGTCCCCTGGTAAGGAGAGTGTTTTGAATGAGTTTAGCACATCGCCTAAGGGCGAGTGCCGGAAGACGTCCGCGAAGCTGAATTCAACGATCGACACCCGATCAAGCTCGTCGTGTGCGGATGCACATGCTTCAGAACCTGTAGCCGGAAACGTGTCCGAGGTTCTGGCAATACAGATCTTACATGAGGTTGGGTCTGTGTGCAGCTCCAACGCCGCTGAGTTGCGGCCTCCGTGGTGGGATTGAGCCTCCCGTCCTCGGATGGCGTGACCTGCTCCAGATCTAGAGCCGAAGCAGTTGTAGGTTCTATCTCCTGGGTGTAGTTCGATGACAGATTTAGTCCATGTTCATCGTGGTCGTAGGGAGCGGCTACTGCCGCAGTCTCGAATCCGTCGAAGATCAAGTCTCCGCGGATGTCTGCGACGTAGTTGAAGCTTCCAAATCTGACCTGATGGCTAGGTGTAGGATCTAGAAGTAGATGTGTCTAAAGGGGGGGTGATTAGACACTTCTTGCTAAAGTTGCAATTTTTAATCCTTTTCGGTTCAAGTGGAGTTTAGGCACAATTTCAATACACACAATACATATCAAGCAAGCATGCAAAGAGTATATGAGCAGCGGAATGTAAAGCATGCAACTTGCAAGAATGTAAAGGGAAGGATTTGGAGAGATCAAACGCAATTGGAGACACGGATGTTTTTCCCGTGCTTCGGATAGGTGGTGCTATCCTACATCCACGTTGATGGAGACTTCAACCCACGAAGGGTAACGGTTGCGCGAGTCCACACAGGGCTCCACCCAAGGGCAACGGTTGCGCGAGTCCACGAAGGGTCCACGAAGAAGCAACCACCCACAAAGGGTCCACGAAGAAGCAACCTTGTCTATCCCACCATGGCCATCGCCCACGAAGGACTTGCCTCACTAGCGGTAGATCTTCACGAAGTAGGCGATCTCCTTGCCCCTACAAACTCCTTGGTTCAACTCCATAATCTTGTCGGAGGCTCCCAAGTGACACCTAGCCAATCTAGGAGACACCACTCTCCAAGAAGTAACAAATGGTGTGTAGGTAATGAACTCCTTGCTCTTGTGCTTAAAATGATAGTCTCCCGAACACTCAACTCTCTCTCATAGGATTTGGTGGAAAGAAGATTTGAGTGGAAAGCAACTTGGGAAGGCTAGAGATCAAGATTCATATGGTAGGAATGGAATGTCTTGGTCCCAACACATGAGTAGGTGGTTCTCTCTCAGAACATATGAGTTGGAATGATGTGTGTGTTCTGATGGCTCTCTCACTGAATGAGAAAGAGGTGGAGGGGTATATATAGCCTCCACACAAAATCCAACCGTTACATAGTTTTCTAATCTCGGTGGGACTGAATCAATAAACTCGGTCTGACCGAAATAGTAAACCTAGTGACCGTTAGGAATTTCGGTGGGACTGACATGCAACTCGATAGGACCGATTCGGTTAGGGTTTGGGCATAACGTAATCTCGGTGAGACCGATTACACAAACTCGGTGAGACCGAATTTGGTAATTAGCTAACCAGAGAGTTGGTCAGGCAAACTCGGTGGGACCGATTTGCTCTTTCGGTGAGACCGAGCGGAACTCGGTGAGACCGAAAAGTTACAAAGGGGAAACACTGAGTTACATTGCAATCTCGGTGGGACCGATTCGCTCTTTCGGTGGGACCGAAAAGTTACGAAAGGGAAACAGAGAGTTTGCAACCCCATCTCGGTGGGACCAAGATCCTTATCGGTAGAACCGAATTGCTAGGGTTTGGCAGTGGCTAATGACAAGTGAAACTCGGTGGCGCCGAATAGGAAGAATCGGTAGGACCGAGTTTGGCTTAGAGTTTAGGTCATATGTGGATATGGGAAAGTAGTTGAGGGTTTTGGAGCATATCACTAAGCACATGAGGCAAGAGGCTCATTAAGCAACACCTCATCCCTCCTTAATAGTATTGGCTTTTCCTATGGACTCAATGTGATCTTGGATCACTAAAATATAAAATGAAGAGTCTTGAGCTTTTGAGCTTGAGCCAATCCATTGTCCTTAGCATTTTGAAGGAGTTCCCACAACCTTTAGTCCATGCCACTCCATTGTTGAACTTATCTGAAACATGCTGGATAGAAGTGTTAGTCCAACAAGAGATATGTTGTCATCAATTATCAAAACCACCTAGGGAGCACTTGTGCTTTCAATCTCCCCCTTTTTAGTAATTGATGGCAACATACATCAAAGCTTTAGATAAAGATATACAGAACAGCAAGTAAAGCTTTGGAAGAACATGTAGCAAGCATAGGCTCCCCCTACATGTATGCACTCATGTAAATATGAAATATAGAGGCATGTGAGAGCATAATCATGACAGAGTAGGCAATGTGTTACATGTATCTTGGCCATATGCATCAGAGAAAAAGATTATTAAGGAAAATACCTTCATGCTCATGAGTCCTTCTTGCAAACAGTATGTACACAAGCAAGAACTCCTCATACTCATGATTTTGATGCATATACTTACCTTGTGATCTCGAGTTGGCTTAGGATGGAATGAACCTGCAAACAAGGTTAGATAACACAGGTACGTCCACTAGCCAGAGCAAACAAAAGAAACCACAAGAATGCCAAGACTGGGATGACATGTAGAGAGTGATAACATTGGATTCAACATGTCCCCAAGAATAAAGATATGCAATGAATTTGGCTGATTTCTTTTCCCTTAGGTGTCTTGCTCCCCCTGAATCTTACATGGGATATTGGGAGAAGATAGGAAACAGAAAATCAGAGCTGAATAGAACTTAATTCAAATGAGTTCATATGAACATGTCTTTCCCCCAAAAAGACATGTGGCATCTCTCCTCTTGAACATCAAGCATCTGGGATCCTTGAGTATTTTTCTCTCCCTGGAGATCTCTCTCTCCCCCTTAACAACATCTGGGATCCTTGAGACTTTCTCTCCCCCTTAACACTTTTTCTCTCTTGGTGTGATCTCTCTTTCCAACAAGCTTTGATGTGATCTCTCTCTCCCCCTTTGACATCAATTTCGAAGAAGGTTTTTCCTGGAATCCGTCGAATAGGTTTGGTCCTTGAGATTCAGCACAAAGCAGAGGATAAAATTGTGATGCTTGTGGAGGACAAGATTCATTGAGTGGAGCTGGATCAGAAGAAATGTAGAACAAGGGGCAAAATGGTTTTCTGATTACAAAGTCGGTGGCACCGAGTGGCACATTTCGGTGGTACCGAAAAGATTCGGTTGGACCGAAATTTGCAAGTCGGTGAAACCAAGTTTACACAGAGAAAAACACTTGTCACCTCAGCTCACTAGTCAAGTAAGATCTCACAAAGATTTGCAATGAATTAGCTGAAGGATTTGCAAGAAATTTGATGCAGAAATATGCAGAACAAAAACAAACAGGAAAAAGTGAAAGTTTCTAGATGAAGTTTTATTTTGTGTTTGAGAGAGAAGGAAACAAATATGCAAGGAACAAATGCAATAACTCAGAAAAGGACACGAGAGAACTTCATCTAGAATTGGGCGGTGACATAGTCACCTATGTTAGAGTATATTGACTTAGGAGTCAAGTGAGGACACTTGATCATAGGTCATACTCATCGTTTAAGCTCAAAATGGGGTTGCCATTTTTCGTTTAAGCATCTTGATGTATTCACATCTTGTTGAGTTGCTTTGACTCATGTCTTGGAGTAAAGCTTCTCTAAGATGGAATGACATACCTTGGGTGGTGATGTGGTTCTTGCTCATGAAGTTGAACTTGTGTGGGTGCTCAGGGTTGATGTAGTTCATCAAGAGTTGGGAGCACCACTTGGAGTTTGAGTTCATCTACCTACATGGGTTAGTTCTTGCAAGGAAGAGCACATGTGTATCCAAAAATGACAATCATGAAGCTTAACATAGAGTTTGTCAAAGGATATGTTTGAATGGTTTTGTGCTTCCTTGTCTTCAACCACTATTGTGTAGAGTCTTGGTCTTGTAGAGATTGCTCAAGATGTGAGTGAGTCGCAATCTCATGGAACTAAATTCAACCAAGCACCTACATGGGTTAGACAACATGCAAGGTGCAAATATATCCAAGACATAAAATAGTTATCATAAGAGATACATCATGGATTAGTTATAAGCTCATGTCTTGCATGTAGCCAATGGAGTTTCTACTCCAAGTTCGAAGCATCAATGATGTTCAATTCTCCTCTCAACCTGCAAAACACTTTCTCATCAAGCGGTTTAGTGAATATATCCGCTAATTGCTTATCGGTGCGAACATGCTTACGATTGATGTCACCCTTAGCAACATGATCTCGAATGAAATGATGACGAACTTCAATATGCTTAGTTTGAGAATGTTGTATAGGATTATGACCAATTTTGATAGCACTTTCATTGTCACACAGCAGTGGAACATGTTTCACACAAATCCCATAATCTTTAAGAGTTTGGGTCATCCAAAGTAATTGAGCACAACATGAACCAGCGGCAATGTATTCCGCTTCGGCGGTGGATAAGGATACCGAGTTTTGTTTCTTGGAAGACCAAGACACAAGAGATCTACCAAGAAATTGACAAGTACCCGAAGTGGACTTTCTATCAACCTTGTCTCCGGCATAATCTGAGTCGGAATAGCCAACAAGATCAAAAGAAGACCTCTTAGGATACCAAATGCCAAAATTTGGTGTATGGATTAAATATCTCACTATCCTTTTCACAGCCTTAAGATGACAATCTTTAGGAGCAGCTTGATATCGTGCACACATGCACACACTTAGCATAATATCGGGACGTGAAGCACATAGGTATAACAATGAACCAATCATAGAGCGATAAACCTTTTGATCAACAGGTTCACCATCTTTGGTCAAATCATTATGTCCACTAGTAGGCATGGGTGTAGACATACCTTTGCATTCTTGCATATTGAACTTCTTGAATAAGTCCTTGGTGTACTTTGTTTGAGAGACAAATGTACCTTCCTTAGTTTGCTTGATTTGCAACCCGAGAAAGAATTTGAGTTCACTCATCATAGACATCTCAATCTTCTCTGACATTAGCTTTCCAAACTTTTCACTAAAGAGAGGGTTAGTTGAACCAAATATGATGTCATCAACATAAATTTGGCATACAAATAGTTCTCCATTAACCCTTTTAGTAAAAAGAGTAGAATCAATTTTACCAATTTCAAAACCACTTGTAATAAGGAACTTGGTCAAGCATTTATACCATGCTCTAGGAGCTTGTTTAAGACCATAAAGAGCTTTGTGAAGTTTGTAAACATGATTAGGTTTCTTAGGATTGACAAAGCCGGGAGGTTGTTTGACATAAACTTCCTCCTCTATTTCTCCATTTATAAAAGCACTTTTAATGTCCATTTGGTACAAGGTGATATTATGGTGATTAGCATATGCAAGTAAGATGCGAATGGACTCAAGTCTAGCAACGGGAGCATATGTCTCACCATAGTCCATACCTTCGACTTGTGTGTATCCTTGGGCGACGAGACGTGCTTTGTTGCGGACCACTTGTCCATCTTCATCTTGCTTGTTGCGAAACACCCATTTGGTACCAATGATGTTGTGGTTGTTGTCGGGCTTCTCAACCAATGTCCAAACTTGGTTTCTCTCGAAATTATGTAGCTCTTCATGCATAGCGTTTATCCAATCCGGATCTTCCAATGCTTCTTCAACCTTAATTGGTTCAATGCTAGAGATGAATGAATAGTTTTCACAAAAGTTAGCTAAATGAGTTTTTGAGCGAGTGATTCTCCCGGTTTGTATATCATTGAGGATTTGCTCGACGGGATGATCTTTGGCAATTCTTGCTCGAATTCATGAGAGCTTTTGCTTGGGTGTTTGTTGAACATCTTCTTCATCTTGTTCTTCTTCTTGGCCTTCTTCATTGTTGGCGTCATCGTTCTCTTGTTGTGGTGGAGAAGGAGGTTGTTGATGTTCATCTTGACGTACTTCCTCGTTTTCTTCATCTTGGTGTGTCCCACTTGTGGATGCTTCCGTGTCGATTCTTGGTTCACCTTGTTGTGAAGTAGAAGCTTCCCCTTGGATGGATGAAGTACTCTCCTTCACCTCCGTTGGACGAATTTTGCCAATGGACAAGTCTTGAATTGCTTCTAAAGGGTCTTTGTCTCCTACATCAATTGGCAATTGCTCTACTTGCCAGCCATTAGATTCATCAAACTTCACATCTACCGTCTCTTCAACCTTTCGGGTGAAATTGTTGTAGACACGGTAAGTGTGAGAGTTTGAGCCATAACCAAGTAGAAAACCTTCATGAGATTTAGGAGCAAACTTTGAAAGACGATGCTTATCAAGAATGTAGCACTTTGAGCCGAATACTCGAAAGTATCCAACTTGAGGCTTGTTACCGGTGAGGAGCTCGTATGCCGTCTTTCCGAGTAGCTTGTGAAGATATAAGCGATTTGTTGCGTGACAAGCTGTCTCAACCGCTTCTGCCCAAAAGTGCTTTGGCGTCTTGTATTCATCAAGCATTGTTCTTGCCATTTCGATGAGCGTCCGGTTCTTCCTCTCAACAACTCCATTTTGTTGAGGTGTGTATGTAGCCAAGAACTCGTGTGAAATCCCTTCTTCGTCAAGAAAGGTGTCCACATTTGTGTTCTTGAACTCCGTTCCGTTGTCACTCCGAACCTTCTTGATCTTCAAATCAAACTGATTTTGGGCTTTCCTAGCGAAGTTTCTGAAGATCTTCTGGACCTGCGACTTGTCATTAAGAAAGAACACCCACGTAAATCTTGAAAAATCATCAACTATAACTAGACCAAAAGAATTTCCACCGAGACTCTTGTAGGCATTGGGACCAAAAAGATCCATGTGAAGCAGCTCGAGTGGCCTCCTTGTGGTCATGATGTTCTTCACGGGATGTCTTCCTCCAGCCTGTTTACCTGCTTGACAAGCACTGCAAAGTCTATCCTTATCAAATATGACATCGTTAACTCCAAGGATATGATTTCCTTTAATAAGCTTGTCAAGGTTTCTCATGCCAACGTGACCTAGTCGTCTATGCCACAACCAGCCTTTTGAGGATTTTGCAACAAAGCAAGTTTTAGGTTGTGCCTTTTTAGAGAAATCGACAATGTAAAGATCACCTCTACGCATACCCGTAAAGACCATTTTATGATTGTCTCGACGAAATACTTGGCAATCTACCTCAGTAAATAGGACGTTAAAACCGAAATCAGCAAGTCTAGATACTGAAAGTAAGTTATAGCCAAGAGATTCAACGAGCATGACATTTTGAATGGAACTATCATGTGAGATGGCCACCTTACCAAGGCTAACCACTTTACCCTTTGAATTATCACCAAAGGTGACATATTTTCGAGGGCCGTTGTTTTCAGCAAGTTGACAGAACATCTCTGCATCTCCGGTCATATGATCAGTGCATCCACTATCAAGAACCCATTCCTTTCCTCCTGATTCATATCCCCGAAGATTTGCCATAAGACCAAAATGTCTCATTGCATTATCAAGATCGGAGTCACTATCATCATCATCATAATATTCATGTTCATCATGATCTTGTGACTCATCATTTCCTAGAGAGGGTAATTCATTAGATAAATGATCAAAGTGGTTACTTTTATGAATTCTTATAGCTTTGAGTATGATATCATTAATGATTCCAACATCTCCTTTAGCATGCTTAAGATTGGCAAGTTAAAGAAGACATTTACCAAAACTAGGATCACTAGAGTTCATCTTACTCAAGGCAATAGATTTATGGAGAATTTCATCCAAAGTTTTCAAGGAGTGATTGGGAAACCGTTCCTCAAGAAATTTCCATATAGTATAGGCGCAATTTTGAGTAGGCAAACTAGCAATCAAATCTTTGGGCAATCCTCTAATGATGAGCTCAATAGTTCTAAGATTGCGAATCATGTCAATATCTTCATCTAGGGTAGGATGCAAGGGATCAATATGGGGTGCACAAGGGCTAGCAATATACTTGTTCAAATGATATTGATTGAAGATTACAAGCATCTCATTTTTCACTCATGAAAATACTTTCCATCAAGAATGGGCACTCTATGTCTAAGACTCCCTAGAGTAGACACATCCATCTTCCTCCAATGGTGATTAAACCAAGGCAATGGAGACCAAAGCTCTGATACCACTTGTAGGATCTAGAAGTAGATGTGTCTAAAGGGGGGGGGTGATTAGGCACTTCTTGCTAAAGTTGCAATTTTTAATCCTTTTCGTCAAGTGGAGTTTAGGTACAATTTCAATACACACAATACATATCAAGCAAGCATGCAAAGAGTATATGAGCAGCGGAATGTAAAGCATGCAACTTGCAAGAATGTAAAGGGAAGGATTTGGAGAGATCAAACGCAATTGGAGACACGGATGTTTTTCCCGTGGTTCGGATAGGTGGTGCTATCCTACATCCACGTTGATGGAGACTTCAACCCACGAAGGGTAACAGTTGCGCAAGTCCACACAGGGCTCCACCCAAGGGCAACGGTTGCGCGAGTCCACGAAGGGCTCCACCCACGAAGGGTCCACGAAGAAGCAACCACCCACAAAGGGTCCACGAAGAAGCAACCTTGTCTATCCCACCATGGCCATCGCCCACGAAGGACTTGCCTCACTAGCGGTAGATCTTCACGAAGTAGGCGATCTCCTTGCCCTTACAAACTCCTTGGTTCAACTCCACAATCTTGTCGGAGGCTCCCAAGTGACACCTAGCCAATCTAGGAGACACCACTCTCCAAGAAGTAACAAATGGTGTGTAGGTAATGAACTCCTTGCTCTTGTGCTTAAAATGATAGTCTCCCCAACACTCAACTCTCTCTCATAGGATTTGGTGGAAAGAAGATTTGAGTGGAAAGCAACTTGGGAAGGCTAGAGATCAAGATTCATATGGTAGGAATGGAATGTCTTGGTCCCAACACATGAGTAGGTGGTTCTCTCTCAGAACATATGAGTTGGAATGATGTGTGTGTTCTGATGGCTCTCTCACTGAATGAGAAAGAGGTGGAGGGGTATATATAGCCTCCACACAAAATCCAACCGTTACACAGTTTTCTAATCTTGGTGGGACCGAATCAATAAACTCGGTCTGACCGAAATAGTAAACCTAGTGACCGTTAGGAATTTCGGTGGGACTGACATGCAACTCGGTAGGACCGACTCGGTTAGGGTTTGGGCATAACGTAATCTCGGTGAGACCGATTACACAAACTCGGTGAGACCGAATTTGGTAATTAGCTAACCAGAGATTTGGTCAGGCAAACTCGGTGGGACCGATTTGCTCTTTCGGTGAGATCGAGCGGAACTCGGTGAGACCGAAAAGTTACAAAGGGGAAACACTGAGTTTACATTGCAATCTCGGTGGGACCGATTCGCTCTTTCGGTGGGACCGAAAAGTTACGAAAGGGAAACAGAGAGTTTGCAACCCCATCTCGGTGGGACCAAGATCCTTATCGGTAGAACCGAATTGCTAGGGTTTGGCAGTGGCTAATGACAAGTGAAACTCGGTGGCGCCGAATAGGAAGAATCGGTAGGACCGAGTTTGGCTTAGAGTTTAGGTCATATGTGGATATGGGAAAGTAGTTGAGGGTTTTGGAGCATATCACTAAGCACATGAGGCAAGAGGCTCATTAAGCAACACCTCATCCCTCCTTAATAGTATTGGCTTTTCCTATGGACTCAATGTGATCTTGGATCACTAAAATATAAAATGAAGAGTCTTGAGCTTTTGAGCTTGAGCCAATCCATTGTCCTTAGCATTTTGAAGGAGTTCCCACAACCTTTAGTCCATGCCACTCCATTGTTGAACTTATCTGAAACATGCTGGATAGAAGTGTTAGTCCAACAAGAGATATGTTGTCATCAATTATCAAAACCACCTAGGGAGCACTTGTGCTTTCAATATCCCCCTTTTTGGTAATTTATGGCAACATACATCAAAGCTTTAGATAAAGATATACAGAACAGCAAGTAAAGCTTTGGAAGAACATGTAGCAAGCATAGGCTCCCCCTACATGTATGCACTCATGTAAATATGAAATATAGAGGCATGTGAGATCATAATCATGACAGAGTAGGCAATGTGTTACATGTATCTTGGCCATATGCATCAGAGCAAAAGATTATTAAGGAAAATACCTTCATGCTCATGAGTCCTTCTTGCAAACGGTATGTACATAAGCAAGAACTCCTCATACTCATGATTTTGATGCATATACTTACCTTGTGGTCTCGAGTTGTCTTAGGATGGAATGAACCTGCAAACAAGGTTAGATAACACAGGTACGTCCACTAGCCAGAGCAAACAAAAGAAACCACAAGAATGCCAAGACTGGGATGACATGTAGAGAGTGATAACATTGGATTCAACATGTCCCCAAGAATAAAGATATGCTGATTTCTTTTCCCTTAGGTGTCTTGCTCCCCCTGAATCTTACATGGGATATTGGGAGAAGATAGGAAACAGAAAATCAGAGCTGAATAGAACTTAATTCAAATGAGTTCATATGAACATGTCTTTCCCCCAAAAAGACATGTGGCATCTCTCCTCTTGAACATCAAGCATCTGGGATCCTTGAGTATTTTTCTCTCCCTGGAGATCTCTCTCTCCCCCTTAACAACATATGGGATCCTTGAGACTTTCTCTCCCCCTTAACACTTTTTCTCTCTTGGTGTGATCTCTCTTTCCTACAAGCTTTGATGTGATCTCTCTCTCCCCCTTTGACATCAATTTCGAAGAAGGTTTTTCCTGGAATCCGTCGAATAGGTTTCGTCCTTGAGATTCAGCACAAAGCAGAGGATAAAATTGTGATGCTTGTGGAGGACAAGATTCATTGAGTGGAGCTGGATCAGAAGAAATGTAGAACAAGGGGCAAAATGGTTTTCTGATTACAAAGTCGGTGGCACCGAGTGGCACATTTCGGTGGTACCGAAAAGATTCGATTGGACCGAAATTTGCAAGTCGGTGAAATCGAGTTTACACAGAGAAAAACACTTGTCACCTCAGCTCACTAGTCAAGTAAGATCTCACAAAGATTTGCAATGAATTAGCTGAAGGATTTGCAAGAAATTTGATGCAGAAATATGCATAACAAAAACAAACAGGAAAAAGTGAAAGTTTCTAGATGAAGTTTTTTTGTGTTTGAGAGATAAGGAAACAAATATGCAAGGAACAAATGCAATAACTCAAAAAAGGACACGAGAGAACTTCATCTAGAATTGGGCGGTGACATAGTCACCTATGTTAGAGTATATTGACTTAGGAGTCAAGTGAGGACACTTGATCATAGGTCATACTCATCGTTTAAGCTCAAAATGGGGTTACCATTTTTCGTTTAAGCATCTTGATGTATTCACATCTTGTTGAGTTGCTTTGACTCATCTCTTGGAGTAAAGCTTCTCTAAGATGGAATGACATACCTTGGGTGGTGATGTGGTTCTTGCTCATGTAGTTGAACTTGTGTGGGTGCTCAGGGTTGATGTAGTTCATCAAGAGTTGGGAGCACCACTTGGAGTTTGAGTTCATCTACCTACATGGGTTAGTTCTTGCAAGGAAGAGCACTTGCGTATCCAAAAATCATAATCATGAAGCTTAACATAGAGTTTGTCAAAGGATATGTTTGAATGGTTTTGTGCTTCCTTGTCTTCAACCACTATTGTGTAGAGTCTTGGTCTTGTAGAGATTGCTCAAGATGTGAGTGAGTCGCAATCTCATGGAATTAAATTCAACCAAGCACCTACATGGGTTAGACAACATGCAAGGTGCAAATATATCTAAGACATAAAATAGTTATCATAAGAGATACATCATGGATTAGTTATAAGCTCATGTCTTGCATGTAGCCAATGGAATTTCTACTCCAAGTTCGAAGAATCAATGATGTTCAATTCTCCTCTCAACCTGCAAAACACTTTCTCATCAAGCAGTTTAGTGAATATATCCGCTAATTGCTTATCGGTGCGAACATGCTTAAGATTGATGTCACCCTTAGCAACATGATCTCGAATGAAATGATGACGAACTTCAATATGCTTAGTTCGAGAATGTTGTATAGGATTATGACCAATTTTGATAGCACTTTCATTGTCACACAGCAGTGGAACATGTTTCACATAAATCCCATAATCTTTAAGAGTTTGGGTCATCCAAAGTAATTGAGCACAACATGAACCAGCGGCAATGTATTCCGCTTCGGCGGTGGATAAGGATACCGAGTTTTGTTTCTTGGAAGACCAAGACACAAGAGATCTACCAAGAAATTGACAAGTACCCGAAGTGGACTTTCTATCAACCTTGTCTCCGGCATAATCTGAGTCGGAATAGCCAACAAGATCAAAAGAAGACCTCTTAGGATACCAAATGCCAAAATTTGGTGTATGGATTAAATATCTCACTATCCTTTTCACAGCCTTAAGATGACAATCTTTAGGAGCAGCTTGATATCGTGCACACATGCACACACTTAGCATAATATCGGGACGTGAAGCACATAGGTATAACAATGAACCAATCATAGAGCGATAAACCTTTTGATCAACAGGTTCACCATCTTTGGTCAAATCATTATGTCCACTAGTAGGCATGGGTGTAGACATACCTTTGCATTCTTGCATATTGAACTTCTTGAATAAGTCCTTGGTGTACTTTGTTTCAGAGACAAATGTACCTTCCTTAGTTTGCTTGATTTGCAACCCGAGAAAGAATTTGAGTTCACTCATCATAGACATCTCAAACTTCTCTGACATTAGCTTTCCAAACTTTTCACTAAAGAGAGGGTTAGTTGAACCAAATATGATGTCATCAACATAAATTTGGCATACAAATAGTTCTCCATTAACCCTTTTAGTAAAAAGAGTAGAATCAATTTTACCAATTTCAAAACCACTTGTAATAAGGAACTTGGTCAAGCATTTATACCATGCTCTAGGAGCTTGTTTAATACCATAAAGAGCTTTGTGAAGTTTGTAAACATGATTAGGTTTCTTAGGATTGACAAAGCCGGGAGGTTGTTTGACATAAACTTCCTCCTCTATTTCTCCATTTATAAAAGCACTTTTAATGTCCATTTGGTACAAGGTGATATTATGGTGATTAGCATATGCAAGTAAGATGCGAATGGACTCAAGTCTAGCAATGGGAGCATATGTCTCACCATAGTCCATACCTTCGACTTGTGTGTATCCTTGGGCGACGAGACGTGCTTTGTTGCGGACCACTTGTCCATCTTCATCTTGCTTGTTGCGAAACACCCATTTGGTACCAATGATGTTGTGGTTGTTGTCGGGCTTCTCAACCAATGTCCAAACTTGGTTTCTCTCAAAATTATGTAGCTCTTCATGCATAGCGTTTACCCAATCCGGATCTTCCAATGCTTCTTCAACCTTCATTGGTTCAATGCTAGAGATGAATGAATAGTTTTCACAAAAGTTAGCTAAATGAGTTTTTGACCGAGTGATTCTCCTGGTTTGTATATCATTGAGGATTTGCTCGACGGGATGATCTTTGGCAATTCTTGCTCGAATTCGTGAGAGCTTTTTCTTGGGTCTTTGTTGAACATCTTCTTCATCTTGTTCTTCTTCTTGGCCTTCTTCATTGTTGGCGTCGTCGTTCTCTTGTCGTGGTGGAGAAGGAGGTTGTTGATGTTCATCTTGACGTACTTCCTCGTTTTCTTCATCTTGGTGTGTCCCACTTGTGGATGCTTCCGTGTTGATTCTTGGTTCACCTTGTTGTGAAGTAGAAGCTTCCACTTGGACGGATGAAGTACTCTCCTTCACCTCCGTTGGACGAATTTTGCCAATGGACAAGTCTTGAATTGCTTCTGAAGGGTCTTTGTCTCCTACATCAATTGGCAATTGCTCTACTTGCGAGCCATTAGATTCATCAAACTTCACATCTACCGTCTCTTCAACCTTTTGGGTGGAATTGTTGTAGACACGGTAAGTGTGAGAGTTTGAGCCATAACCAAGTAGAAAACCTTCATGAGATTTAGGAGCAAACTTTGAACGACGATGCTTATCAAGAATGTAGCACTTTGAGCCGAATACTCGAAAGTATCCAACTTGAGGCTTGTTACCGGTGAGGAGCTCATATGCCGTCTTTCCGAGTAGCTTGTGAAGATATAAGCGATTTGTTGCGTGACAAGCTGTCTCAACCGCTTCTGCCCAAAAGTGCTTTGGCGTCTTGTATTCATCAAGCATTGTTCTTGCCATTTCGATGAGCGTCCGGTTCTTCCTCTCAACAACTCCATTTTGTTGAGGTGTGTATGTAGCCGAGAACTCGTGTGAAATCCCTTCTTCGTCAAGAAAGGTGTCCACATTTGCGTTCTTGAACTCCGTTCCGTTGTCACTCCGAACCTTCTTGATCTTCACATCAAACTGATTTTGGGCTTTCCTAGCGAAGTTTCTGAAGATCTTCTGGACCTGCGACTTGTCATTAAGAAAGAACACCCACGTAAATCTTGAAAAATCATCAACTATAACTAGACCAAAAGAATTTCCACCGAGACTCTTGTAGGCATTGGGACCAAAAAGATCCATGTGAAGCAGCTCGAGTGGCCTCCTTGTGGTCATGATGTTCTTCACGGGATGTCTTCCTCCAGCCTGTTTACCTGCTTGACAAGCACTGCAAAGTCTATCCTTATCAAATATGACATCGTTAACTCCAAGGATATGATTTCCTTTAATAATCTTGTCAAGGTTTCTCATGCCAACGTGACCTAGTCGTCTATGCCACAACCAGCCTTTTGAGGATTTAGCAACAAAGCAAGTTTTAGGTTGTGCCTTTTTAGAGAAATCGACAATGTAAAGATCACCTCTACGCATACCCGTAAAGACCATTTTATGATTGTCTCGACGAATTACTTGGTAATCTACCTCAGTAAATAGGACGTTAAAACCGAAATCAGCAAGTCTAGATAGTGAAAGTAAGTTATAGCCAAGAGATTCAACGAGCATGACATTTTGAATGGAACTATCATGTGAGATGGCCACCTTACCAAGGCCAACCACTTTACCCTTTGAATTATCACCAAAGGTGACATATTTTCGAGGGCCGTTGTTTTCAGCAAGCTGACGGAACATCTCTTCATCTCCGGTCATATGATCAGTGCATCCACTATCAAGAACCCATTCCTTTCCTCCTGATTCATATCCCCGAAGATTTGCCATAAGACCAAAATGTCTCATTGCATTATCAAGATCGGAGTCACTATCATCATCATCATAATATTCATGTTCATCATGATCTTGTGACTCATCATTTCCTAGAGAGGGTAATTCATTAGATAAATGATCAAAGTGGTTACTTTTATGAATTCTTATAGCTTTGAGTATGATATCATTAATGATTCCAACATCTCCTTTAGCATGCTTAAGATTGGCAAGTTAAAGAAGACATTTACCAAAACTAGGATCACTAGAGTTCATCTTACTCAAGGCAATAGATTTATGGAGAATTTCATCCAAAGTTTTCAAGGAGTGATTGGGAAACCGTTCCTCAAGAAATTTCCATATAGTGTAGGCGCAATTTTGAGTAGGCAAACTAGCAATCAAATCTTTGGGCAATCCTCTAATGATGAGCTCAATAGTTCTAAGATTGCGAATCATGTCAATATCTTCATCTAGTGTAGGATGCAAGGGATCAATATGGGGTGCACAAGGGCTAGCAATATACTTGTTCAAATGATATTGATTGAAGATTACAAGCATCTCATTTTTCCACTCATGAAAATACTTTCCATCAAGAATGGGCACTCTATGTCTAAGACTCCCTAGAGTAGACACATCCATCTTCCTCCAATGGTGATTAAACCAAGGCAATGGAGACCAAAGCTCTGATACCACTTGTAGGATCTAGAAGTAGATGTGTCTAAAGGGGGGGTGATTAGACACTTCTTGCTAAAGTTGCAATTTTTTAATCCTTTTCGGTTCAAGTGGAGTTTAGGCACAATTTCAATACACAAAATACATATCAAGCAAGCATGCAAAGAGTATATGAGCAGCGGAATGTAAAGCATGCAAATTGCAAGAATGTAAAGGGAAGGATTTGGAGAGATCAAACGCAATTGGAGACACGGATGTTTTTCCCGTGGTTCGGATAGGTGGTGCTATCCTACATCCACGTTGATGGAGACTTCAACCCACGAAGGGTAACGGTTGCGCGAGTCCACACAGGGCTCCACCCAAGGGCAACGGTTGCGCGAGTCCATGAAGGGCTCCACCCACGAAGGGTCCACGAAGAAGCAACCACCCACAAAGGGTCCACGAAGAAGCAACCTTGTCTATCCCACCATGGCCATCGCCCACGAAGGACTTGCCTCACTAGCGGTAGATCTTCACGAAGTAGGCGATCTCCATGCCCTTACAAACTCCTTGGTTCAACTCCACAATCTTGTCGGAGGCTCCCAAGTGACACCTAGCCAATCTAGGAGACACCACTCTCCAAGAAGTAACAAATGGTGTGTAGGTAATGAACTCCTTGCTCTTGTGCTTCAAATGATAGTCTCCCCAACACTCAACTCTCTCTCATAGGATTTGGATTGGGTGGAAAGAAGATTTGAGTGGAAAGCAACTGGGGAAGGCTAGAGATCAAGATTCATATGGTAGGAATGGAATGTCTTGGTCCCAACACATGAGTAGGTGGTTCTCTCTCAGAACATATGAGTTGGAATGATGTGTGTGTTCTGATGGCTCTCTCACTGAATGAGAAAGAGGTGGAGGGGTATATATAGCCTCCACACAAAATCCAACCGTTACACAGTTTTCTAATCTCGGTGGGACCGAATCAATAAACTCGGTCTGACCGAAATAGTAAACCTAGTGACCGTTAGGAATTTCGGTGGGACTGACATGCAACTCGGTAGGACCGATTCGGTTAGGGTTTGGGCATAACGTAATCTCGGTGAGACCGATTACACAAACTCGGTGAGACCGAATTTGGTAATTAGCTAACCAGAGAGTTGGTCAGGCAAACTCGGTGGGACCGATTTGCTCTTTTGGTGAGACCGAGTGGAACTCGGTGAGACCGAAAAGTTACAAAGGGGAAACACTGAGTTTACATTGCAATCTCGGTGGGACCGATTCGCTCTTTCGGTGGGACCGAAAAGTTACGAAAGGGAAACAGAGAGTTTGCAACCCCATCTCGGTGGGACCGAGATCCTTATCGGTAGAACCGAATTGCTAGGGTTTGGCAGTGGCTAATGACAAGTGAAACTCGGTGGCGCCGGATAGGAAGAATCGGTAGGACCGAGTTTGGCTTAGAGTTTAGGTCATATGTGGATATGGGAAAGTAGTTGAGGGTTTTGGAGCATATCACTAAGCACATGAAGCAAGAGGCTCATTAAGCAACACCTCATCCCTCCTTAATAGTATTGGCTTTTCCTATGGACTCAATGTGATCTTGGATCACTAAAATATAAAATGAAGAGTCTTGAGCTTTTGAGCTTGAGCCAATCCATTGTCCTTAGCATTTTGAAGCAGTTCCCACAACCTTTAGTCCATGCCACTCCATTGTTGAACTTATCTGAAACATGCTGGATAGAAGTGTTAGTCCAACAAGAGATATGTTGTCATCAATTATCAAAACCACCTAGGGAGCACTTGTGCTTTCACTAGGGGCGTAGCTATCGATCTCCTCTAGATGGCCAAGTGAGTTGGCCCACAGAGCGAAGCCGCCGAACACGAAGATCTATCCGGGGGAAGGTTTCTCCCTGGACAATGTTGTTGTTTATGATTGATGGGGCCATCAAACCTCTTGGCGATGACATAGCGGAACTCTCAATGAAAGCACCAATGTCGGTGTCAAAACCGGCGGATCTCGGGTAGGGGGTCCCGAACTGTGCGTCTGAGGTTGATGGTAACAGGAGACAGAGAACACAATGTTTACCTAGGTTCGGGCCCTCTCGATGGAGGTAAAACCCTACGTCCTGCTAGATTAATATTGATGAGTATGGGGGTTACAAGAGTTCATCTACCATGAGATCGTAATGGCTAAAACCCTAGAAGTCTAGCCTATCTGATTATGATTGTCCTTACGGACTAAACCCTCCAGTTTATATAGACACCGGAGGGGACTAGGGTTATACAAAGTCGGTTACATAGAAAGGAAATAGTATATCTGGCCGCCTGGCTTGCCATCCACGCAAAGAAGAGTCCTATATGGACATGGGAGAAAGTCTTCCATCTTGTATCTTCAGGGCCCAATAGTCCGGCCCATGTCCAACAGGCCGTACGCCCGAGGACCCCTTAGTCCAGGACTCCCTCACCTGGCGCGCCAAATGTCGGATTTCGGGTTCCGGCAAAACCCTTGAGGTTCGAACACTGGGTGCACACGAAGATCTCTCCCCCCTCTAGCTCGCACACATCATGCTCTCACGACCTAGCTCGACGAACCCAAAGAAAAAGAGACACAAGAGTTTATACTGGTTTGGGCCACCGATGTAGTGTAATACCCTACTCCAGTGTGGTGTGGTGGATTGCCTCTTGGGCTGTGGTTGAACAGTTACAAGGGAAGAACAGCCTCCTGAGGAGAGGTGCTCTTGTGCTTGGTGAACTTGTGTGCGGCTATGGATGGAATGGCTCCGATCCAATCTGTCCCCCCTCTTACGGTGGTGGCTAGTCCTATTTATAGAGGCCTTGGTCCTCTCCCAAATATTGAGCGGGAAGGGATCCCACAACGGTCAAATTCGAAGGGAAACAACTAGTAAAAGTTATCCTGACAAAAGTAGTCTTCGCCTGCCAAAGGCTCTGGTGGCGACGCCGTCTTGGGCTCCATGGTGACCTCCATCCTATTGTCATGTTGGTCTTGGTCTTGTTGCACCTATATGGAAACCTTTGCCTAATGCCTCGGGACTCCTCGCCTGTGCTTGCCTCTTTAGCACCAAACAGGAAACGAGGACACTACGCGCTGGCGCCCGCCTGGCTCCAGTCGTGATGGCTTGCATCACAGAAACCTCGCGAGGTGTCCCTTGCTTTGATCTCTCCACCCCTCGTGAGCCAGACTGGTGAGGCCGCCCCTGAGGAGGTCTTGCGTTATCCGCCTCGCGAGGCTTGGCCCCTCGCGAGGGTCTTGAGTGTTTGCTGGTGAAGATGGGCCGTACAGGGCCGCTGGTGGAGCCACGCCGCGGGCCGCATGCAGGCAAGTCTAGGGACCCCCGTTCCTGGGACGCCAACACTTGTTATTTTGCTTTACTTTTTGTAATCTTTTATATCTATCTCTATCAGATCTCACATTTGCAAGTGATCGTGAAGGGATTGATAACCCTTTATCACGTTGGGTGCAAGTGTTCGATTGTTTGTGTAGGTGCATATATTGGGGACTTGTGTGTTTCTCCTACTGGATTGATACCTTGGTCCTTAACTGAGCGAAATACTTATCACTACTTTGTTGCATCACCCTTTCCTCTTCAAGGGAAAAACCAACGCAAGCTCAAGAAGTAGCATTTGCCTCGAAGAAACGAAAGTTGTTGCCATCTCGTCCTACCTTGTTACCGAGACGCTCGGTGCCCCCTTCGCAGATTTCTTCTTCCTACCATCCACGAACACGCGCGAGTGCATCCTTCTTGCCTGGCAGAGCGACATTGTCAGCCTGACTCACCCAACAATTGGTGACCACTTTATCAATGCACTTGTTTACCTGTGCGACGGTAGTCTGCACAGGTGTCTACAGACTGCCAGATGACGCTGGCAAAATTATCTTCCTTTTCGACCTCCATGACATGCGATATTGCTGCACCGGCCCCTCCTCCATGGTGGAAATTTCAACATGATCACCACAGCAGAAGATAAGAATAATGGCAACCTTCACAGGGCCACCATGTGCTGCTTCAGACACTTCATTGCTGATGAGGAGCTCCGGGATATGTATATGCATGGATGCCGCTATACTTGGTCGAACGAGCGCGACGTACCCACCCTGGTGCGCATCAATAATGTACTCTGCACCGTGGGCTGGGAGACTAACCATCTCAGATGCATGCTTGATGCTTGTCCTCCGCCGCATAGAATCATGCACCCCTCATCATCGAATCCAACCCACGATCCTCGTAGCCCAGACGCTTCCATTTCAAAAGATTCTGGCCCAATCTACAAGGCTATCACTAGGTTGTGGTCGAGGCATGGGCCTCAACACCCGCTGAGTCGGACCCCTTCCGCCGCATCTTTCCGTGCCTGCGTAACATGGCAAAACATATACATCGTTGGAGCTCCAAAAATGTGGGCAAGGTCTCGCTTCAGCTTTGTGTTGCATGGGAGCTCATCGCGCGGCTTGAAGTGGCTCAGGACACCAGGCTGCTCTCGCCTGCCGAGACGTGGCTTCGTTGAAAGCTTAAAGCGTCGTACCTGGGACTGGCATCCCTGAGCGCACCCTGGCCAGGTAACGCGCGCTTCAACTTCCTTAAAGCCGGTGACACAAACCCGGATTTCTTTCATCTACATGCTGCACAACATGCCCATAAAACCTCCATCTTCCTGCTCCAAGTTGACGGATCCACCATGTCTGGGAACACGACGATCACCGAGGCCACGTTCCATCACTTCACTACAATCCTCGGCACTCCGGCTGAGCATCTATCCTCCATCGACCTCGATGCTCTCGACCCATGCTCGTTTGAGCTGCAAGACCTTGAGTTACCTTTTCCTAAGGCCAAACTTTGGGATACCATCAAGCAACTGCCAAAGGGGAAGACGCCTGGGCCCAATGGAATTACTTTTGAATTCCTTCACGCCTCCTGGATGACCATCAAGGACGATTTCGTCGAAGCCTTTGAAAAGCTTTACCACCTCAATGGCCAGGGATTCCAGTGAGTGAATAAGGCACTCCTCACCTTGATTACGAAAAGGCCCGACACCGGCATGCTCTCGGACTACCGGCTGATTAGCTTAATTCATCTTGTCACCAAGCTCTTCACCAAAGTGCTCTCGCTCTGCCTCGCGCCTCGCCTCGGCATAATGGTCTCCACCAACCAAAGGGCCTTCATCACCGACCGATGCATCCACAATAACTTCTTACTCATCCAGCAAAGCATGCAGTAACTACACAACCTCCAACACCCGCATGTCATTCTCAAGACCAACATTGCGCGTGCCTTCAACTCCGTCTCATGGGCATTCCTCCTCGAGACCTGAGGGAGTCCTGGATTAGGGGGTGTTCGGATAGCCGGACTATACCTTCAGCCAGACTCCTGGACTATGAAGATATAAGATTGAAGACTTCGTCCCGTGTCCGGATGGGACTTTCCTTGGCGTGGAAGGCAAGCTTGCGATGCGATATTCAAGATCTCCTACCATTGTAACCGACTCTGTGTAACCCTAACCCTATCCGGTGTCTATATAAACCGGAGGGTTGTAGTCCGTAGGAGAGAATCAACTCCATACACAATCATACCATAGGCTAGCTTCTAGGGTTTAGCCTCCTTGATCTCGTGGTAGATCCACTCTTGTACTACCCATATCATCAATATTAATCAAGCAGGAGTAGGGTTTTACCTCCATCGAGAGGGCCCAAAACTGGGTAAAACAAAGTGTCCCCTGTCTCCTGTTACCATCTGGCCTAGACGCACAGTTCGGGACCCCCTACCTGAGATCCGCCGGTTTTGACACCGACATTGGTGCTTTCATTGAGAGTTCCTCTGTGTCGTCGCCTTCAGGCCCGATGGCTCCTTCGATCTTCAACAACAATGCGGTCCAGGGTGAGACTTTCCTCCCCGGACAGATCTTCGTCTTCGGCGGTTTCGCACTGCGGGCCAATTCGCTTGGCCACCTTGAGCAGATCGGAAGCTACGCCCCTGGCCATCAGGTCAGGTTTGGAAGCCTAAACTATACGGCTGACATCCGCGGAGACTTGATCTTCGACGGATTCGAGCCACAGCCCAGCGTGCCGCACTGTCTCGATGGGCATGATATAGCTCTACCGCCGAACAGCACCGTGGAGGCCGCACACGCACCAGTTTCGAGCATTGATTCGGAACCTACTGCGCCGATCGAGGATCAGCGGTTGGACGCTGCCTCAGGGGCTGCGATCTCAGAGGCGATCGAGCCGAACTCCAGCCCCGCGCTCCGCACGGCCCGTGACTCCGAGGAGCCAGATTCCTCTCCGAACTCCGAGACCCCCGCGCCCCTGCCAATCGAATCCGATTGGGCGCCGGTAATGGAAGTCACCGCTGCAGACATCTTTCAGCACTCGCCCTTCGGCGACATCCTGAATTCCCTAAAGTCTCTCTCTTTATTAGGAGAGCCCTGGCCGGATTACGGTCAGCAAGGATGGGATACGGACGACGAAGAAATTCAAAGCCCACCCACCACCCACTTGGTAGCCACCGTCGACAATTTAAACGACGTGCTCAACTTCGACTCCGGAGACATCGACAGCTTGGATGATGATGCAGGAGATACCGACGAACCAACGCCCATAGGGCATTGGACAGCCACCTCATCTCACGATGTGTTCATGGTGGACACCCCTAAAGGAAGCGACAACGAGGAAAAAGGGGATGGGACGAGAGATCGACCCCCTGAAAAGCAATCAAAGCGTCGACGTAAACGCCGACCCAAGCTCCGCCTCGACAAAAACCCAGCCATAGAGCAGGACGATCCGGTGGATGACGAGCAGGCCTTTGAGCAACCGTCTGAACAAGGAAACACGGATAGAGAAACCGAACATCCCTCCTCCGGCGAAAACGGCGACCTCACGCCGAATAAACCTACGGAGCACAAGAATCTCCACGAGAGGCTCGTTGCAACTGCACGAAGCCTAAAGAAGCTGAAGCGGAAGCTAAAAACAGCGGAAGACGCACTTCGGATTAGATGGAGTAAAGTAATCAATACCACAGATAAGTACAGCGACAGTTGCCGCACTAAAAGCTATCCGAAAAGAAAGCTACTGCCTGAATTCGACGAAGAGGCCCTAGAGACCTCGCATTCAAAAAATGAAAAAGCCACACGGTCGGATAGACGACCCCATAAAGCGGCAAGCGGCGCCGCACTCAAATCGGCATGCGACCCTCTTAAGGATTCGCATCATGGCCCAGTCAGGTCCATTTACGGGCCAAGAAAGCAAGCTCTCGTAAGCAACGCTATGAAGCCATCATCAGAATCCGGCACACCCAGATACAAGGGCGCCGCACACCCTCTATGTTTCACCAATGAGATCCTGGACTATGAATTCCCAAAGGGATTCAAACCCGTAAACATAGAGGCATATGATGGAACAACAGACCCTGGAGTCTGGATCGAGGATTATATCCTCCACATACATATGGCCAGAGGAGATGATCTCCACGCCATAAAATATCTACCCCTTAAGCTTAAAGGGCCAGCCCGGCATTGGCTTAAAAGCCTTCCAGAAAACACAATTGGAAGCTGGGCAGAGCTCGAGGATGCTTTCCGAGCAAACTTTCAAGGGACCTATGTCCGTCCCCCGGATGCAGACGATCTCAGTCACATAACTCAACAACCCGAAGAATCAGCTCGGCAGTTCTGGAATAGATTCCTCACTAAAAAGAATCAGATAGTCGACTGTCCGGACGCCGAAGCCTTAGCAACTTTCAGGCATAATGTCCGAGACGAATGGCTCGCCAGACACCTCGGCCAAGAGAAGCCAAGAACAATGGCCGCACTAACAAGCCTCATGACCCGCTTTTGTACAGGAGAGGACAGCTGGTTGGCAAGATGCAGCCCCAGCAATCCAAGTACATCCGAAACTAGGGATGGAAACAGAAAACCACGACGCAACAAGGACCGTCGCTGGACTAACGACAAAAGTCCGAAGAGCACGGCAGTCAATGCCGGATTCAAAGGCTCGCGACAAAATCAGGAAAAATCGCCCCCCCCCCAGGATAACAGGGACGATCCATCCAACCTAAATAAAATCCTGGACAGGATATGTCAGATACACAGTACTCCCCGGAAGCCTGCTAACCATACCCACAGAGACTGTTGGGTTCTCAAACAATCCGGCAGACTCAATGCCGAACACAAGGGGCTCGACACACCAAGCGAGGACGAGGACGAACCCCAAAAGCAGAGCACCAGGAAACAAAGGAACTTCCCACAGGAAGTAAAAACAGTGAACTCACTTCACATAACAAAACGTACGGCGCCCATAAAGGTATGCACCACACGGCCCAAAGGGTCCTGCCACTGGTTGTCAAAACCGATCATCTTTGATCAGCTAGATTACTCTAGAAATATCAATAATGTAGGCTGGACTGCCTTGATACTCGATCCAATAATTGGCGGACTCAAGTTTTCAAATGTCCTTATGGACGGCGGCAGTGGACTAAACCTGATATATCAGGATACAATCCAGCTCATGGGGATAAACCCAGCAAGAATCCGCCGCAGTAAAACCTCCTTTCAAGGGGTAATACCTGGTCCGGACACCCATTGTACGGGTTCTCTCCGGCTGACAGTCACATTCGGCTCTGCCGATAACCTCCGCCGCGAAAAGCTGACCTGCCATATCGCCCCGTTCTCAAGTCGCTATCAAGCACTACTGGGACGCGAAGCTTTCGCTCGCTTTAACGCAATACCACATTATGCATCTCTTACGCTCAAGATGCCCAGACTGCGAGGCATCATCTCTTTGAAGGGGGAGCACTAAAGTGCACCTCCCCAAGCGGAGGACTGTGCGGCCGCTTTAACAGTCCCATAGCAAAATGGCCTCACCGGCCAATAAACTTCGAAATAGGTCATTCAAGACCACGAACACGGATAGACGAGTTCGGTGCAAAATCATCACTGATGCAGGCCTAGAAGCCATATACCCCCGCACAAGGGGCTCCACGCATATACAATAAGAGACAATAAAGCTCAATCTCATATATCTTACTTTATACTTTGCTTATTTTAAGCTTTTCCGGCGCGACCCGTTTTTAATGCAGTTCCTCTCTTTTACAGATGAACGTCGTGCGACGCCCGTCCAGAATACGGCACAACGGAGACACAGGTGCAGACGTGCAGTAGGGACCCGTTCTAAAGGATTCTTTTTGGATTAAGACCCTGCGTAAACCTTTTTTACGGTCTCTCGTTGTTACACATCCCCTGGTTTTTTCCTTTCCGTTATAGCCAAGGAGGAGGCTGGCGTCTTGGCATGTGGCCACATCAGAATTTTTGCACGTACCTGGACACTAGGGGCTTTTTTAATATAGAGTGTTGTTTTGCCCGCACCCATAAAGACCGAACACCTTAGGGAGTGTTCGGCGTCGCGAGTTTTGGCACTATATGCATCAGCTCCGAATCATGTCTTTGGTCAAATGTTGGGTTGCCCGGCTCCTGAGTTCGGCTACCTTACGTTCCGCTCTATCGGCTAAGGTAGCATCAGGAGAACTACTACGATTGTGCCCCCGGTTCGGCCAGGGCAAGCACCTCAGTAGAGAAAGCCGAAAACTAACTGTCATGATGTAGCGTGAGACTGGTCAGCCACTCGATGACCTATCGGAATCTATCGGATTTCTCCGCTTTAACGAAGGACCGCTTCCCGGTCAGGCACATACGCGCCCCGAATTCGGACGAGCGCAGTTTCCACAAAGGAGCTACCTAAAGAGTCTCATTGTCAAACTCCTAAGGCTAAGTGAAAGTGTTAAAGCATTATAGTCCGATTGCCTGGCCCGCTGCGCTATCACCTCCTTTGTAGGACCAAGACGTTGGATTAAGTGTGAAAATGCGTCTTCTGCGAGCACCCCCGCACTATGTGCGTGGGGGCTGAAGCCAACGACTGCCATCTTTCAGATTCTACATATATATATATATATATATATATCTTAAAACAGCCGCATAGAAGGTGTTCAAAATACTTGAAGGCACAAGTATAAAAAAGGCCACTACAGTTTATCAAAATATCACTTTATAATTACATATGCTATCATAACATAGCATCTTTCAGGCACTGCGTCTCTATTACACGAGCGCCTTCAAGAACTTCCTGAAAATAGTGCTCGGAGGGTAATCGGCTTTGGTCCGAATCTCGGGACGCAACAACGGTGGTCTCCATCTCTGCCCAGTATGTCTTAACACGGGCAAGAGCCATCCGTGTGCCCTCTATGCATGCTGACCTCTTAATTGCATTTATACGCGGCACCGCGTCAAGGAATTGCTGCACCAAGCTGAAATAACTCTTCGGCTCTGATCTCCCCGGCCACAGATGATCCATGACGTACTTCATGGCGAGCCCGGACAACCTATTCAGTTCGGCCCATTGAGCCAAACGATCATCCACTGCCAGTGGACGCTCTGGATTATGAAACTGCGACCAGAAAAGCTTTTCCACTTCGCAATCTTTCTGATCTCGAAAGTGTTCGGTCGCATCAGTGGCACTTGTTGCCAAGTCCAGATAGGTGTCCTTCACACTCCACATCCGGTCCAACGGAGCAAACTTTGGATCACAAATCTTCCTCCACAGCATAAAGGGCTTTCCAGCCGCAATCTATTCGGCCCGACGCAGCTCCTCTTTCGCAGCTCTCATCGCAGAGCAAGCGTCCTTGGCATCGGCAACGGCCTTCTCTAAGTCCGTCTGTTTCGCCTGGTCTTCTTTCTCAAGAAGTTTGCAACGGTCTACAGCGCTCTTTAACTTCTCGGCCATCTCGGCCAGCTCCTCTTTGCTTCGGCAGTGAGCAGCCTGTTCGGCTCTCAACTCTTCAAGGGCCTTCTTGGCAGCCGCATCGCTTTTTCTGGCTTGCTCCTTAGCTCGGGCAAGTTCTGCCCTAAGATTCTCCACGGCGGCCATACCATCTGCATCAAGCACACATGTTGTAAGACACTGGCATGAAGCTCCTCTTACCTAATGCCGCCCGAAGAATTACATACCTTGAGCCTCATCAAGCCGCTTGTTGACAAGCACGATGTCGGCATCTGCCAAGTCCAGTTGCCGCTTTAGTTCGGCCAAATCATTAGTCCGGCTTGATTCCGGACACCTCGCCACCTACATTCAAAGGCAACATCTTAGACCTGGGATTATGATCCTCTACGTGCCATCATTTCTTGACAACACGTAGAGTCTCAGGGGCTACTATCTACACAGGGCGCATCTTATTTATGCGCAACTGACAAAAGTGTACATTATCTAACGTACCTCAAAACCCGTTAGTAAATTTTTGACGGCCTCATACAATCCGCTTTTCGCGGATGAAATCCTTTCAATCATCGTGCCCAACAAGGCACGGTGCTCTTCTGAGATAGCAGCTTGCCCCAGCAGAATCTTTAGTTCTTCCGGCCGAGCACCAGACGGTGCCGGACTTGGCTTATGGCCTCTTTCGAAGGCCGGACGCGGAGGACTTCGGGGGACCGCACTGCCACCCCCCATCCCTGCCGGATTCGGAGAAGCCCTCCGCGACGACACCTCAGGGTCGCCCGCCTCGCTGGGCGGCACGGCAGGGGGAGGTGTTCCGCTCTCCATCATCTCCGGAAGAAGATCCCCCGAAGACGAGCTCTGCTGCGAGGGGCTGAGGTCCGAGCTACAAGGTAAAATTTCGGTTAATCTTCTCAGTTATAAATCAAGGATTTCTCTCATCCCTCAAAAGGAAAATCTCTTCTCCACTTACGGCTCGCTGGAGGGCCGATCCCCTTGAGGGTGTAGTCCGGCCGAGGAACTCCCCAGCACCGGACCCTCTGACGAGGATTTTCTCCCCCGTTTCGAGGCCATGGTTTCCGGGCCGTCAGAGGCGGCTCTCTTCTTCCCCTTAGGAGAGGAATTGTTGGTTCCTCCCTTCGGAGCAGCCTCCTTCGAGGAGGCCATAGCTTCCTTGCCCTCCCCCTCCAAAGGCATTATCTCTAGCATCCTGACTAGCACAGGATCCGGCCTGGTTTCAGGAAGGGGAGCCGGACACCTGATCAGCTTCGCCTTCGCTATCCACTCCTGTTTAAGAGGACGGCTCTTTTAGGGGCAAGTTAATGACAACTATACGGATAGAAAGTCCGGGCACAGGGTTGCTTACTTGAGTATCCGGGCGGTTGCAGCTTAGGCCTGCGTCCTCGGTCAAATCCGGACACATCCCTTGTGATCCGAAGAACATTCTATACATCTCCGTGGGTGTTGCGCCCATAAAATTCTGGAGAGCTCGCGGTCCCTCGGGATTAAATTCCCACAGGCGAAGGGGGCGACGTTTGCCGGGCAATATTCGGCGAATCAGCATGACCTGCGTCACCTTGACCAAACTGAGGTCTCCTTCCAAGAGATCCTTAATTTGGCCCTGTAACAGGGGCACGTCTTTGGGCAAACCCCAATCCAATCCTTTGTTGGCCCATGACGCTAGCCGTGATGGGGGACCCGAGCGAAAGGCAGGAGGCGCCGCCCACTTAGCACTCCTGGGAGCGGTGATATAGAACCATTCTCGTTGCCACGAGCCGAGCTCGTCTTGAAAGAAGCCCTCGGGCCATGGAGCATCGGCATTCTTACTTATGACGGCACTTCCGCACTCTGGGTGCCGTCCCTCGATCATCTTCGGCTCCACTCCAAAAATCTTGAGCCATAATCCGAAGTGAGGAGTAACACGGAGGAACGCTTCGCACACAATGATGAATGAAGAAATGTGGAGGATGGACTCCGGAGCTAAGTCATGAAATTCCAGCCCGTAGTAAAACAACAGCCCCCTCACGAAGGGATCCATCGGGAAGCCTAACCCCCGAAGGAAGTGAGACATGAACACTACGCTCTCACCGGGCTGGGGACTGGGAATAGCCTGCCCTTGGGCGGGCAACCTATGCGGAATTTTGACGGTCAAGAACTTAGCCTCTCTCAACTTTAGCACGTCCTCCTCCGTAACGGAGGAAGGCGTCCATCGGCCCTGAAGGTCGGAACCGGACATTGTCGAAAGTCCGAAGCGCCTGGAATCTGAAGCCTAGGGTGATGGAACTCGAGGCGACGGGCGAACTCGTTTTGAGATTGAAAAAAGGAGTAAGGCCTTGGTCTCTTTATAAGAGGTCGAATACCAGGAGCCCTCCCCGTAACCGTTTAGGGCTCGCCTTTAATCGAGAAAACATGCTAACGGGCATGATTGGGTTACCCACGTCCGTATTGATGAGAATCCCATAAGTAAAGGGGACACGATCTCTGCTTTGACAAGACGTGCCAAGGAAACCGCCTCGCAAAACATGCTGAGGTGGAAAAATAAAAACGATTCGAGTAAAGGACTTGGCGGTAGTGTGATGGCGCACTGCAGAATACATCAGCAGATTTGATTTGTGTTAATATTATTCTCTCTATGGCAATATGTGGAAACTTATTTTACAGAGCCGGACACTACTCTTGGTGATTACAATCTTCTATGAAGGACTTGGAGGAGGAACCCTCCTTGCAATGCCGAAGACAATTTGCGCACCGGACTCGTCATCATTGAAGCCTGGTTCAGGGGCTACTGAGGGAGTCCTGGATTAGGGGGTGTTCGGATAGCCGGACTATACCTTCAGCCGGACTCCTGGACTATGAAGATATAAGATTGAAGACTTCGTCCCGTGTCCGGATGGGACTTTCCTTGGCGTGGAAGGCAAGCTTGGCGATGCGATATTCAAGATCTCCTACCATTGTAACCGACTCTGTGTAACCCTAACCCTATCCGGTGTCTATATAAACCGGAGGGTTGTAGTCCGTAGGAGAGAATCAACTCCATACACAACCATACTATAGGCTAGCTTCTAGGGTTTAGCCTCCTTGATCTCGTGGTAGATCCACTCTTGTACTACCCATATCATCAATATTAATCAAGCATGAGTAGGGTTTTACCTCCATCGAGAGGGCCCGAACCTGGGTAAAACAAAGTGTCCCCTGTCTCCTGTTACCATCCGGCCTAGACGCACAGTTCGGGACCCCCTACCCGAGATCCGCCGGTTTTGACACCGACAAGACCCTTCGGCATCTCGACTTCGGCCACCATTGGCACAAATGGATTTTCATTCTCCTCGGCATGACTAGCACGCGCGTCCTCATCAATTGGGCCCCGGGGCCACCAATCCTACACCGATGTGGACTACGAAAAGGGGACCACGTCTCCCCATGCTCTTTGTCATGGTGATCGACACCCTCAATAACCTCATCTGACAGGCGGCCAGCTACGGCGTGCTTCAACGCCTCACCCTGTGTCACATGACATCGAGCATCTCTCTATATGCCGATGATGTGGTGATATTCTACCATCTAGACGCACGGATCTCACGCTACGCGTCTTCGATGCTCCCTTTGGTATGCACACCAACCTGGCCAAGTGTGCTGCAACCCCCATCCAATGCACGCCCACAGACCGGGCCGCAATCACCGCGAGCTTTGCCTGACCGCTCCAGGATTTCCCTTCTACATATCTTGGCTTGCCACTTTCTATTCGCAAGACCAGCGCCAACACCCTGCAACCGATCATCGACAAGCTGGAGCAAAGGCTTTCACCTTGATGGGCATCCGTGATGTCTCGAGGGGATCGGCTTGCACTTTGTAGGCATGTCCTTTCGGCCATGCCCGTGCACGTCCTCACCACGGTGTCCATAACCCCCCCCCCCCCAATCCTCAAGCAAATTAACCATCTCATCTGCAACTTCCTCTGGTATGGGCTCAAGGAGGCGAGCGGTGGCCACTATCTCATGAGCTGGCACCGTATCTGTCGGATGGTCTCCCTTGGCGGCCTCGGAATCCCCGACCTTCAGCGTGTTGGCATCTTTCTGCGCACTCGTTGGCTCTGGCTTAAAAAGCATAGACGCATCGCGCCCTTGGCAGCATCTCCACATCCCGAGCTATCCGGAGGTCCAAGCCATCTTCAAAGCCTCTAGTACTTGGACGGTCGGCGACGGACGCACCTGCAAGTTCTGGGAGGACCATTGGCTCGATGGCCAATCCATCGCCAAGGTCACACCACCGGTACATGGCTTCGTTCCCAAGCGGCGGTGCAAAATGCGGTCGGTGCCTGATGGACTGCTAAACTGCGCCTAGACTGCGAACATTTCTACTTCTTGAGCTTGCATTGGTTTTTTCCTTGAAGAGGAAAGGGTGATGCAGCAAAGTAGAGATAAGTACTTCCCTCGGTTTGAGAACCAAGGTATCAATCCAGTATGAGAAGAACACACAAGTCACCTAATACCTGCACAAACAATCAAACACTTGCACTTAACGCGAAAAAGGGGTTGTCAATCCCTTCATGGTCACTTGCAAAGGTGAGATCTGATAAAGATGGATGAATAAAACTAAAAAAAGATAAAATATTTGTGGGTTTTTTGTTGTATAGATCTGAAAGTAAAGATTACAAAATTGTAGATCGGAAACTAATATGATGGAAAATAGACCCAGGGGCCATAGGTTTCACTAGAGGTTTCTCTCTTGAAGGCAAATAATACGGTGGGTGAACAAATTATTGTCAAGCAATTAATAGAAAAGCGCAAAGTTATGATGATATACAAGGCAATGATTATGTAATATAGGCATCACGTCCGTGTCAAGTAGACCGACTCCTGCCTGCATCTACTACTATTACTCCACACATCGACCGACTCCTGCCCGCATCTAGAGTATTAAGTTCATGAAGAACAGAGTAACGCTTTAAGTAAGATGACATGATGGAGAGGAATAAACTCAAGCAATATGATGTAAACCCCTGCTACCTCTTTTAGCACTGTGTTGGTTTTCCCCGAAGAGGAAGGGATGATGCAGCAAAGTAGCGTAAGTATTTCCCTCAGTTTTTGAGAACCAAGGTATCAATCCAGTAGGAGGCTATGCGCGAGTCCCTCGCACCTGCACAAAACAAATAAATCCTCGCAACCAACGCAAATAGGGGTTGTAAATCCCTATAGGGCCACTTACGAGAGTGAGATCTGATAGATATGATAAGATAATATTTTTGGTATTTTTATGATAAAGAGGCAAAGTAAAATAAAGGCAAAGTAAATAGCAAAGTAAATAACTAAGTAGTAGGAGATTGATATGATAAAGATAGACCCGAGGGCCATAGGTTTCACTAGTGGCTTCTCTCGAGAGCATAAGTATTCTACGGTGGGTGAACAAATTACTGTTGAGCAATTGACAGAATTGAGCATAGTTATGAGAATATCTAGGTATGATAATGTATATAGGCATCACGTCCGAGACAAGTAGACCGAGTCCTGCCTGCATCTACTACTATTACTCCACTCATCGACCGCTATCCAGCATGCATCTAGAGTATTAAGTAAAAACAGAGTAACGCCTTAAGCATGATGACATGATGTAGAGGGATAGACTCATGCAATATGAAGAAAACCCCATCTTGTTATCCTCGATGGCAACAATACAATACGTGCCTTGCTGCCCTTACTGTCACCGGGAAAGGACACCACAAGATTGAACCCAAAGCTAAGCACTTCTCCCATTGCAAGAAAGATCAATCTAGTAGGCCAAACGAAACTGATAATTTGAAGAGACTTTCAAAGATAACCAATCATACATAAAAGAATTCAGAGAAGATTCAAATATTATTCATAGATAGACTTGATCGTAAACCCACAATTCATCGGTCTCAACAAACACACCGCAAAAAGAAGATTAAATCGAATAGATCTCCACAAGAGAGGGGGAGAACATTGTATTGAGATCCAAAAAGAGAGAAGAAGCCATCTAGCTACTAGCTATGGACCCGTAGGTCTGAGGTAAACTACTCACACTTCATCGGAGAGGCTATGGTGTTGATGTAGAAGCCCTCCGTGATCGATGCCCCCTCCGGTGGAGCTCCGGAACAGGCCCCAAGATGGGATCTCGTGGATATAGAAATTTACGGCGGTGGAATTAGGGTCTTGGCTCCGTATCTGATTGTTTGGGGGTACATGGGTATATATAGGAGGAAGAAGTACGTCGGTGGAGCAATAGGGGGCCCATGAGGGTGGAGGGCGCGCCTGGGGGTAGGCGCGCCCCCTACCTCGTGGCCTCCTGTTACGTGTCTTGACGTAGGGTCCAAGTCTCCTGAGTTGTATTCGATGAGAAAATCACGTTCCCGAAGGTTTCATTCCGTTTGGACTCCGTTTGATATTCCTTTTCTTCGAAACCCTAAAACAGGCAAAAAAATAGCAATTCTGGGCTGGGCCTCCAGTTAATAGGTTAGTCCCAAAAATAATATAAAAGTGGATAATAAAGCCCAATAATGTCCAAAATAGTAGATAATATAGCAGGGAGCAATCAAAAATTATAGATACATTGGAGACATATCAAGTATCCCCAAGCTTAATTCCTACTCGTCCTCGAGTAGGTAAATGATAAAAACAGAATTTTTGATGCGGACTGCTACTTGGCATAATTTTAATGTAATTCTTCTTAATTGTGGTATGAATATTCAGATCCGAAAGATTCAAGACAAAAGTTCATATTGACATAAAAATGATAATACTTCAAGCATACTAACAAAGCAATTATGTCTTCTCAAAATAACATGGCTAAAGAAAGTTATCCCTACAAAACCATATAGTCTGGCTATGCTCTATCTTCACCACACAAAATATTCAAATCATGCACAACCCTGATGACAAGCCAAGCAATTGTTTCATACTTTTGACATTCTCAAAACTTTTTCAATCTTCACGCAATACATGAGCGTGAGCCATGGATATAGCACTATAGGTGGAATAGAGTGGTGGTTGTGGAGAAGACAAAAAGGAGAAGATAGTCTCACATCAACTAGGTGTATCAACGGGCTATGGAGATGCCCATCAATAGATATCAATGTGAGTGAGTAGGGATTGCCATGCAACGAATGCACTAGAGCTATAAGTATATGAAAGCTCAAAAAGAAACTAAGTGGGTGTGCATACAACTAGCTTGCTCATGAAGACCTAGGGCAATTTGAGGAAGCCCATCATTGGAATATACAAGCCAAGTTCTATAATGAAAGATTCCCACTAGTATATGTAAGTGATAACATGAGAGACTCTCTACTATGAAGATCATGGTGGTACTTCGAAGCACAAGTGTGGTAAAAGGATAGTTACATTGTCCCTTCTCTCTTTTTCTCTCATTTTTTATTTTTTATTTGGGCCTTTTCTCTTCTTTTTTATGGCCTCTTTTCGTTCTCTTCTTTTTATTTGGGCTTCTTGGGCCTCTTTTATTTATTTTTCGTCCGGAGTCTCATCCCGACTTGTGGGGGAATCATAGTCTCCATCATCCTTTCCTCACTGGGACAATGCTCTAATAATGATGATCATCACACTTTTATTTTTCTTACAACTCAACAATTACAACTCGATACTTAGAACAAAATATGACTCTATATGAATGCCTCCAGCGGTGTACCGGGATATGCAATGATGCATGAGTGACAAGTATGAAAGAATTATGAGCGGTGGCTTTGCCACAAATACTATGTCAACTACATGATCATGCTAAGCAATATGACAATGATGGAGTGTGTCATAAACGGAATGGTGGAAAGTTGCATGGCAATATATCTCGGAACGGCTATGGAAATGCCATAATAGGTAGGTATGGTGTCTGTTTTGAGGAAGTTATATGGGGGGTGTATGATACCGGCGAAAGGTGCACGGTATTAGAGAGGCTAGCAAAGGTGGAAGGGTGAGAGTGCGTATAATCCATGGACTCAACATTAGTCATAAAGAACTCATATACTTATTGCAAAAATCTTCAAGTTATCAAAGCAAAGTATTACGTGCATGCTCCTTGGGGGATAGATTGGTAGGAAAAAACCATTGCTCGTCCCCGACCGCCACTCATAAGGAAGACAATCAATAAATAAATCATGCTCTGAATTCATCACATAATGGTTCACCATACGTGCATGCTAAGGGAATCACAAGATTCAACACAAGTATTTCTCAAATTCACAACTACTCAACTAGCATGACTTTAATATCACCATCTCCATATCTCAAAACAATTATCAAGTATCAAACTTCTCAAAGTATTCAACACATTCATAAGAGAGTTTTATTATTAATCTTGCATACCGAGCATATTAGGATTTTAAGCAAATTACCATGCTATTAAGACACTCAAAATAATCTAAGTGAAGCATGAGAGATCAATAGTTTCTATAAAACAAATCCACCACCGTGCTCTAAAAGATATAAGTGAAGCACTAGAGCAAAATTATATAACTCAAAAGATATAAGCGAAGCACATAGAGTATTCTAACAAATTCCAAATCATGTATGGCTCTCTCAAAAGGTGTGTACAGCAAGGATGATTGTGTTAAAATAACAAGCAAAGACTCAAATCATACAAGACGCTCCAAGCTAAACACATATCATGTGGTAAATAAAAATATAGCTCCAAGTAAAGTTACCGATAGAAGTAGACGAAAGAGGGGATGCCTTCCAGGGCATCCCCAAGATTTGGCTTTTAGGCGTCCTTAGATTATCTTGGGGGTGCCATGGGCATCCCCAAGCTTAGGCTCTTGCCACTCCTTGTTCCATAATCCATCAAATCTTTACCCAAAACTTGAAAACTTCACAACACAAAACTTAAAGTAGAAAATCTTGTGAGCTCCGTTAGCGAAAGAAAACAAAAGACCACTTCAAGGTACTGTAATGAACTCATTCTTTATTTATATGGGTGTTATACCTACTTTATTCCAACTTCTCTATGGTTTATAAACTATTTTACTAGCCATAGATACATCAAAATAAGCAAACAACACACGAAAAACAGAATCTGTCAAAAACAGAACAGTCTGTAGTAATCTGTAGCTAGCGCAAGATCTGGAACCCCAAAAATTATAAAATAAATTGATTGACGTGAATAATTTATCTATTAATCATCTGAAAAATAATTAACTAAATATCACTTTCCAAATAAAAATGACAGCAGTTCTTGTGAGAGCTAAAGTTTCTGTTTTTACAGCAAGTTCAACAAGACTTTCCCCTAGTCTTCCCAACGGTTCTACTTGGAACAAACACTAATTAAACACAAAAAACACAACCAAAACAGAGGCTAGATAATTTCTTTATTACTAAATAGGATAAAAAATCAAGGAATAAAAATACAATTGGATTGCCTCCCATCAAGCGCTATCGTTTAACGCCCCTAGCTAGGCATAACATGCAAGAATAGATCTAGGTATTGCCATCTTTGGTAGGAATCCATAAGTGGATCTCATAATAGATTCATAAGGTAGTTTAATTTTATTTCTAGGAAAGTGTTCCATTCCTTTCCTTAATGGGAATTGGAATCTAATATTTCATTCCTTCATATCAATAATTGCACCAATCGTTCTAAGGAAAGGTCTACCAAGAATAATAGGACATGAAGGATTGCAATCTATGTCAAGAACAATAAAATCTATGGGCACATAATTCCTATTTGCAACAATAATAACATCATTAATTCTTCCCACAGGTTTCTTAATAGTGGAATCCGCAAGGTGTGAGTTTAGAGAGTAATCATCAAAATAACGGAAACCTAACAAATCACACAAAGTCTTTGGAATCGTGGAAACACTAGCACCCAAATCACATAAAGCATGGCATTCATGATCTTTAATTTTAATTTTAATAGTTGGTTCCCACTCATCATAAAGTTTTTTAGGGATAGAAACTTTCCAATTCAAGTTTTTCTTCATAAGATTGCATCAAGGCATCAACGATATGTTTAGTAAACGCTTTATTTTGACTATAAGCGTGAGGAGAATTTAGCACAGGTTGCAACAAGGAAACACAATCAATAAAAGAGAAATTTTCATAGTTAAATTCCTTGAAATCCATAATAGTGGGTTTAGCAACATCTCGGGTTTTAATTTCTTCAATCCCACTTTTATCAAATTTGGCATCAAGATCAAAAGATTCAGAATTCTTGGAACGCCTTCTAGGTAAAGGTGGATCATATTCAGTCCCATCATTATCAAGATTCATATTGCAAAACAAAGATTTAATAGGGGACTCATCAATAACTTTTAGATCTTCATCATTATTTTCATAGGAACTAGAAGAACACGCTTTTATAAAGGCATCTTTCTTAGCACGCATCCTAGCGGTTCTTTTTTTGCACTCATCAATGGAAATTCTCATGGCTTTGAGAGACTCATTGATATCATGCTTAGGTGGAATAGATCTAAGTTTCAAAGAATCAACATCGAGAGCAATTCTATCAACATTCCTAGCCAAATCATCAATCTTAAGTAATTTTTCTTAAATCATAGCATTAAAATTCTTTTGCAAAGTAATAAATTATTTAATATTAGAATCAAAATTAGAAGGCATCTCATTATAATTTCCATAAGAATTGTTGTAGGAATTACCATAATTATTAGAGGGATTACTAGAATAAGGCCTAGGATTAAAATTTCCTCTATACGCGTTGTTACCAAAATTGTTCGTACCAACAAAATTCACATCCATAGATTCATTATTATTCTCAATCAAAGTAGACAAGGGCATATCATTAGGATCAGAAGAAACACTCTTATTAGCAAATAATTTCATAAGTTCATCCATCTTTCCACTCAAAACATTAATTTCTTCTATCGCATGCACCTTTTTATTAGTAGATCTTTCAGTATACCATTGAGAATAATTAACCATAATATTATCTAGGAGTTTAGTAGCTTCTCCTAAAGTGATTTCCATAAAAGTGCCTCCCGCGGCCGAATCTAAAAGATTTCTAGAAGTAAAATTCAATCCGGCATAAAAAATTTGTATAATCATCCATAAATTTAAACCATGAGTAGGGCAATTACGTATCATTAATTTCATTCTCTCCCAAGCTTGTGCAACATGTTCATGATCAAGTTGCTAAAAATTCATAATATAGTTTCTAAGAGAGATGATCTTAGCAGGAGGAAAATACTTAGAGATAAAAGCATCTTTGCACTTGTTCCATGAATCAATACTATTTTTAGGCAAAGACGAAAACCAAGCTTTAGCACGATCTCTAAGCGAAAAAGGAAATAGATTCAATTTAACAATATCATTATCCACATCTTTCTTCTTTCGCATGTCACACAAATAAAAAGCTATTTAGATGGGTAGCGGCATCTTCACTAGGAAGGCCGGATAACGGATCTTTCATAACAAGATTCAGCAAAGCAGCATTAATTTCACAAGATTCAGCATCGGTAAGAGGAGCAATCGGAGTGCTAATAAAATCATTGTTGTTGGTATTGCTCAAGTCACACAATTTAGTATTATCTTGAGCCATCGTGACAAGCAAGCAAACTAACACACAAGCAAACAAAAAGCAAGCAGACAAAAGGAGGCAAATAGAGAAAGAGAGGGAGGATAGAGAGAGAGGGCAAATAAAACGGCAAGGGTGAAGTGGGGGAGAGGAAAAGGAGAGGCAAATGGCAAATAATGTAATGCGGGAGATAAGGGTATGTGATGGGTACTTGGTATGTTGACTTTTGCGTAGACCTCCCCGGCAACGGCGCCAGAAATCCTTCTTGCTACCTCTTTTAGCACTGCGTTGGTTTTCCCTGAAGAGGAAGGGATGATGCAGCAAAGTAGCGTAAGTATTTCCCTCAGTTTTTGAGAACCAAGGTATCAATCTAGTAGGAGGCTACGCGCGAGTCCCTCGCACCTGCACAAAACAAATAAATCCTCGCAACCAACGCAAATAGGGGTTGTCAATCCCTATAGGGCCACTTACGAGAGTGAGATCTGATAGATATGATAAGATAATATTTTTGGTGTTTTTATGATAAAGATGCAAAGTAAAATAAAAGCAAAGTAAATAACTAAGTAGTAGGAGATTGATATGATAAATATAGACCCGGGGGCCTTAGGTTTCACTAGTGGCTTCTCTCGAGAGCATAAGTATTCTACGGTGGGTGAACAAATTACTGTTGAGCAATTGACAGAATTGAGCATAGTTATGAGAATATCTAGGTATGATCATGTATATAGGCATCACGTCCGAGACAAGTAGACCGACTCCTACCTGCATCTACTACTATTACTCCACTCATCGACCGCTATCCAGCATGCATCTAGAGTATTAAGTAAAAACAGAGTAACGCCTTAAGCAAGATGACATGATGTAGAGGGATAGACTCATGCAATATGAAGAAAACCCCATCTTGTTATCCTCGATGGCAACAATACAATACGTGCCTTGCTGCCCTTACTGTCACCGGGAAAGGACACCACAAGATTGAACCCAAAGCTAGGCACTTCTCCCATTGCAAGAAAGATCAATCTAGTAGGCCAAACCAAACTGATAATTCGATGAGACTTGCAAAGATGACCAATCATACATAAAAGAATTCAGAGAAGATTCAAATATTATTCATAGATAGACTTGATCATAAACCCACAATTCATCGGTCTCAACAAACACACCGCAAAAAGAAGATTACATCGAATAGATCTCCACAAGAGAGGGGTAGAACATTGTATTGAGATCCAAAAAGAGAGAAGAAGCGATCTAGCTACTAACTATGGACCCGTAGGTCTAAGGTAAACTACTCACACTTCATTGGAGAGGCTATGGTGTTGATGGAGAAGCCCTACGTGATCGATGCCCCCTCCGGCGGAGCTCCGGAACAGGCCCCAAGATGGGATCTCGTGGATACAGAAAGTTACGGCGGTGGAATTAGGGTTTTGGCTCCATATCTGATCGTTTGGGGTACGTGGGTATATATAGGAGGAAGAAGTACGTCGGTGGAGCAACAGGGGGCCCATGAGGGTGGAGGGCGCGCCTGGGGGGGTAGGCGCGTCCCCTATCTCATGGCCTCCTGTTACGTGTCTTGATGTAGGGTCCAAGTCTCCTAAGTTGTATTCGATGAGAAAATCACGTTCCCGAAGGTTTCATTCCGTTTGGACTCCGTTTGATATTCCTTTTCTTTGAAACCCTAAAACAGGCAAATAACAACAATTCTGGGCTGGGCCTCCGGTTAATAGGTTAGTCCCAAAAATAATATAAAAGTGGATAATAAATCCCAATAATGTCCAAAATAGTAGATAATATAGCATGGAGCAATCAAAAATTATAGATACGTTGGAGACTTATCAACCCCATCTTTTTATCCTTGATGGCAACATTACAATGCGTGCCTCGCTACCCCTACTTTGCCACTAGGTGAGGACACCGCAAGATTGAACCAAAAGCTAAGCACTTCTACCATTGCAAGAAAAACCAATCTAGTTGGCCAAACTAAACCGATAGTTCGAAGAGAATTACAAAGATATCAAATCATGCATATAAGAATTCAGAGAAGATTTAAATAATATTCATAGATAATCTGATCATAAATCCACAGGTCATTGGATCTCGACAAACACACCGCAAAATAAGATTACATCGGATAGATCTCCAAGAACATCAAGGAGAACATTGTATTGAGAATCAAAGAGAGAAAAGAAGCCATCTAGCTAGCTACTAGCTATGGACCCGTAGGTCTGAGGTAAACTAGTCACGCTTCATCAGAAGGGCAATAGAGTTGATGTAGATGCCCTCCGTGATCGAATCCCCCTCTGGCAGGATGCCAGAAAAGGCCCCAAGATGGGATCTCACAGGAACAAAAGGTTGCGGCGGCGGAAAAGTCTTTCCGTGGATGCCTCTAGTGGTTTGTGAATATATGTGAATATATCGGCGGCAGAGCTAGGTCAGGGGGTCACCGAGGGGCCCACAAGGTAGGGGGTGCGCCCTCCATCCTTGTGGCCGCCTCGTGGCTCTTCTGACTTGATCTCCAAGTTTCTCGAGTGTCTTCTGGTCCAAGAAAAATCATGGCAAAGGTTTTATACCGTTTGGACTCCGTTTGTTATTCCTTTTCCCGAAGCTAAAAAACAAGGAAAAAATAGAAACTGACACTGGGCTCTAGGTTAATAGGTTAGTCCCAAAAATAATATAAAATAGCATATTAGTGCATATAAAACATCCAAAATAGATAATATAATAGCATGGAACAGTAAAAAATTATAGATACATTGGAGACGTATCAAGCATGCCCAAGTTTAATTCCTGCTCGTCCTCGAGTAGGTAAATGATAAAAACAGAATTTTTGATGTGGAATGCTACCTTACATATTTATGCATGTAATTTTCTTTATTGTGGCATGAATGTTCAGATCCATAAGATTCAAAACAAAAGTTTAATATTGACATAAAAACGATAATACTTCAAGCATACTAAGGCAATTATGTCTTCTCAAAATAACATGGCCAAAGAAATTTATCCCTACAAAATCATATAGTCTGGCTATGCTCCATCTTCATCACAGAAAATATTCAAATCATGCACAACCCCGATGACATACCAAGCAATTGTTTCATTCTTTTGGTGTTCTCAAACTTTTTCAACTTTCACGCAATACATAAGCGTGAGCCATGGCATAGCACTATAGGTGGAATAGAATATGGTGGTTGTGGAGAAGACAAAAAGAAGGAGATAGTCTCATGTCAACTAGGCGTATCAACGGGCTATGGAGATGCCCATCAATACATATCAATGTGAGTGAGTAGGGATTGCCATGCAACGGATGCACTAGAGCTATAAGTGTATGAAAGCTCAAAAAGAAACTAAGTGGGTGTGCATCCAACTTGCTCGCTCATGAAGACCTAGGGCAATTTGACGAAGCCCATCGTTAGAATATACAAGCCAAGTTCCATAATGAAAAATTCCCACTAGTATATGAAAGTGACAACATAGGAGACTCTCTATCATGAAGATCATGGTGCTACTTTGAAGCACATGTGTGGAAAAAGGATAGTAGCATTACCCCTTCTCTCTTTTCTCTCATTTTTTGGCTTCTTTGGCCACTTTTAGTTTTTTTCCTCACATGGGACAATGCTCTAATAATGAAAATCATCACACTTTTATTTACTTACAACTCAAGAATTACAACTCGACACTAGAAGAAAATATGACTCTATTTGAATGCCTCCGGCGGTGTACTGGGATGTGCAATGAATCAAGAGCGACGTGTATAAAAAAGATGAAAGGTGGCTTTGCCACAAATTTGATGTCGACTACATGATCATGCAAAGCAATATGACAATGATGAAGCGTGACATGATAAATGGAACGGTGGAAAGTTGCATGGCAATATATCTCGGAATGGCTATGGAAATGCCATAACAGGTAGGTATGGTTGCTATTTTGACGAAGGTATATGGTGGATGTATGGTACCGGCGAAAGTTGTGTGGCACTAGAGAGGCTCGCAATGGTGGAAGGGTGAGAGTGCGTATAATCCATGGACTCAACATTAGTCATAAAGAACTCACATAATTATTGCAAAAATCTATTAGTTATCGAAACAAAGTACTACGTGCATGCTCCTATGGGGATAGATTGGTAGGAAAAGACCATCGCTCGTCCCCGACCGCCACTCATCAGGAAGACAATCAAAAAATACCTCATGCTCCAACTTCGTTACATAACGGTTCACCATACGTGCATGCTACGGGAATCACAAACTTTAACACAACTATTTCTCCAATTCACAACTACTCACTAGCATGACTCTAATATCACCATCTTCATATCTCAAAACAATCATAAGGAATCAAACTTCTCATAGTATTCAATGCACTTTATATGAAAGTTTTTATTATATCCCTCTTGGATGTCTGTCATATTAGGACTAAATTCATAACCAAAGCAAATTACCATGTTGTTTAAAAATACTCTCAAAATAATATAAGTGAATCATGAGAGTTCAACAATTTATATAAAATAAAACCACCGCCGTACTCTAAAAAGATATAAGTGAAGCACTAGAGCAAAATTGCCTAGCTCAAAAGATATAAGTGAAGCACATAAAGTATTCTAATAATTCATGATTCGTGCATGTCCCTCTCAAAAGGTCTGTACGGCAAGGATGATTGTGGCAAACTAAAAAGCAAAGACTCAAATCATAAAAGAAACTCCAAGCAAAAAACATATCATGTAGTGAATAAAAATATAGCCTCAAGTAAAGTTACCGATAGACAAATACGAAAGAGGGGATGCCTTACGGGGCATCCCCAAGCTTAGGATCTTGGTTGTCCTTGAATATTACCTTAGGGTTCCTTCGGCATCCCCAAGCTTAGGCTCTTGCCACTCCTTATTCCATAGTTCATCAAATCCTTATCCAAAACTTGAAAACTTCACAACACAAAACTCAACAAAAAATCTCATGAGATACGTTAGTATAAGAAAATAAATCACCACTTATGGTACTGTTGTGAACTCATTCTTTATTTAAACTAGATGGATACCCCGCGCGTTGCTGTGGGACATCTAGTACGCTTTCAAGTGCAGAACGGAATCATTAAGAAGTTGCTTCCCTTTTCTAAAAATTAAGAAGTTGTTTCTTACAAATAGATAACTGGTTTCTTTTGGGTTGTTCACAAGAAATTGACATGTGGTTAAGTACCCACTAAAAATAACAGAAGCTTTGTGATTTCGTCAATGCAGAGGTTACGTAGAAATATAAAAGATCTTCTGATAAACATGAGTATTTGTCAAAAGAAGATGTATCGAGAGGTCATTTAATTTTGCAAGCAGAAGATTGTCATGACACATGAATGGAGTTTTCATTCGGCAAATAGTGTAGAACTGCTGGTAAATCAAGAAAATGAAATTAACTTCTAGCAACGGGTCATCTCCTTAATATTGCTTAAAAAGTATTATCATAAGTATGCACAAAAATTAACTAAAATAAGTGAGGGAGTCCTGGATTAGGGGGTCTCCGGACAGCCGGACTATATCCTTTGGCCGGACTGTTGGACTATGGAGATACAAGATTGAAGACTTCGTCCTGTGTCTGGATGGGACTCTCCTTGGCGTGGAAGGCAAGCTAGGCAATACGGATGTGTAGATCTCCTTCCTTGTAACCGACTCTGTGTAACCCTAGCCCACTCCGTGTCTATATAAACTGGAGGGTTTAGTCCGTAGGAGAAAATACAATCATACCATAGGCTAGCTTCTAGGGTTTAGCCTCTATGATCTCGTGGTAGATCAAGTCTTATAATACTCATATCATCAAGAACAATCAAGCAGGACGTAGGGTATTACCTCCATCAAGAGGGCCCGAACCTGGGTAAACTTCGTGTCCCCTGCCTCCTGTTACCATCCGCCTTAGACGCACAGTTCAGGACCCCCTACCCGAGATCCGCCGGTTTTGACACCAACATTGGTGCTTTCATTGAGAGTTCCACTATGCCGTCACCGTAAGGCTTGATGGCTCCTTCGATCATCGGTAATGATGCGGTCCAGGGTGAGGTTTTCCTCCCCGGACAGATCTTCACATTCGGCGACTTCGCACTACGGGGTAATTCGCTTGGCCATCCGCAGTAGATCGAGAGCCACGCCCCTGGCCATCAGGTCAGATTTGGAAACTTGAACTACACTACCGACATCCGCGGAGACTTGATCTTCGATGGATTCGAGCCCGTGTCAGGTGCGCCGCACAGTCACGATGAGCATGACGTAACTCTGCCGTCGAACAGTATTCGGGAGATCGCATCTGCAACTACTCCGACCGTCAATCCGGAGCAAACCGCGCCATCCGAGAGCAGAGGGATAGACTCCGCCATGGAGGCCGCACTCTCAGTGGCGATAGAGCTAGATACTGACTTCCCCCCTTACGAGAGCCGTGTCGCCGAACCACTGGATACGTCTCCGGCCACGGATTCCGAGCCGCCTGCATCCGCGCCCATCGAGTCCGACTGGGCACCGATCATGGAGTTCACCTCCGCGGATATCTTTCAGCACTCGCCTTTCGGCGATGTGCTAAATTCATTAAGGTCTCTCTCCTTGTCAGGAGAACCTTGGCCGAACTATGTCCAGCTAGAATGGGATGCGGACAACGAAGAAATTCGCTGCCCACCCACCACCCACTTAGTAGCCACTGTCGACGATTTAACCGACATGCTCTACTTCGACTCCAAAGACATCGATGGTATGGACGATGATGCAGGAGCAAAACAGGAACCACCGCCCACAGGGCGCTGGGCCACCACCTCATCATATGAAATATACATGGTGGACACCCCCCCAAAGAAGGCGATGGCGACGAGATAGCGGAGGATGAACCCTCCAAGAAGAAACCCAAGCACCGACGTCAGTGGCGCCGCTCTAAGTCCCGCCATAGCAAAAGTAGTGATACCAGCATAGGAGATAATAACACTCCAGATAGTGCCGAAGACAACCACAACCCCCTCCAGTACGATGTAGAGTGGGAGGATCAACAAGCTAGCCCTCCAGAGCAGTCGGCGGATGGAGAACTGGAGGAGGAAAATTATATGCCTCTCTCCAAAGACGAAGTGAGCCTCGGCGACGAGGAATTTATCGTGCCTGAGGATCCCGTCGAGTAGGAGCGCTTCAAGCGTCGTCTTATGGCCACAACAAATAGTCTGAAGAAAAAGCAACAATAGCGTCAAGCTGATCAAGACTTGCTAGCAGATAGATGGACCGAAGTCCTTGAGGCCGAGGAATATGAACTCGAGCGCCTCTCCAAGATTTACCCAAAACGCAGGTTGCTACCTCACCTAGAGGAGGAAGCATTGAAACCTCCATCAGCAGTGTACGATGCAGCTGACCGGCCACCGCGTGGCCGAGACAGAAAGGCGTTTCAGCCTGAAATTCAGCCTGCACCCTGCCGCCACTCAATCAAAAATATCAAGGCCCGGGGCAACACACGGGACCTGCGAGACGCATTGGACAGCAGGGCAAAACTCGCAAGGTCAATATACGGGTCACGGCGCGCGCCAACATGGGACGATGATCATCGCGCCGGATACACCAAAGATAAATCCGGCCGGGCCGAATACAGCAGACAAGACTCGTATGAACTGCGTCATGATATAGCCTGGCATAGAGGCACCGCACACCCCCTATGCTTCACTAATGAAGTTATGGATCACGAATTCCCGAAGGGTTTTAAACCCGTTAATATTGAATCGTATGATGGTACAACAGATCCCGCTGCATGGATCGAGGATTTCCTCCTTCACATCCACATAGCTCGCGGTGATGATCTACATGCCATCAAGTACCTCCCACTAAAACTCAAAGGACCAGCTCGGCATTGGCTGAATAGCTTGCCAGCAGACTCCGTCGGCAGTTGGGAGGATTTGGTAGACGCATTCCTTGACAACTTCCAGGGCACTTATGCGACCACCAGATGCTGATGACTTGAGCCATATAACCCAGCAGCCAGGGGAATCGGCCAGGCAATTCTGGACACGGTTCTTGACCTAGAAAAACCAAATTGTTGACTGTCCGGATGCAGAGGCCCTAGCGGCATTCAAGCATAACATCCGCGACGAGTGGCTTGCCCGCCACCTTGGCCAGGAGAAGCCGAAGTCTATGGCAGCCCTCACGACACTCATGACCCGCTTTTGCGCGGGCGAGGATAGCTGGCTGGCTCGCAGCAACAACACATCAAGGAATCCGGGCACTTCGGATACCAAAGATGCCAACGGCAGACCACGTCGTAAGAGACCAAAGCGCCATAACAACGGCGATAACAATGATGATACGGCAGTCAATGTCGGATTCAGAGGCTCTAGATCCGGTCAACGGAAAAAGCCATTTAAAAGAAGTACTCCGGCTCCGTCCAGTTTGGATCGCATACTGGATCGCTCATGTCAAATCCACGGCGCCCTCGACAAGCCAGCCAATCACACCAACAGAGAATGTTGGGTGTTCAAGCAGGCCGGCAAGTTAAATGCCAAAAACAGGGACAAGGGGCTGCACAGTGATGACGAGGAGGAGCCCCGGCCGCCGAACACGGGAGGACAGAAGGGGTTCCCCCCATAGGTGAAGACGGTTAACATGATATACACAACCCACATTCCCAAGAGGGAGCAGAAGCGTGCACTAAGGGACGTCTATGGGATGGAGCCCGTCGCCCCAAAGTTCAACCCATGGTCTGCTTGTCCGATCACCTTTGATCGCAGGGACCATCCCACTACTATCCGTCATGGCGGACCCGTCGCACTCGTCCTAGACCCCATCATCAACGGATTTCACCTCACCCGAGTCCTTATGGACGGCGGCAGCAGCCTGAACCTGCTCTATCAGGATACGGTGCGAAAAATGGGTATCGATCCCTCGAGGATCAAACCCACCAAAACCACCTTTAAGGGCATCATCCCAGGTGTAGAGGCCCATTGCACGGGCTCAATCACACTGGAAGTGGTCTTCGGATCACCGGACAACTTCCGAAGCGAGAAGGTAATCTTCGATATCATCCCGTTTCGCAGTGGCTATCACGCACTGCTCAGACGAACAACATTTGCAAAATTTAATGCAGTACCGCATTACGCATACCTCAAGCTCAAGATGCCAGGACCTAGGGGGGTCATAACAGTAAATGGAAACATATAACGCTCGCTCCGCACGAAAGAGCACACTGCGGCCCTCGCAGCAGAAGCACAAAGCAGCCTTTTAAGGCAAACCACTAATTCGGCGTTCCAGCCCCCGGACACCTTCAAGCGAGTCCGGAGTAAACTTCAACAGGATCGCCTGGCACGTTCAGAGCTCGCCTAGCAATTCGGCCCCGGTCCCAGTCCCAGCCAAGCGACAAAATCCGTGCCGCGTGTACATAATTACGCACTGAAAATACCATGGATATAGGCAGGGGCACGATCAGGGCACGTCCCGCAATGCGGCTTAACCGCCCTAGGGGCTGTATACCTTTATCATTTCTTTTCTCTTTCAGGGCCTAACTCTCTGGAAGCCCTTTTCGGCAGTACGATTGCCGGACACATTACGGGAAGGAACAACCAAGGCGGCAAGAAGCTAAGATGTACACGGGAACCCTCAGATGGTCTCTAATATTAATCGATATACCCGCTTTCTACTATCCATACACAGCTTGCCCTTGGATAGGACATGTCAAATAGTCCCACTTTCTGCTTATTGCACTACTTGTACTAGTACGCTTCGACGTATTATTTAAATAACAATGCATAGCATTAGTCTATTATTGCATTATTTATCCTTTTTTATTATATGTCCATTCACGACAATCCGCACCCGCACATTCAGGTCTGGTCAGTACGCCAGGGGCTTCCGTTTACCCCATAATACGGCGTGAGAAGTCCGAACACTTTTGACAGCACTATATGCATCAGCTCTGAATCATGTCTTGGGTCAATAGTTGGGTTTGCCAGGCTCCCATGCTTTGGTACCTTATGTTCCGCTATATCGGCTAAGGTAGCAGTGGGAGAACTACTGCGATTGTGTCCCGGTTCTTCCGGACGAGCACCTCAGTAGAGAAAGTCGAAAACTGACTGTCATGATAAGGCGAGAGACTGGTCGCTATTCGAGAGGTCTCAAGTCCTTAAAGACTTTTTCCGCTTCGGGCGAGGAGTCAGCCTTGTCCGGCTTAGGCGTGTATAGCGCCCCAAATTTGGCCTACCGAATACTGGGGGCTTCGCCAAAATTTAAAATTGTAGACTTCTATGGCTAAGTGTGAGTGATAAATCCTCATAGTCCGATTGCCTGGTTTGTTGCGTTGAACACCTCCCTTGATGGACCCAACATTGGGGTAAAGAGTGCTCAGGTTTATCCTGAACACCCCAGTACTAGTTACATGGGGGCAGAAGCCGACGACTGGCCAACTCTCAGATTTTATAAACAGCCGCACAGAAGGTAATATTTTAAATTAGAAAAGCGTTGCATAGTGCAGATGAACTCGTTTCACATTACAAGATCACATGAACATGTTCATTCAAAAATTACATCCTTGGTGCATTCATCTGCCACAAGGCGGTAACCCTTCAGGACACTCTCATAATACATCTCGGGGCAGTGATGCTCCTTGCCCTCCGGCGGCCCCTCCTTCGCCAGCTTCTCGGCGTCCAGCTTCGCCCAGTGCACCTTCGCCCGGGCAAAAGCCCTGCGCGCACCCTCGATGCAAATGGACCGCTTGATGACTTCAAGCCGTGGGCAGGCATCCACAAGCCATCTCACCAGACCGAAGTAGCTGCCGAACAGGGGCTCGCCGGGCCACATCCGGACTATAAGGCCCCACATGGCCTGTTCGGCCGCCTTGTGAAGCTCGACCAGTTGCTTCAGCTGGTCGCTCAAGGGCATTGGGTGTTTGGTCCCAGTATACTGAGACCAGAACAACTTTTCCGTCGAGCTCCCCTCCTCAGCTTGGTAAAACTCTGCGGCATCCAGTACACTGCGGGGAAGATCTGCAAACGCTCCTAGAGAGCTCCGAAATCGGGTAAGAAAAAGGAAAGTTTCCTTCACATGCTTGCTTTGCATAATGAATTCCTTACCCGCTGCTATCTTCTTCACCGCATCAATCTGCTGGGGGGCCTTGTGGGCTTCAGCCTTGGCGCTCCGAGCACTTTCGAGCGCCTTCTCAAGCTCGGACTCTCGCGTCTTAGAGTCAAGCTCCAATGACTCGTGTTTCTTGGCGAGAGCCTCGAGCTCTTGCTGCACCTCGCCTACTCGGGCTTCTTGCTTTTCCCGCTCAAGGCGCTCCTTGGCCGCTTTGTTTTCAGCCTCGGACAGCGCCTTCTTCCGGGTCTCCACCTCGGTCATGGCCCCTGGCACATTCACGATGATCCTATTATTTTACAACCGAACTTATTTTTAAAAGCGTAGACAAGGTATTGCTTACCTTTGCTCTCCTCGAGCTGCCTCTTGGTAAGGCTGAGCTCGTTCTTGGACTGCTTCAGGTCCTACTTCAGTGCAGAGACCTCCGCAGTACATGCGGCAGCGACCAGCAGTGAAGCCTGCACATACACATAGATATATTCTGATTAGACTCCTGAGTCATTATTTGATCCTCTATTCGGCCTTTCTTCTCAAACATCGAACAGAGCATCAGGGGCTACTATTTATGCGGTAATATTTTCTTATATTTTGATTGCTTACCTCAAAGCCTGTTAGGAGGCTGGCGTAAGCTTCGGTCAGTCCATTTTTGGCGGACTGAACTTTCTGGATCACCGCACTCATGATAGTGCGGTGCTCTTCGTTGATGGAAGCGCCGCAAAGTTGTCTGGTGCCTCTGGATGGACAGAGGACACCGGCATGGGCGGCTTGACCCCTTCACAGGTGGCCGCCCGCTGGAGTCCGGAACCACCGAAGATTCCGGTGCAGTGTTCGGCTGGGGGCCGAACCTAGAGCCCATGGGAGTCCTGCTCCCTTTGCGCCCAGGGTCCGGAAGGTCGCCTTGAGGCACCCCCAGGACTACCTCCCCTTGGCTCGGTGCCTTTTGAGACAACACCTTGGCGTTGTCCGTAGGGCGAGGGGTGGAGGCGGTCGGAAGAGAACCGTTGTTCATATCTGACGAGTCCAATGAACCGCTCGATGAAGACACATCGAGATGAGCTCGAGACGGGCTGCATAATCATGTTCGGCATGAGGAGAAGTAGTGCAATAAAACATACCATGAATTGCTATGGTGTCCAGATACTTACGACTTCGCCAGGGGCTTGACCCTGGGTAGCCACTCGTCGCCGCTGTAGGCGGCCGTCGTGGAGCAGTCCGGAGGGAGGGTCCTTCCCTTCTTAGACCCTTCGGCCACCCCGGTTGGGTCGGCCTTCCTTTTCTTGTCTCCCCCGGCTGGGGGGAGAACTTTCCTCCTCCTCCTCCTCGTTTTCGTGGGAGGAGTGCGCGTTGGAGTCATCAGACGATGAGTCTGATACAACCTTGCGCCGAAGACCCTTTCGGGTCCCCGTGGCCTTCTTCTTGGTCTTCTTCACCAGCACCTCGTAAGGTGCCGGAGCCAGCATCTCCGTTAGGAGAGCATCTGCGGGATCTACAGGCAGGGGGGCTGGGCAATCGAGCTGCTCCATTGTCTTTATCCAGTCCTGTTAATGGAATGAGAGCTTAGATCCCGCACATCATTTAACTGGGTCAAATAAATACCCTGTGAGATACAAAAACTTACCGGATTGGCATGGCGCTTTGTGTTGAATCTCCGGTCCTCGGTGAGAGAAGGAGGTACCTCAGCGCACTTCAATAGCACCCTCCAGACGTCCTTGTGCGTCATGTCGTAGAGCTCTCGCAACGTCTGGTGCTGGGCCGGGTTGAACTCTATCACATCCCTAGTTCTGGTATGCTCAAGGCTAGCTAGTCATGTGTGCATCATGTTTAAATTTCATTTAAATTTGAAATGGGGATTTGTGAAACCCTCAGAACCATTTTTGGAAATGACCCAGATAAAAATTGCTCCAAAAAGGTCCAAGAAAATGTTCATGTTGCTCTCTGAAAATATTGGACAGAGATAAAAATCAAACCAATATTTTAGGAGCTCACAAATATTTATTTTGGCCATTTGGAATTAATCCGATATTTATTTGCTTTGGATATATATTGTTATATATATATAATATTGTCCAAAAATTATGCCAGTAGTTGAGGAGCTCTGGAATAATACCACTAGCCCCTAAAAAAATTGGCATAAGTAAATAAAATGATTTAGTATTTTACTAAATCATAAACAAATGTTAGAAAATAGAAAACAGAAAACAACAGAAAGGGAAATACCTACCAGGGCCTCCTACCTGGCAGCCCAGCGGCCCAGCAGGCCAGCCCGGCCAGCTGGCCGATGCCAGTCGTCCCCGTCCTCGCGCCGGGAGGACAGGGGCACGCGCTCGCCGCCGCGCGCATGGGCGCCACGCCACCAGCCTGGCTGCGTGCCCTCCCCCTCGACGCTCTGGCCTCCCTGGATGACGCCACGCGCCGCCCCGTTCCCCTCTCACTCTCTCGTGCCCATTCCTCTCCTCTCCCTCGCTCTCTCTCACCGCGCCGGAGCGCTGCCGTCACCGCCGTTCGCCATAGCCGCAGCCACCGCCTCCCCCTCGCCTCTCCGACAAGCCCGAGAGCTTCGCCGCATCTCTCTCTTCCTCTCCGTCAAGCCACAAGACGCCGGACGCCCTGTGGAGCCGCCGTCGCCATCGTCTTCCTCCTCGGACGCCGCCGACCGCCGACTCCGATTCGCCGTCTTCAGCGCCTCCCCGAGCCCACTGGCCTGCTCAGCAACTCCGCCGTGAGCTCCTATCCGCTTCCCCCCTGCTTCCCCTCTCTTCTCCCCCTCGTTCCCGCGTCGTAGCCGTGGTTTCCACCCCGGCCGAAGCCATCGCCGCCGCGAGCTTCGCTCCGGCGAGCTCCGGCCACCCCTCCTCCTCCTACCTACCCCACTAGATGCGGGAGAGCACGGGCTACGCCCCGGTGCTCCCAGCCGCCACCCCCGCGCCCTGCAGCGTGGACGCCGCCGCGTCTAGAGGTCGCCACCGACGACCCTAGCCGGCCTGACGTGCGGGCCCGGCCTGCCAGGTGATTAGCTTAAGGCTAATCACCGTTTAACTAATCCTGACGCTGACAGTGGGCCCGGTGCCCACTAATCCTAATTAAACCAATAAATCCCTCTATTAACTAACTGAGTCACTGACGTGTGGACCCCACATGTCAGGTTTGACCTGGTCAGCGCCGTTGACCGCTGACGCAGTGCTGACGTCATGCTGACGCAATTATTCATTTTCTAGAATTATTTTAAAACAGGAAATTCCAGAAAATGTTCAAAACTTCAAAAATTCATATAAATTCAACCGTAGCTCAGATTGAAATAATTTATATATGAAAAATTATCAGAAAAAAGCAATCTATCCATCTGTACCAGTTTCATGAATGAAAAATCAAGTTATACCTGCTGTATATATGAAAACATATGAATGGCATTTATAAAGGCTTAATTTAGAGTTGCATTTGAACCCTTGGTTCAAATGGACCTCTTCCAAACAGAATGCTAAATGCATTAGCACAAACCACATCACATATTCATGCATCATATTGCTGCATATGCTTGTGTTTGATTGTCGACACCGTTCCTTCTCGATAGGTCTTTGCTCCGGAGACCGATCCAGAGTACCTGTCAGAGGAGCAGTGCCCCCCTGTTGATCTACCAGGCAAGCAAACCCCCCTTGTTCATTCCGATACAATCCCACTCTCTCGCTCTTGATCTCTTTTATTGCATTAGGACAACAATGATTCAACTGCTACTTTATGCTGCGGTAGTTGAACCCATTCCTCTGCATGACCTGTCATTGCCACAGTAAATAGTTGAAACCCACTAGCATGTGTAGGAGTTGATTGAGCCATGTTGTGTTCCTACCATGACATGCCTGCTATTGCTTAGAGTTGTGTCAGGTCTGATTCATTGGGAATGGATTGGAGTGTTATGATATGTTCTGATGCTGAGAGTTAAGTGTGTGAACACGATTTGGTAAAGGTAGCGGTGAGAGGCCATGTAGGAGTACATGGTGGGTTGTCTCACTGGAGCCGTCCTTAAGCACTGAGTTCTGTGTATGTTGTCCAATGACTAGCTACTACCACACATTGGAATGCTTAAGTGCCCCTCTCGACTTATTAACCAACTTGATCTCTGTCCAGGAGTTGCAATTAGTTTCTGGTGTTTGTAGGTAGTGCTATTTTTCTACCGAGTGACACCCGGCAGGGTGGGCTTGGGACAGACTAGGCACACGTGGCCCGGTGTACCGAGTGGCACCCGGTTGGTGGGCTCGGGAACCCTGTACACATTGTTTGGGGTCGTGAGCGACACCCCGGCCGGATCTCCTTGCGGATGGAACCCGAGTAGGCGATAAACCTGGACTAGAGTCTTGTGTGGTTAATCAGGTCGTGGACGACACCCTCGCCAGGCTTCCGCTTGAAGGTTTCCGAGATACATGACGTGTACGTGGTGATAAGTGGTGAGAGCGTGTGTGAGGAAGTACACCCCTGCAGGGTTATCATGATATATTCGAATAGTCGTGTCCTCGGTTATGGACTTCTTGGATGCTTACGTGGTACATAGACAACTTAAAGTGGATACTCTAAAATGCTCAAGACAAGTGTGAGTGCTATGGATGGCCTTCTCGTAGTGAGACGGGGATGAATCCATAGTAGTGTATTGATGTGGTGATTAGTGGACTCGTGTGCGCTGCTTCACCTCAAAGAAGTTTCTCGTAGTCGTAGAACAGGATAGCCACTGGTCAAAGCTGGCTTGCTGCAACTAAACCCCACATTACCTTCTTGATACTAATGCATGTATGATAGGATCTGATGTAAGACTTGCTGAGTACCTTTGTACTCACGTTGCTTTATTTATGTTTTTGCAGCGGAGACTTCGGTCTTACTAGTAGTTCCGCTTGGACTTCGACGAGTAGCTTGTTACCTCAGCTACGATCTTGTACCCTTGGGAGGGTCTTGTAGATAGTCAGGCTTCTCAGCCTTTTTCTTTTGTAGTTGTCTGTACTCAGACATGTAATGCTTCTATTGCTTGTATGCTCTGAATGTTAGGTCAAGTGACCCATGTTTGTATTTAATGCTATGTGGCTCTTCTGGGCCTTTATCTATATGAGTTTGCGTTATGTTGTGATGCCATGTTGTACAGCACATACTTGCATGTTATGCGTACGTGTAACGTGTATTGCTATGTGTGGGATCCGACAATCTAGTTGTTTATCCTTGGCAGCCTATCATATGGGGAAATGTAGTCTAGTGCTTTCTGAGCGATAGTAGTCCGCTACAGCCCGGTTCACCGGAATCCTGCTAGCCCAGCACTACTGCTCGGAACACTTGACTGGCCGGCATGTGTTTCACTTCGTTCCCGTGTCTGTCCCTTCGGGGAAATGTCATGCTGTGACATCCGGAGTCCTGCCTAGCTTGCTACAGCCCGGGTTACCGGAGTCCTGTTAGCCTAGTGCTACAGCCCGGATTCACACGTTGATGACCGACATGCTCGATGTGATTCATGTATGCCTGTCCTCATGGGTTAGTGCCGCTTTGGATTCACGACTAGCCATGTCGGCCCGGGTTCTTGTCATATGGATGCTAGCGACACTATCATATACGTGAGCCAAAAGGCGCAAACGGTCCCGGGCCAGGTAAGGTGGCACCCGTGGGAATACCATGCGTGAGGCCGCAAAGTGATAGATGTGTTACATGCTAGATCGGTGTGACTTAGGATCGGGGTCCCGACAGCTTTGGTATCAGAGCCAGACTGCCTGTAGGATTTCCAAGCCAACCTGGTCGAAGTTGAGTCTAGAAATTCTTTAGTTATGTAAGGGAATTGATTGTGGAAGGGAACGTAAGGCTCTTTTTACTCCTTATATCTCATGCCCTTCTGATCTGAGTCATCCTATCTTCCTACGGGGTTAAGGAACTAAGCTTCCTCTTCTATCTATCAGGATCACGTGTTACTACTCCGTAGTCTCTTAGGATTGGTTAATCAGAGTCATATCCCAGTTTGAGTACTTCCGGTGTAGTTTGTTTAGTAATATCTCAGAACCTTGAGTGATGATGTCGAGTATGGTGCTACCCCGTCTTTTGCAGAATGTCTCATTTTGAGCATTTTACTGTCGTTATGCTTCCGGAATTGTCCTAGGAGCCTGAGAGATACTAAATTCTTGTGCTACCTTCTGCATCCTATAGTTGGTGCTGAATCCATCCTTGTTTTCCTTGGTTTCGTTCTTCAGGATGTTGCCGGTTAACCGAAGTTCTGTTGCTCGTAGCCGGAACCACGGAGATGGTAGGGATGAGGATCCTCCCGACCAGTCTTCGTTGGCAGAGTTCATGTTAGAGATGGAGAGGAACAAGCATGAGTCTAACCGCTTGTTAGCACGTATTGAGGAGAACACCTCCCATCAGCACAAAGAGTTTGTGTCCATCCATGATTTCATTGGTCTGAAACCACCTACCTTCCATCATTCCATTGAACCACTCGATGCAGATGACTGGCTCCGTAGTATCACACACAAGCTGCATTCGGTGAACGTAGCTGAAAGTAACAAGGTCACCTACGCTACATATCACCTAGAAGGTCCTGCTAGTCTTTGGTGGCAGAACTATGAGGCTATGCTTCCAGCTGGCCAGATACCTACCTGGAAGGATTTCACTAAGGCTTTTCGTGAGCATCACATTCCTCAAGCCCTCATTGACCGCAAGAGAGAAGAGTTCTATAGTTTCACACAAGGTAAGGTGGCACCCGTGGGAATACCGTGCGTGAGGCCGCAAAGTGATATGATGTGTTACATGCTAGATCGGTGTGACTTAGGATCGGGGTCCCGACAAACCCCCACAAATTGAATGCTCGTCGTTGACACGGGAGAATCCGGTGGAAGAGCATGACCTGGACCACGTTGACGAGCTTGATTTTCTTGCTCATCATGTTCCTGATGCAGGTCTGGAGTCCTGTCAGCTCTACCGAAGAACCCCAGGACAGGCCCTTCTCTTTCCAGGAAGTGAGCCGCGTGGGGATTCCGGATCGAAATTTGGTGGCCGCCACCCAGTTTGTGTCGCGCGGCTCGTTGATGTAGAACCACCCCGATTGCTACCCCTTTTTGGTCTCCACATAGGAGCCTTCGAGCCAGGTGACGTTTGGCATTGTACCCACCATGGCACCTTCGCACTCTGATTGCTGGCCAACCACCACCTTCGGTTTAACATTGAAGGTCTTCAGCCGCAGGCCAAAGTGGGGCCTGATGCGGAGGAAGGCCTCGCACATGACGATAAACGCCGAGATGTTGAGGATGAAATTGGGGGCCAGATCATGAAAATCCAGCCCATAGTAGAACATGAGCCCGCGAACAAACGCGTGGAGGGGAAATCCCAGTCCGCGGACGAAGTGGGTAAGAAAAACTACCCTCTCATGTGGTTCGGGCGTGGGGATGAGCTTCCCTGCATCTGGCAGCCGGTGTGCGATATCCGCGGCCAGATATCGGGCTTCCCGTAACATTGTGATGTTCTCTTCCGTGATGGAGGAGACCATCCACTTGCCTCCCGCTCCGGACATGCTTCGAGTGGTTTGAGAGGAAGGACGCGAACTTGGGCGCTGGAGCTCGAGTGTGCAAGAATGGCTAAGCAAGGAGGAAGAAGGCGTGGGTAAAAAAGGGTGAATCATTGTCCCTTTATAGGGGCGGAAGAGGTGATGCGCCTCCCCACTTGCCTGGTAAAATCGCTTATTCCCCAAATGTCGTAATTGATGGCACGGTTGGGTTACCCACGTCTGTATTGATGAGAATCCCGTAATAAGGGGGGAAACTGTAACGCCCTCGATGCGACTATATCTCCCACGTGTCGAGGCACGACTTAGAGGCATAATCGCATTGAAGGCATATGTCGCAAGTGAGGTAATCTTCACACAACCCATGTAATACATAAGGGAAAGAGATACATAGTTGGCTTACAATCGCCACTTCACACAATTACATGAATAAACATTACATCAACCAAATACACTCATGGTCCGACTACGGAACCAAAATAAAGAAGAACCCCAAATGCGACAAAGGTCCCCGATCGACCCCAACTGGGCCCCACTACTGATCAACTAGAACGAAACAACATAAAGGACAAGATCTTCAACGAGCTCCTCCTGAGCTTGGTTGCGTCATCTGCACGGTCTCAACGGCACCTGCAAACTGGTTTTGGAAGTATCTGTGAGCCACAGGGACTCAGCAATCTCGCACCCTCGCGATCAAGACTATTTAAGCTTATGGGTAAGGTAAAAGGTATGAGGTGGAGCTGCAGCAAGCGACTAGCATATATGGTGGCTAACATACGCAAATGAGAGCGAGAAGAGAAGGCAAAGCATGGTCGATAAAAGTATGATCAGGAAGTGATCCTAGACTACCTACGTCAAGCATAACTCCAACAACCGTGTTCGCTTCCCGGACTCCGCCGGAAAGAGACCATCACGGTTACACACGTTGTTGATTCATTTTAGATAAGGTCAAGTTCAGGTTTTCTACAACCGGACGTTAACAAATTCCCATCTGCCCATAACCGCGGGCACGGCTTCCGAAAGTTCAAATCCCTGCAGGGGTGTCCCAACTTAGCCCATCACAAGCTCTCACGGTCAACGAAGGAATAGACCTCCACCCGAGACGTTCCGATCAGACTCGGTATCCCGGTACAACAAGACATTTCGACGGAGTAAAACTAAACCAGCAACACCGCCCGATGTGCCGACATCCTGATAGGAGCTGCACATATCTCGTTCTCAGGGCAACACCGGATAAGCAATCCGTACAACTAAAACCAGCCCTCGAGTTTCCCCGAGGTGGCGCTGCAAGGGGCTCTAGTTTGGACCAACACTTAGACAAGCACTGGGGCCCGGGGGGGTTAAAATAAAGATGACCCTCGGGATGCGCGACTCCCAAGGGAAAAAGGCTAGGTGGCAAATGGTAAAACCAATGTTGGGCATTGCTGGAAAAGCTTTACTTAAGGCGAACTGTCAAGGGGTTCCCATTATAGCCCAACCGCGTAAGGGACGCAAAATCCGGGAACATAACACCGATATGACGGAAACTAGGGCGGCAAGAGTGGAACAAAACACCAGGCATAAGGCCGAGCCTTCCACCCTTTACCAAGTATATAGATGCATTAATTAAATCAGATATATAGTGATATCCCAACAAGTAAATAAATATTCCAACAAGGAACGGCCTCCAATCTTCACCTGCAACTAGAAACGCTATAAGAGGGGCTGAGCAAAGCGGTAACATAGCCAATCAACGGTTTGCTAGGACATGGTGGGTTAGAGGTTTGACATGGCAATTGGGAGGCTGACAAGCAAAAGGTAGGCATCGTAGCATTGGCATAGCAAGAGCGAGCAAACTAGCATAGCAAAGATAGTAGTGATTTCAAGGGTATGATCATCTTGCCTGAAAGCCCGCAAGGAAGAAGAACGAGTCCATGAAGAAGACAAACGGACGTAGACGAACGGATCCTCACAACCTCGACGTTATCGGAACCAACCCGAAGAAGCAACCACCGGAAAAGAAGCACACAACATAGTAAACAACCACGACAACAAGATGGCACGATGCGCAAACAAGTATGATGCATGTCCGGTTTAATGAGGCATGGCATGGCAAAATGCACAAGCAATCCTACAAATTAAGGGGAGCTCAATATGCATCGGGATGCATATTGACAAAACACCACATCAATTATTTAGTTCTCTCTCGTTTATGTACCCCAACAGTATTAAATGTTGATTAACATGGCAAGAGGTGAAGCAAATGAAAACTACCTATCTAGTCAAGGTTAAATGAGGCCCGAAGCAACGAACAACAATTCCGGAAACTCCTCATGAGCATAAATTAGGTTTGGTACTGTTCTGCCCTAAACAATATTTTAGAGTTGTTAAACATGCAAGATTATGCCACCATGTTAAACTAGGCAAAATTCTACCCCATTTACATATAAAGTTTATTAAATTCGGAGTTACGGTTATTTAGTTATGAATTAAATCATTTTAACATGGCATAGGAGCAAATTAATGCAAACAACATTTTAACATTTTAAACAAGGATGAAAGTTGGATATTATTAGTCTACACAAAATTCTGAACAAGTTTCATATATAACTTATTTTAATCCGATGCACGGTTTGTGAGATATTAAATGCATGAACTAGGGGGACTATACTGCAAAACTGCCAATGCACTGGATAATGAACAAAATCACAGGACCCAAAGAAAAATACATATCGGGCTGAAACTGGAACAGGGCAGGCGCTGGGGCGGCTCACCCATGGGCCTGGCCCGGTCGGAGGGAGAGGCAGGCCAGCTGGGCTGGCGCGGTGCGGAGGAGGTGGCCCGGCTGGGCCTGGCGCTGCGGCCCACGCGGCTGGCGAAGGGAGCTGGGGAGGAGGCCGAGCGAGGCCGGCGCTGGAGATGGGCCCGGGAGCGCGGCCCGAAATGAAGAGGAAGGAGGCCGGCGAGCTGGGCCAGACTCGGGCGTGGCCCACGTGGAGGCGCGGCGCGGTCAACGCAGATGGATCGGGCTCCTCCCGATCTGGCGCAGGGAGCGATGACTCCGGTGAAGCCGTGGACGGCGGCGCGGTTCCGGCGGAGATGTGCTCCGGCGAGGGGAGGCCGGCCGTGAGCAGGAAGGGGCGGATCCCGGCGCGTGATGACCGGATCTGGCGACAGCGGCGCCGGACGGGGCTCCAAGTCGTAGGGCGGCGCGCTCCGGCGAAGGTTGCAGGCGAGGTCGCCGGCGGAGAGACGCTAGGCGGCGGAGGCGCGGATCGAGGGGCTCCTCCCGTCGACCGGCTACGGGAGCGAGGAGGCGCGGGGTGCCTGCGGGCGGCGGCGGAGATCCGGGCTCGCGCGGGCCCCGGATGGGCTCCGCGGGCCGGCGGCGAAGTGGGGCGACGCGGAAGCCGGCTGGGACAGGTGGCGGCCGCGTGTTGGAGGAGAGCGGCGGCGGGGCTGAGGTGGCGCGCTCCGATTGGCTGGAGTGAGGTGGCGCGCGGGGGCGGACATGTCTGGTGCAGCGCGGACGCGTCCGGTGGCGCGGGGAGGAGTGGATCTAGGGTTTAGACTGCGAAATGATCCGAAATTTCGGGGAGGGGTGCTCTTTTATAGGTAGAGGGAGCTAGGAAGCTCCAAATGAGGTGCGGTTTTCGGCCATGCGATCGTGATCGAACGACCGAGATGATGGAGCAGAGTTAGGTGGGTTTTGGGCCAAATTGAAAGGGTGTCGGGCTGCAACACACACGAGGCCTTCTCGGTCCCTCGGTTAACCGTTGGAGCATCAGACGAAGTCCAAATGGTACGAAACTTGATAGGCGGTCTACCGGTAGTAAACCAAGGCCGCTTGGCAAGACTCGGTCCAATCCGGAAATGTTTAACCCCCACCCAAGAAAGAAAGGTAGAATGACCACCGGAGGAGAACGAAGCGCCGGATTGCAAAACGGACAACGGGGAAAAAGTTCGGATGCATGAGACGAACACGTATGCAAATGAAATGCGCATGATGACATGATATGCAATGCATGACACGCAAGCAAAGACAACGCAACAACAGCGAATAACTGAACGACAACTGGCACATCGGTCTCGGGGCATTACAGAAACGATCTCTGCTTTGAGAAGACGTGTCAAGAAAACCGCCTCGCGTTATGTGCGGTGCTGGTTGAGAAAAACGGTTCGAATAATGACCGGGCCATGACGTGATGTCATGCTGTCAAACGTGTCAGCAGATTGGATTTGTGGAAATATTGTTCTCTCTACGGTAGTATGTGGAACTTATTTTGCAGAGACGGACACTATCCTTGTGTTCAAAATCTTACATGGAGTATTCGGAGGAGGAACCCACCTTGCAATGTCGAAGACAAAACTGCGCGCTGGACTCATCGTCATTGAAGCCTGGTTCAGGGGCTACTGAGGGAGTCCCAGATTAGGGGGTCTCCGGACAGCCATATATCCTTTGGCCAGACTGTTGGACTATGAAGATACAAGAATGAAGACTTCGTCCCGTGTCCTGATGGGACTCTCCTTGGCATGGAAGGCAAGCTAGGCAATACGGATGTGTAGATCTCCTTCCTTGTAACCGACTCTGTGTAACCCTAGCCCCCTCCGGTGTCTATATAAACTGGAGGGTTTAGTCCGTAGGAGAAAATACAATCATACCATAGGCTAGCTTCTAGGGTTTATCCTCTACGATCTTGTGGTAGATCAACTCTTGTAATACTCATATCATCAAGAACAATCAAGCAGGACGTAGGGTATTACCCCTGGCTAAACTTTGTGTCCCCTGCCTCCTGTTACCATCCGCCTTAGACGCACAGCTCGGGACCCCCTACCCGAGATCCGCCGGTTTTGACACCGACAATAAGCTACTAAGTCATATGCACAAAAAGAAATCCAAATGAGCTACTAAGTCTAGCTTGTGAGTTATTGATGCTTGCTTAAACTATGTCGGTATTTCCCCAAAGAGGAAGGGATGATGCCGCACAACAATGGTTGGTATTTCCCTCGGTGATGAGACCAAGGTTATCGAACCAGTAGGAGAACCACGCAACACTACCTGAACGACACCTGCACAAAAATAACAAATACTCGCAACCCGACATATTAAAGGGGTTGTCAATCCCTTTCGGGCATCAGCGCCAGAAATTGGAAAATGGACGTGAGAAACTTGTAAGAAATTGATAGATAGATCTCCAAATAAAATAAAGTGCAGCAAGGTATTTTTTATTTTTTTGGTTTAATAGATATGAAAATAAAAGCAAGTAAAAATAGATCGCGAAGGAAAATATAATAAAGAAGAGACCCAGGGACCATAGATTGCACTAGTGGCTTGTCTCGAGAAAAATAGCAAATGGTGGGTAAACGAATTACTGTTGGGCAATTGATAGAACTTCAAATAATCATGATGATATCCAGGCAATGATCATTATATAGGCATCACGTCCAAGATTAGTAGGCCGACTCCTGCCTGCATCTACTACTATTACTCCACACATCGACCGCTATCCACACTACAAAAAAATACACATCCGTGATGATACGTGTTTGTCACAGTGGGTCGCGTTTTCTGTCATGCATGTACATCCATGACGATTTTATGACAGAATCAAGATAGTCATACCTATGCTGTCATAGAAGTGTTCCATGACATTACCAAAATTATCATCACGGAAGTGTCCACTTCCATGATGATAAATCGCGCGTCACAGAAGTGCTTTCGTCAAGGGTGACCGACACGTGGCATCCACCGTAACGGAACGCCGTTAAGCTATCGGGTCGGGTTTTGAATCCGATAACCCATTAACAGCCCCGACAATGGGGATTTTCCATGTGTAAAATCATCATTGGTTGGAGGAAACACGTGTCGGCTCATCGCTGGGACAGATGTCATCCACTCATTGGACAGAAGGCGCCTATGATATGTCGACACGTGGCACGGCCCAACATAGGCCCATTCCTGTGAAAAGGCCGACCCGTTTGACTTGGTCAAAAGGTGGCAGGCCGTCCCATGGAAAGCATGTTGAGGGCATGTTCGCATATAGCCCATTTACAGCCCGCTAACCCAAGGCCCGTTACGCCCTATTCGAATTAGGCCCAGTAGCGTCATCTGGGCCATCCAATATGATTCCAGCCCGTTTTCACTTCTGGCCCATGTATGGCGCATGATGTCTTTTGGCCCATATGAGGCCCTATGTAACTCTTGGCCTATTAACGGACCGTGGTGAAACTGGCCCATAACGAATAGTGTATCACTTTACACCCATTAATGGCCCGTGGTGAAACTGGCCCATAAAGAGCAGTGTATCACTTTATACCCATTAACGACATGTTATTCCGTTGGGCCGTTTCCAGCCCATGTTATCTTTCGGCCTTCTCAGAGCCCATTTATTCTTGGGCTATTTTCCAGCATTCGTTTACTCACGGGCTGTTACTGTCATTTTCTGCTTGTGGGCCAAATTCAGCCCGTGGTTACAGTCGACCCGTTTGTGGTCCGTTAATACGTTGGGCCATTTTCATAACATCATCAAATACGGCCTATTAACGATGGCCCGTTATGGTCGGCCCATGAACGGACGATTCCAACTCTAGCCCGTTTACGGCCAGAATGCGGTCTGTTTGGCCCATGTTTGGCCAATCGATCATACGGCCTGTATAAGGCCCATTGTTTCTACGGCCCGTAGAAGGCCCATTGTTTCTACAGCCCGTAGAAGGCCCACTGTTTCTACGGCCTGTAGAAGGCCCACTATTTATACGGCCCATAGAAGGACCACTGTTTCTACAGCCCATAGGAGGCCCAGTGTCACTACAGTAAATATTAGCCCATGGTTATTGTGGCCTAGTTTCAAAAAATAGGTTATTGCAGCCACTAGCAAACCGCAAAAAAAGAACTGCACTGACTACAAGCAAACAAATAAACAAGACAACAAGGAAATAAATAAGCAAGCAACTTACACTAGGCTATCACGGCTATTACACATATTACATCCACTAGGAATCAAAGTTCGCCACCAGTGCAAATATAGGGAACACAGCAGCATATAAACACCGCAGCAAAACAAGTCCAGAACTGAAACCACTTCAGAAGAGCTCAAGAAACAATATCCTGGGTACCCATAATGCTGGCAAGATGCTTAGCAAGCTTATTAATTTTCTCTTGTTTGGCGCTTAAGTCCTCCAACGCTTGTTGTTGCACCAGAAAGTATGCATCTGAATTCTGTAGGGACTTCCTTAGTCCTTCGGCTTCCTGTCGCATAACATCTGATCGATGTCTTTCAACTTGAAGTTGAGAATCAAGAAGCCGAACTGATTCAGGCAACGAGTTCGAAGAGCTGGTGCCAACAGTGGTAGCCAGTAACTCAAACACTACATCAAGACAAGACTTTGGGGTTGTCTTAGTGTCTTCAATATAGTTTTTATCAGCTTCCTTGGAGACCAACTGGGATGTCTCACTATCTTGAACCTTATTTGCATTACTTCCTTTACCATTGCATAACAGGGTACTCTTCTCCAATATTTTATCCGCGTTCTAAGAGAGAAACAAACAAACACATCTCAGGTTTACAATGTAGTATATCAAACTCATTTTGGTAAACCAGTTCAGTAGTAAGGTGGACAGGATAACAGCATGAAACAAACATATATCTATGTAGTATGGTCACTGCATGGTCTATATCATTCTAGTTTATGTTGCCAAATCAAGATAGATACAGTTCGAATCATATCTATTTAAGACAAAGCAGCATAGACAGAATATAAGTGTGGGAAACTACACAGCAATAACAACACTTGTAATGTGCATGGCATGAGAACATAACTGTTTATTCAATTGAAACTAAAATCAACATAGAGCAAGTTACAACAGCAAACAGCCAAACACGTTGAAGAAATAGGTTTAAAACATACCTGTTGCGCCATTGGAGTTTCAATTGCATCCTTCAAATTTGAAATTAGTTGGTATCAGTAAATACAATGATGCAAGAGCAAAGTAGTATGAACCATAGCTACAGAACCTGACCTGAGAACAATTCTTCTTCTGCTTTAAGCATTGACTTCTGTTTCGGAGTGGTGGTCCTCGTGATTTGGGCACTGCAGTTGCCTTACTAACTGCTCGTGTTTGGGTGCTCTGTGGTGGAGACGGTGCTGTGTCAACGGGAACTGGGTGTCTATCTGCTGGGGTTGGGGTTAGAAGGGGTGTAGCTGGTTCTCTGTCCAACTTGGTAGGGATACAATCTGCATGAGTGTGGGTTATGTTTGGTGGGGCTGGTTCTTGGGCAAGTACAACCGTCGTTCTATCTGCATCGACAGGTAGCACGATCTTTTTTGAAGACCGTGTTTTTAGTCCCACAGATACTTCCATCACTCCCTCCAATTGAAATGGCTGATAAACAAGAAAAGTAATTGAATTTACATACATTATAAGATAGACATGTGCAATGGATAGTAGGGAAGAAAACAGGGCATGAAATAATTCACATTTATGTTGTCTAAGCTAACAGAATAGCAGGACATAATTTCACATATATGATGGCTAATTAAACAGGATATCATGACACAATTTCACATGTATGATGGCTAACTAAACATGATAGAATGACATACTTCAAAATATGACGACTATGTAAACAGGATGACATGATATAACTATACGATGTGTCTATTAAAGTGGTTTGCATGCCATAAATCACAAACATGTCATCGATGGAAACATGATGGCATGATATAATTCACGGATAGAATGACATAATTTAAAACATGATGACTATGTAAACAGGATGAGATGATATAACTATATTATGTCTTTAGAAAATGGGTTGGCATGCCATAATTCAGATACATGCTGTCTATGTAAACATCATGGCATGACATAATTCAAATATATGATTTATATACTAAGGAAGTGAGCAGAGGGCAATTGCATATATGATGTGTCAACTAAGGAGATGGCATTCAATATTGTGTATATGATGTAAAAACTAAGCATTGCAATACAACATATGCATTATATGAGTAATATAACCCTGCCAAGTTTAAGCATACACCTCAGGGGGATAATAGGACTGGTCATCTGCCTCTGAATCCTCCTCTGAAGAGCTATTTGTAACCAGCAAGATATCTTCTTCAGCAGGTAGCATTGTCTGCTCTAAAGACCTTGTTTTCACTCCAGATTTCTCCATCACCAATTCAAATGGCTGATGCACCGGAAGAGCAGTTGAATATACAAACATTGTCAACAAAAGCAATGACAAATACAAAAAAAGGACGGCATGATATAATTGACATATATGACGCTTGCCTAAACAGCATGGCATTGCATAATTCACATACATAATGCCTTGCAACAAGATAACATTGCATAATTCACATATATAATGTCTTGCAACAAGATGGCATTGCATAATTCACATATATGTTAATTAGACACTAAACAGGTGGCATTCACACAAAGCATGCCTAAACTAAGCAAATGACATAGCAATGCAAGATACCATACGCACGATATGAGCAACATAACCCTGCCAAGTTAGGGCATGCACCTCGGGGGGAAATATGACTGGTCATCTGTCTCTGAATCCTCCTCTAAGGAGCTATCGGTAACCAACAAGACATGCGCTTCGTCAGATAGCATTGTCTACTCTGAAGACCTTGTTTCCACTCCAGATTTTTCCATGACCGTGCCGAATGGCTGATGCATAGGAAGAGTAATTGAATGTAATAAAATTGTTGACAAATTAACACATAATAAAAAAATGATGGCATGATATAATTCACATATAAGATGACTGGCTAACCAGGGTGGCATTGCAAAATTCACATATATGATGCCTGGCTAGACAAGATGGCATTGCATGATTCACATATACGATAAAGAAACTAAACATATGGCATTGACACAAAGCAGGTCTAAACTAAGCAGATGACATATTTAATGTATACAGTAAGCAATGCAAGGCACCATATGCATGATATTACCAACATTAGCATGCCAAGTTAGAGCGAAGACCTCATGGGTAAATAGGAGTGGTCTTCTCCTTCTGAATCCCCTCAGAACAGTTATCTTCCTCTTGATTACGATCCGAAATGGGTGGAGGGGGGCTGCCTTTGCGCCCACCATGGAACGATGTCTGCATGAAATTTTATTGCCATGCAAGGCTCGTCTCTTTTGCTCTACATGATCATTTCCATTGTGTACAATAACTGGCATGCATAGGAATAAAACATAGTGAGATTATCTAAGAAGTGCATGCACAAATCCAAAGTGATGGTAGCAAACTGTGGATAGACCCAAAACCAATGATAGCAGGCAGATAATAGCTAGTTAAAAATACAGATAATGGCTCCTTTAATGTTTGTTTGCACCCAATGTGAAACTCATAGTAGACATCGGAGATTAACCAGATAGTAGACGGATAGTACTGATTGCTGGCCCAATATGTACCCCACAACCATTTAAAAACTCAAGTTTCAGCATTAGTTTGGACCTGACTCAGAGTCTAATAGGTGAACACGACGATAATGTAGCATGTCATCATATTAAGCGACACATAACGTAAGCAGACACGGAAGAGTGCGACCTCTCTTGCGGACCCGTGTAGTCCTCAAGGTCATCTGCTCAGTTGATGATGGTAATGCAGTTGTCGTGGCTGCCGGCGGCGGGGAAGAAGATCTGAGGCGGCGAAAGACAGTCTGGAGAGCGGATCCCTGCTGTGGTGAACCCTTCCCTCGTTGGAGCAGCTGAGCTGGGGTGGAACACAGCGCCGTAGGAGCAGGACAAACCACACAAGGTTTTCTTTGACACATATCTGTAACAGAATTAATTGAGTAAGGGCTTGTTTGAATTTGAGGATTCTAACAATGCAAGGATAGGAAATAGATAGGAATAGGATAGGAATGCGCGTGCAAAACAGAGAATTTAAAAACACAGGATTTCTGCCAATCTGGGTGTTTGATTCACAACAATTGGAAGATCACAGGATGCAAAAAAGCATGGTGAGATTAAGTCAAACCACAAGAAAATGTACGGTTATAATGCTATTATGCTACTATCTCTTAGTCTTGTGCTTGATGAATAGGAATATGAAAAGGAGGAGAAGTGGAAACTAGAATTCCTACGGTTTTTCTTCAAGGAGACAATAAAGGAACAAATCCTACAGTTTTCCTTTGCTCCATTCCTTTGCACCAAATTCATGAAAAGTAGTACCATAAGAAACTTTCCAATTCCGATGTTTTTCATTCACTTTTCCTTTCAAGCACTGGCGATTCTAGTAGGCAGGCTTGAGCAAGGAAAATCCTACACTAAAAAATGTTTTTGTGCTACTTTTATTACTTTGGACCCAGGCCACTGCCATACTAGCTCAACTCCCAGGCCCATCGACAAATGCACAGTTCAAACACGCAGAGATAAATAATGATGGCGTTCAAGAGAGTCCATCACGGATAGCTAAGTTGCCTGGTACCTCACTTCTTGTCATATAGTAGGATAAAATAATTGTATTTCCCGTTACTACGAGTGCTCAGTGGACAATATATATATAACATGTAGAGTAAAAAAGAGATGCAACAAGTGTACAACCTCTTTGGCGAAGCCATGTCGATCTCAGCGTGATTGGGTTGGCCGGTGAGGATGCTCCGGATGACTTGGCTGTCGGAGGAGGGGAAGAAGATCTTAGGCGTCTGGAGATGGAGCCCGAGGTACTGCTCCGCTGTGATGGAGGGTTTCGTCGTTGGAGCAGCTCCGGTGAGTTGTATGACGCCGAGGCTGAAGCAGGACAAGAGAGACAACGAACAACGTTAACCTGACTAGAATTCTAATAGCATCTCCAATACATGACGTAAAATACATAACCATAAATTGCTAGATGTAAAATACATCAGCCGCTCATCTCTGAACTTAACTGTGGAAACTAAATTTAACTGTCGAAACTGAACTTAACTGTCGAAACTGAACTTAACTGTCGAAACTGAATTTTGTTGTTGAAACTGAACGCACTAGCAAGGTGAGGCTACACGTCGGTCGACTGGCTTTTTCATCTCTGGTCAGTCGATTTTGTAGCCGTTGGATACGAAATCAAGGGCCTGTGGTTCATCTTCAACCTCCACCCCCCTGACCCGCCAGCCACCACCAGCCAAACAGCAGCCCCCCGCCGCCCGCTGTCGGCGGTGTGCCACCCCGCCTGCCCCGAAAACACTCCCCATCGCCGGTCCGCCGCCGCCCCGGCCATCCCTCTAGCCCCCCCTCCCCCCCGTGTCAAGCTTTTTCTCCGACGATCCCCATGCCACTGCCCCGCCAACGCCCCGCCACCGCTGGCGACCACCGCCCCAATCCTGAACCCTGTGATAGATAGTGGGGTACCTCTCCGGCAAGCCCCCTCCCCGCTGCGGCTGGTTCTTCCTTCACCCCAGCGAGCCCACCCCACCCCCTGAAAATCGACTAACCCAAAAGTCAATTCAGTCGACTGAAGTGTAGCTAAATCGGAGCAGCATCGCAAGCAAGAGCAAGAGTGAGAGTAGCAGCACGAGCAAGAGCAATAGCAAGAGCAGACCAGGCAGGGGACCGAGGGCAAGAGCAAAGCAGCAGCGCGAGCGAGAGCTAAAGCAGCAGCAGCTCCTACTGATGTGGATGTCGCCGCCGAGGGAGCGACGCCGTGGAGGAAGTGGCCGGCGATGCCGCCGTGGACAGAGCCGCGCCGTGTCAGCTTGGGACCGAGCGCTGGCAGCACCGGAAGAAAGTGTGGCAATTAGTGTACAACCTCTTTGGTGCCGCCGATTAGGCCGCAGCTTCATCCAAGGAAACAGTGATGATGATGCTCTTCCGGTGGTGCAGGTGAAGACGGTGGTGTGGAAATGGAGGTCGCGTGAAAGACGAAGGGAACATCGGGGCAGCTCCTTGGAGGTGGAGGACGGGGTGGCTGAACTGGCGGGACGATGAGATCGACGACGGATCCTCATCTGGTACGGTGGATGAGGGACGTCGAGATGTTGCTGTGGACGACATCGTCGGGGAAGAGGCTCCGGCTGGGTGGTGGACGGAGCAGGTTGTGGGGTTTCGTCGCGGGTTTTCGCGGCCTTGGTGTACGAATGGGTGGGTGGATGGGATGGCAGTGGGGAACCATGGCTTAGAGACGCACTTGTCCAAAATGTGGGGTAAGTTACGAAAGTACCCCCACCGATTTGAGGCGGTTGTTTCAGTTCAGGGGTACCATGGGCATTTTGCATGTCAGAATTTCACAGGAGGTGGGAGTTTTCGCGCGCATTGTAATTTCGGAATAACAAGGCGCGGGTTGAGATGGAGGGAGTTGTCGGAGCACAATGAGACAAAGATATATATTAAATATTTCGGTCTAACAAGGTGCGGGTTGAAGAGGCGGGAGTTTCACAGCACGATAGACAGAGACGCTAGCTTGAATTTTCGGCATAACAAGGCACGGCTTGAAATTTCGGAAGAACAAGCTTAACGTGTACCAAAAAAAGACAATTTGCACCTCAACACGCACAACACACACAGACACCATTTAGACTAGAGTAAGGTACACGTGCATTGCACGCATGAGATTTGGCAACCAAATTATGAATAAATACCACATTATAGCATGCAAGCTTTGAGTCATATATGCATGATGTATATGTTCGTTTAATTCTTATAGTTCATTTCATTCAAAATCATCTAGTTTTTATAAGAAAGCTAATCTATTTTAAGATTCATGGAATTGTGTGTCGTAAGACATAAAGTAAAAACAAATAATGGCAAATCATGTAGAAAAACATTTGGGCAATTCTGATACGGAAGATTCTAGAACAAATAAGAAGTGCTTGTGTTTTGATGTTTGTGCATTATGCTTAAGTTCAACCATGGATTCTTCTAGATTATACATGTGGCGAAATCTGGTGGAATCTAGATGATATCCAATGGCCAGTAGTGCTCAAATTTGCCATCTTTGGACCATCGGATTCGCCTCATCCAACGACCATCTTTCAAAGTTAAAGTTACCCGCACACAATATAAAAAATAAAAAATATAATATATATATTGGGGTATAGATATAGATATGTGATGAGAAAGCCGCCCATCATCTCCAATTAGAATAGTGTGTCCATGCACGGATGCGATGTGGCCAAATGATGTCTGCCATCGGTATCTCAAATTCAAATCAGTCTGACCTTGTTCAATGTGTATACATTACAACATGCTCGTTTCCAAACCACACCGCGCAGATCTCCATTATATTCATGCATGCATGGGTTTCAAACATCAGGTTCTCTTATTCAAATATTTGAATTCAACTTTACATTGATTATGACCTCACCTATTCTTTTACACCCACACAGTAGTCTTCTCTTTATAATTGTACCACTAACTTTCTCTCGTGCATGCATGCACACACACTACCAGTCGGCATTATCCATCGCACGCATGCAATCTTTTTCTTCAGGTCGGTCTCCCATGAAGGCACACACCCACACACATCCCCCTCTCCATCATATCGGGCATTCTTTATCTCTCACGCGTGCATAAGCAACGATCGATGTTCCTCTATGTATGTGCGTATATAGCTAGGTCTATCATAGTTTTCCACACAAACCGATCAATCGATATATCCAGTGAGGTCTCACCCTCTTTCCCACATCCACATCGATCAATCTATACCTCTCTATATAGGATTAACATACATAGCTAATACACCCACATTAATTATATATCCAATGTCCCCCTCTCATCATCCATACCTTCCGCTTCATCTCTCAGACGCGTGCACAATGGCGAAGACAGGGGGCACTAAGGGCCATGCCCCCCTCCCCCCTAACATCACTATATATCGAGGCTAATATGAATGTGATCATTAGACAATTGCTGCTAAAAATGGTTTAAGTTCATGAATTGACCCTCCTCGTAAAGGATTAGTAATGCTTGGCCCCCTAGCTCATTTATTTTTCATGGCTCCATCACTTCGCGCAACAGCGCACGTGTTTGCCCCTCTCTCTAAATATCGATCTCACACTTGTGCATTCCTTCATAGTCTCCCTCCACTCGGCCCTTCGCACCATCTTCTAGCCCCCACCAGATTTTGCCACATGTACAATCTAGCATACTCCATGGTTGAACTTAAGCATAATGCACAAACCTCAAAACAATAGTGGTTCTCTTTTGTTCTAGAATCTTTCGTATCATAACTGTCCAAACTTTTTTTCTAGTTGAATTGCCATTATTTGTTTTTACTTTATGCTTTACAACGCACAATTCCATGAATCATAAAATAGATTAAGGGATTCTTTGATTCAAAGGATTCTCAAAGGAATTTTGGAGGATTCTAATCATTAGGAATTTTTCCTATCTTGGTTGTTTGATTCGTAGGATTGTAAACCATAGGAATTTTTCCATATGATTCATTTGCACTAGATTTCATAGGAAACATCCCATCCACTCAAATCTCTTTGAAAGAATTCTGCATTTTTTCTATGCACAATCAAACACTCATACAATCCTGTAGGATTCAAGACGACATTCCACTATAATCCCATGTTTTTCCTATTCCCGCGTTCTTAGTTTTTTTATAAAAACTAATTGATTTTGAATGATATGAACTATAAGAATTAAACGAAGGGCTACATCAGGCATATATGACTTAGAGCTTACATGCTATAGTGTGGTATTTATTCATAATTTGGTTGCAAAATCTGATGTGTGCAATGCATGTGTACCTTACTAGTACTTCGAGTATGTGCAAAACACATAAATTAGAATACCAATGGCATGCTACACAGTGTCTCTCTTACAGTTCATGAAGCCACGTGACACATGTGGAGGCGTTGTCGCGACCTCCTTGCATGGATTGATCACAGTGACGTGCTGTTGGTTCCAGAAGAATGTACTCGTCCTCCCTGAGCCATACTGGCAGTACATGCACGAAGCGAAGATGTGCACGCACGCCACGCACTGTAGGGGATCGTAGCAGAAATTTAAAATTTTCTACTCATCACCAAGATCAATCTATGGTGTAATCTAGCAATGAGGGTAAGGGAGTGCATCTTCATACCCTTGAAGATCGCTAAGCAGAAGCGTTCAAGAGAACGGGGTTGATGGAGTCGTACTCGTCGTCATCCAAATCACCGATGATCCTAGCGCCGAACGGACGGCACCTCCGCGTTCAACACACGTACGGAGCGGAGACGTCTCCTCCTTCTTGATCCAGCAAGGGGGAGGAGAAGTTGATGGAGATCCAGCAGCATGACGGCGTGGTGGTGGAAGTAGCGGAATCCCGGCAGGGCTTCGCCAAGCGTAAGCGGGGAGGAAGAGGTGTCACGGGAGGGAGGAAGGCGCCAGGGCTTAGGGTGCTACTGCCCTCCCTCCCCTCCACTATATATAGGGGCCCTGGGGGGGCGCCGGCCCCTAGAGATCCCATCTAATGGGAGGGGCGGCGGCCTAGGGGGTGGCTTGGCCCCCAAGCCAGGTGGAGGCGCCCCCACCCCTTTAGGGTTTCCAACCCTAGGCGCAAGGGAGGCCCAAGGGGGGCGCACCAGCCCACCAGGGGCTGGTTCCCACGTCACTTCAGCCCATGGGGCCCTCCGGGACAAGTGGCCCCACCCGGTGGACCCCCGGGACCCTTCTGGTGGTCCCGGTACAATACCGGTGACCCCAAAACTCGCCCGGTGGCCGAAACTGGACTTCCTATATATATATATATATATATATATATATATATATATATATATATATATATATATATATATATCTTTACCTCCGGACCATTCGGGAACTCCTCGTGACGTCCGGGATCTCATCCGAGACTCCGAACAACTTTCGGTTAACTGCATACTAATATCTCTACAACTCTAGCGTCACCGAACCTTAAGTGTGTAGACCCTACGGGTTCAGGAGACACGTAGACATGACAGAGACAACTCTCAGGCCAATAACCAATAGCGGGATCTGGATACCCATGTTGGCTCCCACATGCTCCACGATGATCTCATCGGATGAACCACGATGTTGAGGATTCAATCAATCCCGTATACAATTCCCTTTGTCTACCGGTATAGTACTTGCCCGAGATTCGATCGTCGGTATCTCGATACCTTGTTCAATCTCGTTACCGGCAAGTCTCTTTACTCGTTCCATAACACATCATCCCGTGATCAACTCCTTGGTCACATTGTGCACATTATGATGATGTCCTACCGAGTGGGCCCAGAGATACCTCTCCATTTACATGGAGTGACAAATCCCAGTCTCGGTTCGTGCCAACCCAACAGACACTTTCGGAGATACCCGTAGTGCACCTTTATAGCCACCCAGTTACGTTGTGACGTTTCGTGCACCCAAAGCATCCCTACGGTATCCGGGAGTTGCACAGTCTCATGGTCTAAGGAAATGATACTTGACATTAGGAAAGCTTTAACAAACGAACTACACAATCTTGTGCTATGCTTAAGATTGGGTCTTGTCCATCACATCATTCTCCTAATGATGTGATCCCATTATCAATGACATCCAATGTCCATGGTTAGGAAACCATGACCATCTATTGATCAACGAGCTAGTCAACTAGAGGCTTACTAGGGACATGTTGTGGTCTATGTATTCGCACATGTATTACGGTTTCCGGTTAATACAATTACAGCATGAACAATAGACAATTATCATGAACAAGGAAATACAATAATAACCATTTTATTATTGCCTCTAGGGCATTTTCCAATAGTCTCCCACTTGCACTAGAGTCAATAATCTAGTTCACATCACTATGTGATTGTAATGAATCCAACACCCATGAGGTTTGTTCATATCTTGCTTGTGAGAGAGGTTTATTAGTCAATGAGTCTGAACCTTTCAGATCCATGTGTGCTTTACAAATCTCTATGTCATCTTGCAAATGTAGCTACCATGCGCTACTTGGAGCCATTCCAAATAACTGTTCTACTATACGAATCCGATTTATTACTCAGAGTCATCCGGATTAGTGTTAAAGTTTGCATCCATGTAACCATTTACGACGAACTCTTTTACCACCTCCATAATCGAGAAAATTCCTTAGTCCACTAGTTACTAAGGATAAGTTCGACCGCTGTCGTGTGATCCATTCCTGGATCACTCTTTTACCCCTTGACTGACTCATGGGAAGGCACACTTTAGGTGCGGTACACAACATAGCATACTATAGAGCCTACGTCTAAAGCATAGGGGACGACCTTCGTCCTTTCTCTCTCTTCTGCTGTGGTCAGGTCTTGAGTCTTACTCAATGCTCACACCTTGTAACACAGCCAAGAACTCCTTCTTTGCTGATCTATTTTGAACTCCTTCAAAATCTTGTCACGGTATGTATTCATTTGAAAGTACTATTAAGCGTTTTTTTAATCTATCCTTATAGATCTTGATGTTCAATGTTCAAGTAGCTTAATCCAGGTTTTCCATTGAAAAACACTTTTCAAATAACCCTGTAGGCTTTCCAGAAATTCTACATCATTTCTGATCAACAATATGTTAACAACATATACTCATCAAAAGTTCTATAGTGCTCCCACTCACTTCTTTGGAAATACAAGTTCCTCATAAACTTTGTATAAACCCAAAATCTTTGATCATCTCATCAAAGCGTACATTCCAATTCTGAGATGCTTACTCCAGTCCTTAGAAGGATTGCTGGAGCTTTTGCATACTTGTTAGCATCTTTCAGGATTGACAAAACCTTCTGGTTGTATCACATACAACCTTTCCTCAAGAAAAATGTCGAGGAAACAATGTTTTGACATCCTATCTGCAAGATTTCATAAATAATGCAGTAAATGCTAACATAATTCCAAGACTCTTAGCATCGCTACGAGTGAGAAAGTATCATCATAGTCAACTCCTTGAACTTGTCAGGAAACATCTTAATGACAAGTCGAGCTTTCTTAATGGTGACACTTACCATCATTGTTTGTCTTCCTTCTAAAATCCATCTGCACCCAACAGCCTTACGACGATCAAGTGGTTCTTTCAAAGTCTATACTTTCTTTTATACATGGATCCTCTCTCGGATTTTATGGCCTCGAGCCATTCTTCGGAATCTGGGCCCACCATCACTTCTCCATAGCTCGTAGGTTCATTGTTGTCTAGCAACATGACTTCCAAGACAGGATTACGTACCACTCTGAAGTAGTATGCATACTTGTCGACCTATGAGGTTTGGTAGTGACTTGATCTGAAGTTTCATGATCACTATCATAAGCTTCCACTTCAATTGGTGTAGGTGCCACAGGAACAACTTCCTGTGCCTTGCTACACACCAGTTGAAGTGACGGTTCAATAACCTCATAAAGTCTCCACCATCCTCCCATTCAATTCTTTCGAGAGAAACTTTTCCTCGAGAAAGGACCCGTTTCTAGAAACAATCACTTTTGCTTCCGGATCTGAAATAGGAGGTATACCGAACTATTTTTGGGTATTCTATGAAGATGCATTTATCCTCTTTGGGTTCGAGCTTATCAGCCTGAAACTTTTTCACATAAGCATCGCAGCCCCAAACTTTTAAGAAACGACGGCTTAGGTTTTTCTAAACCATAGTTCATACGGTGTCGTCTCAACGGAATTGTGTGGTGCCCTATTTAAAGTGAATGCGGTTGTGCCTAACCCATAAACGATAGTGGTAATTCGATAAGAGACATCATGGTATGCACCATATCCAATAGGGTGCAGTTTTGATGTTCGGACACACCATCACACTATGGTGGTCCAGGCGGTATTAGTTGTGAAACAATTTCCACAATGTCTTAATTGTGTACCAAACTCGTAACTCAGATATTCAACTCTATGATCATATCATAAACATTTTATCCTCTTGTCACGATGATCTTCAACTTCACTCTGAAATTACTTGAACCTTCCAATAATTCAGACTTGTGTTTCATTAAGTAAATATACTCAGTATCTACTCAAATTATCTGTGAAGTAAGAACATAACGATATCCACTGCGTACCTCAGCACTCATTGTACTGCACACATCAAAATGTATTACTTCCAACAAGTTGCTTTCTTGTTCCATCTTACTGAAAATGAGGTCTTTCAGTCATCTTGCCCATGTGGTATGATTTGCATGTCTCAAGTGAGTCAAAATCAAGTGAGTCCAAACGATCCATCTGCATGGAGTTTCTTCATGCATATCTACCAATAGACATGGTTCGCATGTCTCAATTTTTTTCAAAAAGAAGTCAGTCCAAAGATCCATCAACATGGAGCTTCTTCATGCGTTTTATACCAACATGACTCAAATGGCAGTGCCACAAGTACGTGGTACTATCATTACTATCTTATATCTTTTGGCATGAACATGTGTATCACTACGATCGAGATTCAATAAACCATTCATTTTAGATGCAAGACCATTGAAGGTATTATTCAAATAAACAGAGTAACCATTATTCTCCTTAAATGAATAACCGTGTGGCGATAAACATAATCCAATCATGTCTATGCTCAACGCAAACACCAAATAACAATTATTTAGGTTTAACACCAATATCGATGGTAGAGGGAGCATGTGATGCTTGATCACATCAACCTTGGAAACACTTCCAACACATATCGTCATCTCACCTTCAGCTACTCTCCGTTTATTCTGTAGCCTTTTATTTCAAGTTACTAACACTTAGCAACTGAACCGGTATTTTAATACCCTGGTGCTACTAGGAGTACTAGTAAAGTACACATTATAATGTATATCCAATATACTTCTGTCGACCTTGCCAGCCTTCTCATCTACCGAGTATCTAGGGTAGTTCTGATACAGTGACCGTTCCCCTCATTATAGAAGCACTTAGTATCGGGTTTGGGTTCATCCTTGGGTTTCTTTACTAGAGCAGCAACTGATTTGCCGTTTCATGAAGTATCCCTTCTTTCCCTTGCCCTTCTTGAAACTAGTGGTTTAACCATCAACAATTGATGCTCCTTCTTGATTTCTACTTTCGCGGTGTCAAACATCGTGAGTTGCTCAAGGATCATTATGTCTATCCCTGATGTGTTATAGTTCATCACGAAGCTCCAATAGCTTGGTGGCAGCGACTATGGAGAACCATCACTATCTCATCTGGAAGATTAACTCCCACTCGATTCAAGCGATTGTAGTACTCAGACAATCTGAGCACATACTCAATACTTGTCAGAGGTCTCATACCTCTTGACGTGGGCACTAGTCTGAAATTCCAATTTCAGTCTTTGGAACATCTCATATGTTCTGCGACGTTTCAAAAACGTCTTTGGTGCCACAATTCTAAACCGTTAGTATTACGTACTGAACTATCACGTAGTCATCAAAACGTGTATGTCAGATGTTTCCCAACATCTACAGACGATGCTCGAGGTTCAACACACTGAGCGGTGCATTAAGGACATAACCCTTCTGTGCAGCAATGAGGACAATCCTCAGTTCACGGACCCATTCCGCATAATTGCTACTGTCAACTCTCAACTAAATTTTCTCTAGGAACATATCTAAAGCAGTAGAACCAAAGCGTGAGCTACGACATAATTTGCAAAGACCTTTTGACTATGTTCATGATAATTAAGTTCATCTAATCAAATTATTCAATGAACTCCCACTTAGATAGACATCCCTCTAGTCATCTAAGTGATACATGATCCGAGTCAACTAGGCCGTGTCCGATCATCACGTGAGACGGACTAGTCATCATCGGTGAACATCTTCATGTTGATCGTATCCACTATACGACTCATGTTCGACCTTTCGGTCTTTCGTGTTCCGAGGCCATGTCTGTACATGCTAGGCTCGTCAAGTTAACCTAAGTGTATTGCGTGTGTAAATCTGGCTTACACCCGTTATATGCGAACGTTAGAACCTATCACACCCGATCATCACGTGGTGCTTCGGAACAACGGACCTTAGCAACGATGCACAGTTAGGGGGAACACTTTCTTGAAATTATTGCGAGGGATCATCTTATTTATGCTACCGTCGTTCTAAGCAAATAAGATGTAAACATGACAAACATCACATGCAAATCATAAAGTGACATGATATGGCCAATATAATCTTGCGCCTTTGATCTCCATCTTCGAGGCGCGGCATGAACACCATCGTCACCGGCATGACACCATGATCTCCATCATCGTGTCTTCATGAAGTTGCCTCGCCAACTATTACTTCTACTACTATGGCTAACGGTTACCAATAAAGTAAAGTAATTACATGGCGTTTTCATTGACATGCAGGTCATAAATAAATTAAGACAACTCCTATGGCTCCTGTCGGTTGTCATACTCATCGACATGCAAGTCGTGATTCCTATTACAAGAACATGATCAATCTCATACATCACATATATCATTCATCACATCCTTTTGGCCATATCACATCACATAGGATACCCTGCAAAAACAAGTTAGACGTCCTCTAATTATTGTTGCATGTTTTACATGGCTGCTATGGGTTTCTAGCAAGAACATTTCTTACCTACGCAAAACCGCAACGGTGATATGCCAATTGCTATTTACCCTTCATAAGGACCCTTTTCATCAAATCCGATCCGACTAAAGTGGGAGAGACAGACACCCGCCAGCCACCTTATGCATCAAGTGCATGTCAGTCGGTGGAACCTGTCTCACGTAAGTGTACGTGTAAGGTCGGTCAGGGCCGCTTCATCCCACAATGCTGCTGAATCAAGATAAGACTAGTGACGGCAAGCAAATTGAACAAATCATCGCCCACAACTACTTTGTGTTCTACTCGTGCATAGAATCTACGCATAGACCTAGCTCATGATGCCACTGTAGGGGATCGTAGCAGAAATTTAAAATTTTCTACGCATCACCAAGATCAATCTATGGAGTAATCTAGCAACGAGGGTAGGGGAGTGCATATTCATACCCTTGAAGATCGCTAAGCGGAAGCGTTCAAGAGAACGGGGTTGATGGAGTCATACTCGTCGTGATCCAAATCACCGATGATCCTAGCGCCGAACAGACAGCACCTTCGCGTTCAACACACGTACGGAGCGGAGACGTCTCCTCCTTCTTTATCCAACAAGGGGGAGGAGAAGTTGATGGAGATCCAGCAGCACGACGGCGTGGTGGTGGAAGTAGCGGAATCCCGGCAGGGCTTCGCCAAGCGCAAGCGGGGAGGAAGAGGTGTCACGGGAGGGAGGGAGGCGCAAGGGCTTAGGGTGCTACTGCCCTCCCTCCCCCCCCCACTATATATAGGGACCTGGGAGCGCCAGCCCCTAGAGATCCCATCTAATGGGAGGGGCGGCGGCCTAGGGGGTGGCTTGGCCCCCAAGCCAGGTGGAGGCGCCCCCACCCCTTTAGGGTTTCCAACCCTAGGCGCAAGGGAGGCCCAAGGGGGGCGCACCAGCCCACCAGGGGCTGGTTCCCATGTCACTTCAGCCCATGGGACCCCCGGGACAGGTGGCCCCACCCGGTGGACCCTCGGGACCCTTCCGGTGGTCCCGGTACAATATCGGTGACCCCGAAACTCTCCCGGTGGCCGAAAATAGACTTCATATATATATATATATACCTCCGGACCATTCCGGAACTCCTCGTGACGTCCGGGATCTCATCCGGGACTCCGAACAACTTTCGGTTAACCGCATACTAATATCTCTACAACTCTAGTGTCACCGAACCTTAAGTGTGTAGACCCTACGGGTTCGGGAGACATGTAGACATGACAGAGACAACTCTCAGGCCAATAACCAACAGCGGGATCTGGATACCCATGTTGGCTCCCACATGCTCCACGATGATCTCATCAGATGAACCATGATGTTGAGGATTCAATCAATCCCTTATACAATTCCCTTTGTTTACTAGTATAGTACTTGCCCGAGATTCGATCGTTGGTATCTCGATACCTTGTTCAATCTCGTTACCGGCAAGTCTCTTTACTCGTTCCGTAACACATCATACCGTGATCAACTCCTTGCTCACATTGTGCACATTATGATGATGTCCTACCGAGTGGGCCCAGAGATACCTCTCCGTTTACACGGAGTGACAAATCCCAGTCTCAATTCGTGCCAACCCAACAGACACTTTCGGAGATACCTGTAGTGCACCTTTATAGCCACCCAGTTATGTTGTGACGTTTGGTGCACCCAAAGCATCCCTATGGTATCCGGGAGTTGCACAATCTCATGGTCTAAGGAAATGATACTTGACATTAGAAAAGCTTTAGCAAACGAACTACATGATCTTGTGCTACGCTTAAGATTGGGTCTTGTCCATCACATCATTCTCCTAATGATGTGATCCCATTATCAATGACATCCAATGTCCATGGTCAGGAAACCATGACCATCTATTGATCAACAAGCTAGTCAACTAGAGGCTTACTAGGGACATGTTGTGGTCTATGTATTCACACATGTATTACGGTTTCTGGTTAATACAATTACAGCATGAACAATAGAGAATTATCATGAACAAGGAAACACAATAATAACCATTTTATTATTGCCTCTAGGGCATATTTCCAACACGCACGCACTCATTCCCTCGCACGCACACGCGGGTACACGGGCGGACGCAATTTTGTACCAAGATCCACCCCATGTGATAATTTGACGCGTGTAGAGTCGTTCACTTTATTGATGGTCAATTAATACAGCTGATGCAAATCGAGTGGACGTGAGGGCGGAAGAAAGACATTATTACTCCACTACGCGCATGCGAGTAGTTAAATCGTGGGTTGCTAGTAGTACTTCCATTGGTCTCCTTCGTATTTTGTGCCAATTTTTGACAGTAACATAATATTTATGCATTTGAGAAGTATAGTACTTTAAATTTATGTTCCGCTAAACTCATCCGGAGCCGTTTCAGGCCTCAAAACCAAAACCATCAATTAATATTTACCTTGTTCCCATCACATTCGAAAGCCTGCTCACACCTACTAGTACGTACCAAACCTGAATGTGTTCCCACTATGCAGGTATTAGTACTAGTGCTAGTACTTAGGTTATAAAAAGGGGAACTACCTAACCAAAAAATTACTCTACCTTTACTCCTCATAAGTGCTTCTTCTTCGTCCGGCGTTGCCATGGCCGGTGAGCAGAGCTCTAGGTCGAGAACTACTCGTAACAAGGGAGCGGCAACCAAGGCTATGGAAAAAAAGAGGGCTCGCCGCCACGCAGAGACCTCGAAAGATCTCTCACGGGTAGGCGATGGCTCCCAGGAGCGCCCTAGCCGTAGAGGCGAACATGCCGAGCCGACGGAGCTGGAGTCGTTATCCCTCGACGGCATGCCCGATCAGCTCAATAAGCACCTCAATAAGCAGAAGGAGTTCATCCAAGGCTTGATGAAGTTGCTGAAGGAGAGCCTCGATGACATGCCCGTTGAGCTCAATCAGTAGGGGGAGTTGACCGCCGGCTTGGTGATGCTGCTGAAGAAGAGCATTGCCTAGGGGAAGAAGTCGACCGGCGAAATCCTGCGACTTCAGGAGGACAAGGCGAAGCTCTGCCACGAGATCGACCTGTTGAAGGAGAAGAACGCCGGCTGGAAGAAGCTGCATGAGAATAGTAGTTCCTCGATGAAGATGCTGCAGGCCCTCGTCATGGAACAGAAGGAGGAGTTGGCGAAGCTCCGCATCGAGCACCCGGCTGCTGTCAAGGTATGTAATGCGGCCGTGGAACAGATGATGAAGGCTCACGTCGAGAAATCCCACGTCATGGACAGAATGAAGAAGATGGCGGAGGATAAGCACAAGGAGATGGAGGTCGTGGAGGCGATGAAGAAGCAGTTACGACTCTGTGGCAAATTAGATCATTTGGGGTGATAATCTTCCTTCTTTTGCTCCTGTGTTTCATCTTTTTCTTTGGGTGTTTCGCCGCACGTGTCATGTTCTCTGCGAGGCATGAATAGAACAATGGTTTTTTTGAGGGAATGAATAGAACAATGCTAACAATGAAATGACTAGCAAATTAGATCATTTTTATCGCCATATGGCACTGGGCTGCCGTGTTTCGTGCTCCTCCGTCGCAGTACTACTCCATTGGAAAACTTGAGTATACCGCACGGTTCTTTGCTCCTCCTCGATCAGGTCGTCGGCGCATTTATATGAGCAGTCAAATCACAAGGCCCCGCCTTCCAGCGGTAATGAGCCGTCAAATCACAAAGGCCCTCGCCTCTCGTGAAACTGGCCAAGCTAGACTGCCCTGCCCTCTAGCCTTTTAAAAAATGTATACTTTTGTACAGCAGTAGTATTGATGGATTGTGCCATGGAGAAAAACTTGAAATTAAAAAAAAGGTGGTACATATAGAGAGCGCTCGTCGCCAAATTATGCATATAGTACTATTAAAAAGGCTAGTCACAATAATGGTGTCCAGCACAACCCACCCCTCAAATAAATCTAAGAAGGTGCTTGGATATGTTTTAGTCCCATGACTAAAAGTAGTGGGACTAAAACATGCTAGCCTCACCCATGCTTGGATCTAAATACTAAAAAGGCTAAAATCAAGTTATTGAGCATTTATTATCCTCCAAACCCTCCAATCCCGAACTCGCCTGTGTTAAAGGAGAGGAGTTAAATGAGTAGAGAGAGGACTAATCCGCATTTTAGTAGGGGTACCCCTGACTAAAAAAATAGTCTCAAGACTAGTTTTAGCCCCTCTTTAGTCAGGGGTGCTTGGAACTTTAGCCTCTTAAAGAGACTATTTTTAGTCAGCCTAAAATAAGTCCCTTGGATCCAAGCACCCTCTAAGCATCCTGGAATTCTTTGACAAAACTAAGCACCCTGAAATTCTTTGACAACTAAACTGCTGGCTATATGATATGGGCCATATATATTGTACGTATGTAATATGAAGAAACGAGTGGTAGTACTATACCAACTAAAAGATGAAATGTAAGAAATACTAGTATGTACGTACTGAAGAGTTAAAGTAACGAGAAGAAACATAACATAGTTCTGCTGGGGGCTCAGCACAACACACCCCTCAAATTAAATTAAGCACGCCTGAAATTAAACTTTGCAACTATTTCGGTAGACACTGCATTAGAACCACCATGAGCAACGACACTGCCACCTTACTCAGAGTCCTCCTCCACATCCTCGACTTCGTCCTTGTCTCTCTTCCTCTTGGCCGATACTTCTTTGCTTGAACCGCACACTTGGTTGTTGCTCTTCATCCAACCCTTGTAGATATTGAAGCAAAGGTAGCCATCCATTGCAGCGTAGTGGATGTGGTCTATATCTAGTACATTCCGCTGCCATGCATGACGATGAAACGTGTATGGAGGTTTCTCTAGTTTACCGTACAAAGGATGAACCATGGCTCCTGCCAGGGTCAGCATTGAAGGCTGATGAGAGGACACCAGCCGATTCTTCTGGAGGTCGAAGGTGTTTCCTACAACGAGGCCTATCCGACGCAGGACTTCTTTGTCGTTACCAAAGTCTACAGTAACGAATTTGACTAGGTTGCTCTCTAGGAAGTCCTTCAAATCCTGTCACTCAACGTCGGCATGGCATATGTGGTAGACCAAGCATAAGTCATGCACGCAAACCTGGATCATGGCGGGCTTCTTCCTCTCTTCGTCCTTTAGATCCTTATCTCATCCTAGGACTGTGGTGTACTCAACATCTAGCCAAGTGACCCACTCATCATCTGAGTCTTCGAACATGCATCTGAAGTGAGAAAGGCATCCTTTCACCGTCGCGGAAGAACGGGTGTAGATGGCATCGAACTCATCGCCGGTGATGGTTCTAACATTGTACTCACCGCCGATCGTGGAGATTTGGGACGCCATGGATTTGGGAGGAGGGTTAGGATTAGTGGAACTGCCGTAATGTGAATGGACGGGACGACTAGGAGCGAACCGCCGTAGTATTGAAGGACGTGCGGGGACGAGTAGGGGCGAACTGCTAGCGTGCGAATGGCAGGGTAGTGGCTTTCCATTCTCCCATGATACAGGCTTCCGAGAGCCCTTGGATCTGAGATCGAACGGTTGCATGGTGTGATTCTAGACCTATGGGTGAATATCCTATCCTGGAGGGTTATTTTGCAAATTTTCAACAACTTAGCATGCGACCGTTTGATCTCAGATACAAGGGCTGACAGCAGCCCGTATCATGGTCGCACCCTTGGAGATTTAACACGGTGCATTAGGCTATCTGATGTTGGCATGTCATACATAGTCATCACTTAGTCACTCATACTACAACAAGGTTGGCTATAAGTGCATATTTTTTACTCCTCTCTATCTCTTTCTTCGTACTCCCTCCGTCCCATAATATAAGAATGTTTTTGACACTAGTGTAGTGCCAAAAACGTTCTTAGACTAGCCAGAGTGGGAGTAACTTCAGCAGTAACATCGAGTCCAACTCAGCAAATTTGCTTATGTGGCAATGAGTTAATGAGGAGAGAGGTAGTTGTAGTAACTTAGCTAGTTACTGTAACATCACATGTCCCAATGCAATATGAGTCTATAAACTAATAAATGAAGCTCTGCATGTTACCACACTTATGTTACTACCCACTATGAAGGTAGTAACATAGTCTAGGGATATGTGTTTATTACTAGTGTATGTTACTCTCCATTGTGGCTAGTCTTATATTATGGGACACGGGGAGTACTAGTATTTATTGCATTTGCCAAGGAGTGACCTCTTACAATGAAATGGTGTTGCTAAGTTTGCTTCATTTAATTAGCTATAGACTCAAAATTGTCTTTTCACCTAGGTACACACGCTTAGCACCGTTTCTTCCTTGGGTCACCAAACTAATCTCTCTCTTCTTGATTAACTTGCCACATCAGACATTATGCCTATGTGACAAGCTTAAGCACCTGTAGGAGCAAGTAAAAGTAAGTACAATAGTGCGCTTTACATGGCATTTTTGCATATGTGGAGGAAAGAGAGGCAAGGAAAAAGTGGAGAAGTGGGCTATCATGCAAGAGCCAGCCTCTACTACATGGTGGAGCATTGGGAGAGGCACCTGTATGGAGGTGGTCAGGAATCGGGAGACTCACACCGGTCGTAGCGCCGCAGTTAAAATGATAATGGCAAGTCAAATCATAGGGCCCCACCTGTCCAGTAGTAACTCGCTGTCAAATCACACAGCCCTACGTTTGCAGCAGCCTACTCCCTCGTCTTCTCGCGTCTCTGTCGAACGGACTAGGCGGAACTACCCCGCCGCCTACCGCGCAGGAAAAGTCCCGCCCTCGACTTTTAAATAGTATACAGTATACTAATTTTGTATCCATGGATTGCGCCCGCGCCATGGAGCAAAGCGTCTAGAAAACGGCGGTACACATGTACCGAGTATACAGCACGCCCGTCGTGTTCGTGTCGCACCCCAGACGGTCGGTCGGTCTGGCACGCCGCTCTCTGAATGGAATGCGCGTCATATTGTGTTTGCACACACATGTGGGACGGCAATTGAGAACTGACCATAGGCACACTCCCCAGCCTCGCAAGTCGGGTGACTTAATAGAAGAGGGAGATGAGCGATAGTACTAGAGAAGTATTGTACTACGTTGGTGCCTAGATGATCCCTGCAAGACACGGAAGATCAGTTCGTCCATGCATGTGACCAGACTCCAGCAGACACGCCTGGATTAGCTATCATCTACATATCATGCAGGCTGTGTTGCACATGGCTGTAGTTGTGGTGAGAAATCTAAAAAAAGGTTTCTTGTCATCTCGTAAAAATAGGTGTCATGTGCTTCGGATCACTGTGAGGGTTAAACAGCAACAACTGAGTTGGGCTAGTCATTGGGGGCACATGCACGAACAATGACTACTCGGCTGCCATCTAGGTCAAGCCGGCTATGTTAATTAGGACATCTATCGACGGACCCCTTTTCTATGAGTTTATCTTTAATTTGAGCTTTGTTCCTCGTCTAGTTTATCCGTCGGGATTCATGTTGTCTCCTTTGGGCAGTGAGGTTATGATTTCTTGTGATGTGGCATTTTTCGTGTTATATGTTATAATCCGGCGCTTCAGATCAAAATGACGACAACTGTGCCTCCGGGCCACGTGCATGAAGACTTCTCGACAGTCATTGACGAGGTCAAGCCGGCTCAGGTAGACAAAAGAAAACTAGTACTACTCCACTATATAGGCAGGAGTCTCCGCGCTTGCTTGCTAGTGTTGCTCTCTTCACACTGTCTCGTCCTCTCCAGATCTAAACACGACAGCGGTGGCCACTCTCTCTCTCTCTCTCTCTCTCTCTCTCTCTCTCTGCTCACTGCTGGTCACAGATCCAGCCGGATCCTCTCCGCCGGGGAAGGTGAGAAGGTGCAACGTTCACGCGATCGTCCTCGGCGACGGCTCTTACCCATTGTTGGGCGTGTCCCGATCAGCCTGCCTTGCCGTTCTCTCCCAAGCACCGCTGGCGAGGGAGGGCCTCCGACCCCTTCTTCCTCGCTGCCGTAGTGTGGGAAGATTCGGCCTCCCGCCGCCCACCTAGCGACATCCCGGCGACCATCAGGTATAACTTCCTTCGAAAACGGCCTTGCTCTACTTCCCGAGCTCATGACGTCGCTGCATTTGTATCTTTTACTATTTCTCAGGCCCCATTGTAGATAGGATCGATCGGCTGTTCGAAAACCACCTAATTTTTTTACGTTTAAGAGGTAAAACTAGTTCATGCACTCGAATCTAGTACTACTTGGTTCGAACAAGGAAGAAAGGGGGTGGGGGGAGGATTTGTTACCTGAATCTAGGACTTGGTCGAAAGAGGAAATAATGGGGGCGAAAAGTAGCAGAGACTGGCTATCCAACTGGTCTCTAGGTCTAATAGGGAAATAAAGGGAAACGCAGTACAAACTCAATATAAACCCGATCTATTGGATAAAAAGGAAAGAAAGTGGGGACTAGGGGACAAGTCAACAGAGTAAGTCCAGCACTAGATTTGCTAGCTTCACACAGTATAAGGTGGCTATACCGAACAAAAATGGGACCAACCCAGATATCATGTTCTGATGTTTGTTGCCCCGAGCCATTCTTATGTAATGCCACTGGTAAAATGTAGTAGTCGCACTATTAAAAGTAAGGACACGTTAAACCAATGTTGTTTTCAATGTAATGCCTCCAGTAATATGAAGCAATGGCACTTCTTTACATGTCCTGCTAAAATTTCCCATTAAGATAAGTTGGTTCTTTTCGTTAGAAATGCAACTGTCCTGGTCCGCCTACTCTCTCGTGCCCAAAGTAATGTCGTATTTAATGGTTGGCATAGTTAATCCTAATGCCCACACTAATATCTAGCAATGTCAGTGCTTTATAAATTGCTACTGTCCTTGTAGGATTGCCATTCAGATAAGGAACATGCTTCTTTTCATTTGATGCATGTTTCATCACTTGTTAGTCACCCTCCTTTCCACCTTTTTTGTGCAAACAGAGATATACATTTCACGCTCGATCTTAGTTGAATTGCACAAATGATATCCAAATTATAGTTGAGCATTCCAGGAGCTTCACAACCAATCTTGATGTTGCTTAATTTTATTGCAACTAATGAAGAAGAAGCTCTGTGGGTTTCATTTTCTGATGGAAAGGGAACCGGGGATGGAGCCCTTTTCTTAAAAAATTGAAGAAGAAGTTGCTAGCTCACGGGACATTGCTTCATTTTAGGTGAACTTCACCAAAAGGTCCCATGAATTGAATCATCCATGTTGGTGACTGAAAGATCCAGCTTCAGCATCCCAGTCTAAGCACCCCTGGCCTCCATCCTTGCGACGCATGGTACACCTCGTTTGCCACCTGATCGACCCTAGTGTCACTAATAAAATGAAGTAATAATAAAGTTAAAATAGAGAGATTGTCATATCTATCATTTCATTTCCAATGTAGATAAAGAAAGTGCTTCTCTTTGTTAATCTATGTTTCATCAACTAGTCCCATTGTTAATGTTTAAACGTTTCTGCAAACTGGGGTGCTTAATTTTAGTTGATATGTACAAAAATAGAGATTTGAATGTCTCAAGGCGCCTTCTTGTACTACCGCTGTACACTGATGTTCATCACTGGCAGAAGGTGTATCTGGGAGACTTGGGACGATGTCCAGTATGAGGCATACCATATGAGGCGTCGAGGGCCCATCTCGCCCTCGCAGCATGGCATACTATGATACTATTGCAATATTTTCTTCTATTTATTTTGTGTGTTTCATCAACTAGTGCCACTATAATGTAATCACGCTTTTTCATTATCTGTGCAGACAGGGTTATTCAGCTGCATTTTGGTGGAACTGCACAAATATACGTATGGAACCGGCATATATGCAGAGTGTGAGGTGTGCCAAGTAAAAAATTACCGACACCAACCATGCTGCATGCACGCATTGGCATCCACCACCACCAGTGGGATGTGTGGAGCTCTCTGTGGACGGATCTTTCTCGGCAGCAAATCATGTAACCAAATACTAGTAGCTTATATTGGCAGTTTTCTAGGGAGTACTCTTTTCTGAAAGAAGCACCAATCTATTTTTCTTTATTTGTACACTGTGTCACAACTTTGACCCAAAGGTCCAGAGCTATTTTAAGGTGATTGGCGTAGTACTCCGAGACTGATTGTAAGCATGATTTTCATTAGCTGTCACACTGATTGTAAGCATGAGCAGGTGGAAGATTAGGTTAGTGTGACGCTTACCTTAAACCCTACCACCACCGTTGAAACAAGGCGAGCGTCGAGGGAACCATGGAGAACGACGGGGAAGCGACATCGCGCCATCCAGACTCCTCTTGCGGTGGGAGAACGAATACTCCTGTGGCTCCGGCTGGCTCTGCACCCTCACGAACGGCACACCATACTCGATCGATTCGTTATCCTCTGGGTGCTCGACCTTCGACCTGTACGCCCACCACCTCCGCCTGACTGTCGCCTCGGGCGAATCTGTCTGCTCCATCGCCCAGAGGAGATACTCGATGAACTCGGAGGACTGCGGCGTGACTGCCGCCGAGGAGTACATGTACATCGCCTCCCTCATCGCCGCCGTCTCGCTCTTTCGCATACATTGCCACATGGTCCGCACCGTCCTCGAAATCTCCCACTCATTGTCAAACCAACTAAGGATCTCCTTCAACCTGGCTAACTTTTCCTGGTCGCCGCTGGCGATCTGCCTGATTCGCTGCTGCATCCTCTCCATAGATGTCCTTCTGAGTGGTCCAGTGCTAGCTTTGGAAGATGGGAGGAGAGACGGTGGTCTTGCAATAGAGAAGAGGGAGAGGCGAGACGGTGGTTTTGGAATGGAGATGATGGAGAGGAGAGGAGGTGGTTTTGCAATGGAGAAGATCAGAAGAGGGAGAGGCGAGGCAGTAGTTTTGGAATGGAGATGATGGAGAGGAGAGGAGGTGGTTTTGCAATGGAGAAGATCAGAAGAGGGAGAGGCGAGAAGATGGTTTTGGAATGGAGATGATGGAGAGGAGAGGAGGTGGTTTTGCAATGGAGAAGAGGGAGAGGAGCGTGCGGCAGTGATTTAGGATTGGACGAGAGGGCCGGAGCGCTGTGACTAGATCAAAATCAAAATCAATTTACCCTTCAATTAAGAAAGCGACCCCACATTAACTAGTCTCCCTTTTATTCTGGGTCATAATTGACCATGATTTTCACACATAAAATATATGTTATACATTGCAAAAATAATATAATTTGAAAGTACATTCAGATACGAACCAAACGATACAATTTTTGGTGACATGCATTCACATTTTGCTTGTCAAATACAGTACGTGGTCAAACTTTGACCCAAAATACGCAAAACAACAACAAAATACTTCCTAGACCAGCGCCGCTCTTCCGCTCTTCTCCTCTTAAACCACCGCCGCTCCTCTCCTGTTCCAATCTAAATGCAGCACCACTCCTCTCCTCTTCCATTTCAAAACCACCGCCCCTCCTCTCCTGTTCCAGTCCAAAACCAGCGTCGCTCCTCTCCCGTTCTAATCCAAAACCAGCATTGGTCCTCTCCTCTTCCATTCAAAAACCACCGCCGGCGAGTGAAGGTGATGTGGAGAAGTAGATCGATGGAGGAGTACAACCGATACGTGAGTATCGTAGACGGCGAACCTGTGAAGCTAGCTAGGATGTTGGAGATACAGTCTTGGTTTGACAACAAGGATGAACTAGCGGCGACGGCGACATCCATGGCCAAATATCTGCAACAGAGCGAAAAGGCAGCGATACTCCCGGAGGGAGTCGCGCCGGAGTACATAGAGCTGCTCCTCTGGGCCATGGAACAAATAGATTCACCGAATCCGATCATGAGGGAGCGATGGTGGGAGTATCGATCCCAGATGGAGCATCCACCAGAGATTGAAGGATCGAGCATCTACAGGGTGCCGTTTGTGAGGGTGTCCTGCCAGCGCGAGCCGGTGGAGTCTTCGTCGACCGAACCCAACTACAGGAGGAGAAAAGCAGTTGGCCCGATGACGCTTCCCCGCCATCATCTCCCTCGCCGTTCACATCGTCTCACAAGGCGGTTGTCTGCCGCCGAGGAATAGGAGGGGGCTGCCCCCCCCCCCAGCCCAATACTCGGGCAGGTTGTGAATTGTCAGGAGGAGCTTAGGGTTGTCAGTATTTGCAGGTTGTGAATTGTGTTTTGTGTTGTGTATTTTGAGAGTACTTTCAGATATGAATGTCTTTTGAATTTTAGATTTGCGGTATTGAGCATATGAAGTATTTTATGAATTCTAGAGATCTATTTTTAGCACTTAAAAATGTAGTTTCATAGGAGTATAAAAGTGCAGACAATGTGATTCTCAGAGAAGAAACTGCAAGTTTCAGTTTCAGATAAGAAGCTGCAAGTTCAGTTTCAGATAAGAAACTGCAACTTTCAAAGGCAGAGCATTTATATTAACACGGCCTTTTCAAACAGGGTTAACATCTTGTTGGAAGTTTTATTCATGGTTGAAAATGGAACTACCAGCCAGTTAACATCATGCTGATCAACATTCATGCATAGCACATCTTCATATGATGCATAGTCAAAATGCCCACACAATGTCGAGTGTGCGAAACACAGAGAAAACGAGGGACAAAGTTTTGGCAAGTGTTAGACGTGGTCTTGGGCTGCCCCGTCTAGGCTTTCATTTTTAACATGCGCAGCCCACAACCTCGGATGGGAGGTCCATAGGCCTGTTTGTATTTTCTTAGGGCCGTCATGTATCGACCGGCCTATGGACCTCCCATCCGAGGTTTTGTTTTTGGCAGCCCAATTTATGTATTTTTTTAAGAAAACGCAGAGGTCTGTTCTATTTTCTATATAAGAATAGGAACGCCAGGTCCAACTTATGTTTCCCTTCTAACTATATTATATATATTTAAATTATTTTATATGTTATTATATATTATTTTTACTATCATCATATATTTAACAGATACTTACATATGTAAGAAAACAATATCCCACATCTTATTAACTTATAAAAATAAGTTCTTAACAAATAAAATCCTGGATTGTTTTGGCACGAAAATCCTAGGGATTCTGTACAAAAGCTTGGTAAGATTTAAGGACGAATGTAATAATATCACTTATTATTTAAATATATTTATAACAAAATGCTCAGCCCCTTTTATTTTTTGATAACATTGCTGGCCCAACCCAACATTATAATTAGAATCAGCCCAGCAAAATCGTGTATTTCAAGAAAGTGCAAATGGCCTGTAATTTTTTAGGAAATAAAATAAATGGGCCGCATGGACGCTACATTATTTGTTCACCCAGCCCAGCTAATGGTTGTAATTCAAAAAAAAGATCAAATTGACTGTAAATTCTACCGCGCAAAAAAAGACTGTAAATTCTGAAAAATGGGTTGAATATGTGCCACATTTTTGGAGGCTGAAATGTGGGACAATAGGTCGAAGCCAACACAAGTCGTTGTCAATTTAGTCAACAAATGATTCTGACATGTTAGCCGTTGGATTTACATCCAACGACTGGCATCCATCTTCAATCTCTCGTCTTCTTCCTCCAGCGCCGCTGGGACCACCTCCCGCCTCCTGCTGCTAGCAGCTCTGCTTAGCACGCTTCGCTATGAAGCGCTACTCCACCATTGGCCAGGCCATCCCTCCACCCCTCCACACCTCCTGTTCTTCTCCACCGACTGCCGAACCACACCGCACTAGAACCAGTTAACCCTCGTACACCTCTCCGTCTGCGACTCTACTCCCGCGTCTTCCCATCTCCGACTCGTTGCTGTCCGGGGCCTCGTCGTCGTCCACCACCTTGGATGCGCTCGGCGCGGCGTGGTCAACATGGTCAACAAACGACACCATCGGAAGTAGACTGTGCGTGGAGAGGCTGACAGCTGGGTCCACGTCCGCACACAAGGAAATGCCTCCTTATTACGTGCAAAATAATGATTCCTCCACCTGACATCTGGTACCCACCGGAAGGGCCTCTGTATTTCGCGAAAATAATGTGCCCCCCGCTGACATGTCAGACCCACCAGCTATCTTCGCACGCAAGGAAGTGCCTCCTTATTACGCACAAAAAAATGAATATTCCCCCTGCCAGCTGGAACCCAGCATAGTGGGAGGCTGAGTTGTGGGACTACCAAGTTGACGGGGACGGAGGGCTTTGTCAACTTAGTCAATATGAACAATTCTAGCTCTTGTTACTGTACGATGTTCATCCAACGGCCGTAGTGCTTCTTCAACCTCTGATCTTCTTACTCCAGCCGCCCAAACGAGCGCCGGCCGTGCCGCGTGCTCCTACCTCCCGTGGCCGGCTGTGATGCCACGGAGGCCTCACCGCCCCCTACTACTCCCACCGCTGGACAAGCCATCCCTCTACTCACCCACAACCCCTGTTATTCTGCGGCGACAGCAGCCTCACACCGTAGCCGAACCAATGAACCCTCGTACTCCTCTTCGCGTGGGCATCCACTATTGTGTCTTCCCCGGCTCCGAGTCGTCCCCTTCCTAGTCCTTGTCGTCGTCCACCGTCGTGGTGCTCTCGGCGCGGCGTGGTCAACGTGGTCAAGGAATGACTTCCATCGGACGTGGACTGTACGTGGAGAGGCTAACAGCTGGGTCCACGGCCGCAGCAAGGAAGTGCCTCCTTATTACGCGCAAAATAATGATTCCTCCACCTGACAGTAGGGACCCACCAGATGGGCCACCATATTTCGCGAAAAAATGTTTCCCCCTGACTGCTGGGACCCACCAGCTACATCTTCGCACGCAAGGAAGTGCGTCCGAGCAAAAAAAAGATTCGCCCCCCTAACTGCTGGGACCCACCAGCTACATCTTCGCACGTAAGGAAGTGCACCGGGCAAAAAAAATGATTCGCCCCCCTGACTGTTGGGACCCACTAGCTACATCTTCGCACGCAAGGAAGTGCCTGACAGTCGGGACCCACCTGGTCGAAGCATACGTAGCGTTGTCATTCTGGTCGCGAACGTGTACGTACATATATACTGGTGGATGTAGAGGTGCGCACATGTCATAGTAGAGGCGCGTACGTGTCGTAGTAGAGGCGCACACGTAGCATGTACACGTACGTACAGCGGCCAGGGTGCAAGAAAGAAAATACGGCCACGTATGTGTACATACGGGTGGGGTCTCGAACGCCTACTCGCGCATACGTACGTCCATGGCTTGTGTACATGGCTGGGTCGGAATGGAGAAACAGCGTCGTCGTCATGTTCATGGGGAGGCAACGGAATGCGTCGTGTTCATGGGGAGGCAACGGAATGCGTCGTGTTCATCGGGAGGCAACGGAACGCGTGAGAGCCAACCGGCTGGGTCGGAACGGAATGCGTGGTCATGTTCATCGGGAGGGCTTGGACGGAACAGGCGATGGAAACGAGGCCTGGCATACCACAAAACGGAGGAAATAGACCTCCTACATTCGGAACGGGGTCCTGTTGATCGGGAGGGGTGTGGCGTACCGCAAAACGGAGGAAACGGACCTCCTATGGTCGAAACGGGGGTCCTGTTGATCGGGAGGGGTGTGGCGTACCGCAAAACGGACGAAGCGGACCTCCTACGGTCGAAACGGGGGTCCTGTTGATCGGAAGGGGTGCGGCGTACCGCAAAATGGATGAAACGGACCTCCTACGGTCGAAACGGGGGTCCTGTTCATCGGGAGGGGTGTGGCATACCGCAAAACGGGACTCCACGGGATACTGTTCATCTCCACCGTCGACCTCCTCCAGCCTCCACGGGCTCTTGTTCATCTAGCCTCCACCGCGCGCTACTCCACCGGCTACTGTTCAACCACCCCTCCACAGGCACCCCTCCACCGTCTATTGTTCATCCAGCCCTCCACACCACAGGGTCCTGTTCAACCACCCCTCCACGGGCACCCCTCCACCATCTACTGTTCATCCAGCCCTCCACACCATGGGGTCCTATTCATCCAGAGGCAACGCCACCGCTCATTGTTCATCCACCCCCCCCCTCGCAATGCTCACTGTTCATCCAATCGATCGGCTTCAGTTAGCAGCAGTAGCAAAGGAATCGCTCGATCGGGTTCAGTTAACAGCCATCGATCGATCGCTCGGGTTCAGTAACGCGTAGCCTGCAGTGCAATCGCTCGGGTTCAGTTAGAGCCCAACGCCTCGCCCGGGTTCAGTTAGAGCAAACGCCTCGCACACACGCGCGTATGTGTACAAGAGAAACGCGCATCGCTCGGCCCCCGACCTCCCACCGTAACCGGGAACTCCCCGAAATTTTCCTCCCCCTCGCTTCTACCACGGTTTTTTCCATCATGGACGGCCCAAAGAATGTCATGCAGTTGCGTCTCCGGCCCGCCCAGGACGAAAAGCCCATTTTCTGTCATGATTTTTGGTCATAGAAGTAGGAGCCCACCACATCTATGATGATACCGGGTTTTGTCACAATTATCATCATAGAAGTGTCATATGTATGACAGAAAAAATTCGTTTGGCCCAAAATGTCACGGATGTGTCTTTTTTTTTTGTAGTGCCAGCAGGCATCTAGTGTATTAAGTTCATCGAGAAACAAAGTAATGCAATAAGAACGATGACATGATATAGACAAGATCATTTATGTAGAAATAGACCGCATCTTGTTATCCTTAATGGAAACGATACATATGTGTCGGTTCCCCTTCTGTCACTGGGATCAAGCACCGTCAGATCGAACCCATCACAAAGCACCTCTTCCCATTGCAAGATAAATAGATCAAGTTGGCCAAACAAAACCCAAATATGGAGAACAAATACAAGGCAATAAGCAATCATGCATATAAGAGATCAAAGAAGACTCAAATAACTTTCATGAATAAAAAGGGATAGATTTGATCATAAACTCAAAGTTCATCGGATCCCAACAAACACACCGTAAAAAGAATTACATCATATGGATCTCCAAGAGACCAATGTATTGAGAATCAAACGAGAGAGAGGAAGCCATCTAGCTACTAACTATGGACCCGAAGGTCTACAAAGAACTACTCACGCATCATCGGAGAGGCACCAATGGACATGATGAACCCTCAGTGATGGTGTCTAGATTGGATCTGGTGGTTCTGGAACTTGCGGCGGCTGGAATTGATTTTCGACTCCCCTAGGGTTTCTAGAATATTGGGGTATTTATAGAGCAAAGAGGCGGTTCGGGAGGCCACCGAGGTGGGCACAACCCACCTGGGCGTGCCTGGGTTGTGCCCCCCTTGGGGCACCTCCCAGGTGCTTCTCCGGCCCATTGGATGTCTCCTGGTCCAAAAAAATCCACAAAAAGTTTCGCTGCGTTTGGACTCCATTTGGTATTGATTTCCTGTGTTGTAAAAAACATGCAAAAAAACAACAACTGGCACTGGGCACTATGTCAATAGGTTAGTACCAAAAAATGATATAAAATGACTATAAAACGATTGTAAAACATCCAAGAATGATAATATAACAGCATGGGACAATCAAAAATTATAGATACGTTGGAGACGTATCAGCATCCCCAAGCTTAATTCCTTCTCGTCCTCGAGTAGGTAAATGATAAAAATAGAATTTTTGATGTGGAATGCTGCCTAACATGTCATCACATATTATTTTCTTTGTAGCATGGACATTTGGACTTTTATATGGTTTAAGCAATAGTCTAGTTTTGACATGAGACTTAAATACTCAAGCATATCAACAAGCAACCATGTCTTTCAAAATATCAATGCTAAAATAAGTTATCCCTAGCCCATTATGCTCAATCATTGATCCATTCATGAAACACACTTGCATATTAGCTACACCCAATGCTCAAGTATGATCATAGTGCCCCTTAGTTGGTGCTTTATAAGAGAAGATGGAGAGTCAAATTAAAAATAAAAATTGCATAAAGTAAAAGAAAGGCCTTTCACAGAGGGAAGTAGGGATTTGTAGAGGTACCAGAGCTCAAAGCGAAAAAGATAGAGATAAAATCATTTTGGGAGGCATGCTTTTCCTATCAACGAGAACGATCAAGTAGTTCCCAATACTTTCCATGCTAGATATACCATAGGCGGTTCCCAAAGAAATTAAAGTTTATTCATTTTTCAACCATAATTTCACTTTCCATGGCTAGCCGTATCCACGGGTGCCTTCCATACCAACATTTTCCAAGGAATTTATTATTTGACAACATAAAGTAAATTCATTTTTCATTTCGGGACTGGGCATCCCTAATACCTTTGCCTTACTCTCGTGCAACGACAAGTGAATAAACACTCATCGTGAGAATAATATATCTAGCATGGAAATATATTAGGCACCCCCTACCGTTTCATGAGCGGTACGAGCACACAAAAGAGAAATTTATTGAAAATTAGAGATGGCACATACAAATTTGCTTAGAACGGCAAGAGAATACCGCATATAGGTAGGTATGGTGGACTCATGTGGCAAAACTGGTTTAAAGGATTTAGGATGCACAAGTAGTGATCATACTTAGTGCAAAATGAAGGCTAGCAAAAGATTGAGAAGCGACCAACCAAGAAATGAAAAATCTCATAAGCGAGCATTAAGCATAATTAACACCAAATAATGCACCACAAGTAGGATGTAATTTCATTGCAGAACTATTGACTTTCGTGCTTGCATAGGGAATCACAAACCTTAACAGCGCTATTCTTACTAAAGCATAATTACTCATCAACATGACTCACATATCACATCATCATATATCAAAACTATTACAATGAATCAAGTTTATTTTGTCCAATGAACTTCATGAAAGTTTTTATTATATCCTTCTTGGATATCTATCACGTTGGAACTAATTTTCATGTGTTGCTTTTGATAAGCTCAAACAAATATAAGTGAAGATCATGAGCATAATATTTCTTTCTCTCAAATAAATTTAAGTGAATCAGGGAGAATCTCTTAAAAAAATTACTAACTCTCAAATAAATCTAAGTGAAGCATGAGAGCATTTCTTCAATAACACTAAAGCACACCGTGCTCAAAAATATATAAGTGAAGCACTAGAGCAATTCCATAGCTCATAAAGATTTAAGTGGAGCATAGAGAGCAAGTATAACAAGTCATGGAATAATTTTGGCTCTCTCAAATACTCCCTTCGTCCAGAACTACTTGTCGGTAGAATTGATGTATCTAGACGTATTTTAGTCTAGATACATCCATTTTTATCCATTTCACCGACAAGTATTTCTGGACGGAGGGAGTAGGTGTTTCTAGCAAGGATTCAAGACTTAAAACACAAAGCAAAACAAGAAAAGACTCATATCATACAAGATGCTCCAAGCAAAACTTATTTCTGGACGGAGGGAGTAGGTGATATCCCCCTAAATTTATCTTATTAACACTTATTGTTTTTTGTCAAAGAACAATTACTCTTCCCTATAATATTTTTATACAGGACAATATTTTATGCCATTATACCGTGGATACGGAGTGCATGCACTAGCATTCGTCCATGCCATGCTGCTCGACAGACATGCATGCAAGCCGCCGTTCCCGCGGTCCAGTCCGCATCAACCCGTCGGGACCATGCGAATTACCCAATAAAGCGCGCACATGCCGCCGTTCCCCGCAGTCCGGTCTACATCAACATACGGCCGACTCGCCCGTCCGTGCTGATTTACAACACCGGTGCCGACTCTCCCTGTCCACACCGGCTTACAACGCCGCAGCCGACTCATTTACTGTCCGGACGTCAGGATAATGATTCATTGTAAAGATGGCGTCATGACGTATCTATGGAGTGTGCGGACGCACATAAGTCGCCGCCTCTGCGCACCCGGTCTACATTAACTCGCTCGTTCGCGTGGGTTACTGCACCCACGATTAACTCGCTCGTCCATGCCGGCTTACAATGTCGCGGCCGACTCATCTATCCGAGCTGCCTCTGATGCTGCGGTCGTCTTTGTTGTCCGTCTATCGCGGCCTGGTCTACATCAACGTACAGGGTCTGCATGAGCTATTTATTGAGTATGGGCAAGTCACAGCTTGGGTAGCCCGGTTCTCTTTCAACAAATTGAAGGCAAATTATCATATACTATCAATCATCGTCTGCACTGGATGGCTCAATGGGCAAGCGCACAAGTTGCCGCCACTATAGTTTGGTTAACTTCAAATAGCCAGTTGGAAGGAACCATTGGCCGAGTTGCTGACGCGGCTCATACGGGATCATTTATAACCCGCCGCAGTCACCTCAACCTTCTGTGGATTCACATTGTGCTATCAATGATATACAACTTATGCCGGTTTCTATCACAGTCAAATATGGAGAATCTCAAGCCAACTCCTCGAGTCTCCTTGAGACTCGGGGGCTACAATGATATGACTCAGCAAATGTTGTCATTTTTCAGTGAATTCAAGAACCCCAGGACGTTGGAGGGAAAAGTAACCCGGTCCCGGAGGCTACTACCATATTGATGAAAATTTAAAGGCCATCAGAAAATTTCCGGTTCAAAATGAAGAATGCCGGTTTAAAATCCGGTTCAAGGGAAATTTTTTCTCCCACAAGGATCTAAGGCTCTCAATTATGGTTTAATAATTTCTGGTTCAAAAAGTAATTAATTTCTCGCAAGTTCGAGTTTAAAGGCCGTCAGAAAATTTCCGGCTGAAAATGAAGATTCCGATTTAAAATCCGGTTCAAGGGAAAGATGTCTCCCATGAAGCTTTGAAGCTCTCAATATCCGGTTTAACATCCAGTTCAAGAAGAAGTTATCTCTTGCAAAAAATTAAAGATTGCCAAAGAGAACTTGCTGCCATGATGCGCGGTTCAAACATGGGCATCCTGCCTTATTGGTTTATCATATTATTGATCACAGCTGTGACTACCCTATTGATCCGGCTATCAAGCCAATATTATCATAAGAGCACAGCTCTGGTTACTTCGGTAATCCAGCTATCAAGCCAATATTATCATAAGGGGCCAAAGAGAGTCTGCTGCACAGCACAACTCACTTGGGGGCTTGGTCATATCCGAACCATAGCTACACCTCTTGATAGGCATAAGGCCACCAGGGAAATCACTTGTGGGCTATGTTCGAACCATAGTCACACCTCTTGATAGGCATAAGGGCACCAGGGAAATCACTTGGGGGCTTGGTCGTATCCGAACCATAGCTACACCTCTTGATAGGCATAAGGCCACCAGGGAAATCACTTGGGGGCTATGGGTTTGAACCATAGTTACACCTCTTGATAGGCATAAGGGCACCAGGGAAATCACTTTGGGGCTTGGTCATATTCGAACCATAGCTACACCTCTTGATCGGCGCAATGCCACAATTATGACTACTTGGGGGCTCTGGTCATATCCGAACCATAGCTTAAACCCTCTTGATCATACATATACATCATCATATATTGTGTCATACATTGCATCATCATTACATCATCATAGCATGTATCATATGGGCACGGATATACCGGTTTATATGGCAGGAATTGGTTTTAAAACTAGATTATATTATTCAAATCTTCAAATAGCCAACATGGCTGGATTTTATTATGGTTATCAATAACCAGTATTATGATTAAGGTTTTCAAAGTCGCTTTAGCGCAATGGCTATCATATTATCAATGGATATGATTTTTTTTCTACAATTGAAGGAATAGTCCCGAGTTGCTGCAGGCTTACAACCCGGCACTTGGGGGCTACATTATTCAAATTGAGATTACATCAAATATACAAGTCCCATGTCACTGCAAGCATGCACCATGGCACTTGGGGGCTAATGCAAAGTCATTTTTACTGGCCTTATTGAAGACCCGACTCATCACATCATAATGAGCCGGCCCTTGGGGGCTACCGATTGCTCCTGTCAGAAATTTAAGGTACACAAGCTTTAATCCATTATATTGAAAGGTTTATTTCTTAGTTGGAAGAGTACAAAGCTCTTAACCTTATGGACGTGGGTTCGAGCCCCGTGGTGGGGGTTACATCATATGATGTTCTTTTCAATAAAGTATATATAAAGTCCCAGCTCAGTATTATCTTACTGAGCCGGCCCTTGGAGGCTACACGTCGCTGCTCAAGTATACATGATCATATTTATAAAGTCCCTGCTCATTATTGCATAATGACCCGGCCCTTAGGGGTTACACGAGTTGAAGTTTTTGTGAGCATAAGACAATTACAAGTCCCAGGTTGCTGTAAGCATGGCAACCCAACACTTGTGGGCTACATATATGGAATATTCAGTTTATATGATTGAGATGAACAAACTAGATTTCTTCAAGGTTGCAACAATTATTGGAGCAAATCTTAAGTTATCACTATGTTCTCCTCTTAAGACTTGGGGGCTACAGGTATTATGCATATAAAGGAGGAACTTCTTCAAATTATCAGTTTTGAGCCAATCAAGAAGATCAATTACATGACCCGGTGTCAACAACAATTATGACTCGGTGCCATCAATATTTATAAACCGGCAAGTTATACATCTTCAAGCCGGCTGAAAGTCAGATGAGTATTTCAAAATCAATATTTTTTAAACCGGCGCTTTGGAAGCCGATTCAAGTGGATTATTTCTTACAATATTTCTCTACAAGAGACCAATGTCAACAAATTGACTCTGAAGCTGGCTTATTGACCCGGATTTTTTAGAAGAAGGAAATGATAAGGAGTTAAGGATGATCAGGTGCCGGTTTACAAGAATTCTTAATTCAGAACACAATCTGTCAAATTTGTTCTTGTATTTGTTTTACAGGATTAGCTTAACATGGATAAATCCAAATTAAACTGGGGGCTAATGTCAGGGATATACCCCGCGGTATGACCCGGCCAGAAATATGACCCGGCCGGTCTTGGCGGTTTACTTGAGACCCGGCTGACACTTGGCGATTCACTGGCGACCCGCCCTAACTTGGCGGTTTGCAAGCAACCCGCCGGAACATTATGACACACGGGTGACCCGGTGGACGGGTCAGACAGATGACAAGGCCCAAGGCCTAGAAGCCGGTTCATGTTAACGGTGGGCCGGTTTATGAGGAAAGCACAAGGGATATTCCCCTACAAAGGAACCAAGACTAGGACTCCACTTGCAATAGACTAATCCTAATCCAACTAGGACTAGTCATGTAAATCGCCCCTTCAACATATATAAGGAGGGGCAGGGCTCCCAAAAGAGGGGGAAGTAAGAAGAAACAATCTCTAGGGCTAGACACAAAGAGCCGGTTTACCGGCAACTCTCTCATGAGCATAATGAGACCTAGCCACAAACAGCATGTAGGGTTGTTACCGGATGATGTTTCCCGAGGCCCGAAGCTGTCTAGATCTTTGTCTTGTGTTGCATCTCTCGATTCCGCTCAACCCCTCTCAAGCTACCACATAGATGCGTTGGCCTCACAACTAAGTCCTCACACTAGGACATCTGCCGTGACAATTCTACGACACATAGTATGTGACGAATAAAAATATAGCTTCGAGTAAAATACTGATGGTCGTTAGAAGAAAGAGGGGATGCCACTCGGGCATCCCCAAGCTTAGTTGCTTGCTTCTCTTTGGATAATAGCTTGGGATGCCATTGGAATCCCCAAGCTTAGGCTCTTCTTACTCCTTATTCCTTCATCGATCGTAACATCACCCAAAACCTGAAAACTTCATTCACACAAAACTCAACAAAAACCTTCTTGAGATCCGTTAGTATAAGAAAACAAATCACTAGTATAAGTACCGTTGCAAACCAATTCATATTTTATTCTTGCATTATATCTACTGTATTCCAACTTTTCTATGGCAAAAACTGTTCAAACGAAACCATAGAATCATCAAAACAAGCACACAACGCAAAGAAAACAGAATCTATCAAAAATAGAACAGTTGTAGCAATCTGGATATTTTGAATACTTCTGTAACTAAAAAAATTCTTAAACATTAGGAAAACCTGAGAAATTTTTATATAAATCGTCTGAGAAAATAATTGGTATTTTATCATGCTCCTGTTAAAAACGAAAATTATTTTCATTAGCACATAAGTTTCTGTTTTTTTAGCAAGATCAGACTAACTATCACCCAACATGATCCTAAAGGCTTTGCTTGGCACAAAAACTAATTAAAACTAAAAAAACACAATCATAACAGTAGCATAATTGTGCAAACACTCAAGAATAGAAAAGACAAAAATAAAATTTATTCATTGGGTTGCCTCCCAACAAGCGCTATTGTTTTATGCCCCTAGCTAGGCATAATGCAAGGATGTTAGTATTGTCATCTTTGTTTCTAGATCCATAGGATGCCCTCATGATTGATTCATATGGTGGCATAATTCTTGTTCTAGGTAAGTGTTCCATACCCTTCCGTAGTGGAAATTGAAATTTAATATTGCCTTCTTTCATATCAATCACGGCACCAATAGTACGTAAAAACGGTCTACCAAGAATAATTGGACAAGACGGATTGCAATAAATATCAAGAACAATAAAATCTATGGGCAAATAATTCCTATTTGCAAGAATAAGGACATCATTAATTCTTCCCATAGGCTTTTTAATAGTAGAATCCGCCAAGTGCAAATTTAAAGAACATTCTTCAATATCGGTAAGACGGAGCACATCACATAAAGATTTCAGAATTGTAGAAACACTAGCACCCAAGTCACACAAAGCAAAACACTCGTAATTTTTAATCTTGACTTTTATAGTAGGTTCCCACTCATCATGCAATTTTCTAGGAATTGAAACCTCTAATTCCAATTTTTCTTCCAAAGCTTTCATTAAAGCATCAACAATATGTTTAGTAAAAGCTTTATTTTGTTTATAAGCATGGGTGAATTTATCATGGATTGCAATACAATCAATCAAAGAGAAACTATCATAATTAAAGTGTTTGTAATCCAAAAGAGTGGGCACATCACTAGTTTAAGTTTTGACCTCTTCAAACCCACTTTTATCAATTTTCTCAACAAGATTTTCAGCCTTCGAATTATCGGGATGCCTTCTAGCTAAAGTTGGCTCTTCTTCAGTCCCTTTATTATCAATCTTAATTTTACAAAACAAAGAATCAATAGAAGAAACACCAATCATTTTAAGATCTTTATCATTTTTATGAAAGCAATCACTAGAAGACGTTTTTCTAAAAATTCTCTTCTAGCTCTAAGCATAGAGGTTCTTTTCTTATTTTCATCCATAGAAACATGAAGAGCTTTAATTGATTCCTCAACCTTAGGCACAAAAAATTTTATCTTGAGATTTTCCACATCATGAGAAATTCTATCAACACTTCTAGACAAATCATCAATCTTATTCAACTTTTCTTCTATTGTAGCATTGAAAACCTTTTGAGTATTGATAAATTCTTTAATACTATTCTCAAGATAAGAGGTGTTCCTATTATTATTATAAGAAGGATTACCATAGGAATTACTATAATTATTAGAGGAATTACTAGGAAAAGGCCTAGGATTAAAATTACCTCTATAAGCATTGTTATTGGAATTGTTTCGCGAGATAAAATTCACATGTATGGCATCACTATTTTGCTCAATCAAAGTAGACAAAGGAACATCATTAAAATCAACAGGAACACTTTTATTAGCAACAAATTTCATAAGAGCATCAATTTTTCACTCAAAAAAGAAATTTCTTCAATCGAATTAACTTTTTTACTAGTAGGAGCTCTTTCGGTATGCCATTGTGAATAATTTGCCATGATATTATCAAGAAATTTGGTAGCTTCACCCAAAGTAATTTTGATAAAAGTACCACCAGCGGCGGAGTCTAAAAGATTACGAGAAACAAAATTCAACCTTGCATAAAAAATTTGTATGATCATCCAAAGATTTAATGCATGAGTTGGGCAATTCATTAGCATCAATTTCATCATTTCCAAAGATTGTGCAACATGCTCATGTTCAAGTTGCTTGAAATTCATGATCTGGGTTCTAAGGGAAATAATTTTGCGGACGGAAAATATTTAGTAATAAAAGCATCCTTGCACTTATCCCAAGAATCGATACTATTGCGAGGCAAAGAAGAAAACCAAATTTTTGCACGATCTCGCAAAGAAAACATAAATAATTTCAACTTCACAACATCATTGTCCACATCTTTTTTCTTTTGCATATCGCATAATTCCACAAATGTGTTAAGATGGGACGCAACATCCTCATTAGGAGTACCGGAAAATTCATCTTTCATAACAAGATTCATTAAAGCGATATTAATATCACAAGACTCCGCACTAGTTGTGGGAGGAGCAATCAGAGTGCTAATAAAATCATTGTTGTTGGTATTAGAGAAATCACATGACTTGGTGTTCTCTTGAATCATTGTGACTACGCAACAAGATTGCACTCAAAAACAGATCTGACGAGAAAACGGCGAATGAAAAAGAGGGCGAATAAAACGGTAATTTTTTGTGAAGTGGGGGAGAGGAAAACGAGAGGAAAATTGCAAATAATGTAAATTGCAAAGAGATGAGATTTGTGATTAGGAACCTGGTAGATGTTGATGATGTCTCCCCGGCAATGGCGCCAGGAATTCCTTTTGATGCTTGCTTGAACTACGTCGGTATTTCCCCAAAGAGGAAGTGATGATGCAGCACAACAACGGTAGGTATTTCCCTCAGTTATGAGACCAAGGTTATCGAACCAGTAGGAGAACCACACAACACTACATGAATGGCACCTGCACACATGTAACAAATACTCGCAACCCGATGTATTAAAGGGGTTGTTAATCCCTTTCAGGCAACGTCGGCAGAAATTGGCAAATGGACGTGAGAAAGTTGTAATAAATTGATAGATAGATCGCTAAATAAAATAAAGTGCAGCAAGGTATTTTTTGTATTTTTGGTTTAATAGATCTGAAAATAAAAGCAAGTAAAAATAGATCGCAAAGGCAAATATAATAAAGAAGGGACCCGGGGTCGTAGATTTCACTAGTGGCTTCTCTCGAGAAAAATAGAAAACGGTGGGTAAACGAATTACTATTGGGCAATTGATAGAACTTCAAATAATCATGACGATATCCAGGCAATGATCATTATAGAGGCATCACGTCCAAGATTAGTAGACTGACTCCTACCGGCATCTACTATTATTACTCCACACATCGACCGCTATCCAGCATGCATCTAGTGTATTAAGTTCATGGAGAAATGGAGTAATGCAATAAGAATGATGAAATGATGTAGACAAGATCTGTTTATGTAGAAATAGACCCCATCTTGTTATCCTTAATGGCAACGATACATACATGTCGGTTCCCCTTCTGTCACTCGGACGAAGCACCGTAAGATCGAACCCATCACAAAGCACCTCTTCCCATTGCAAGAAAAATAGATCAAGTTGGACAAACAAGACGCAAATATCAGAGAAGAAATGCGAGGCTATAAGCAATCATGCATATAAGAGATCAAAGAAGACTCAAATAACTTTCATGGATAAAAAGAGATAGATTTGATCATAAACTCAAAGTTCACCGGATCCCAACAAACACATCGCAAAAGAATTACATCATATGGATCTCCAAGAGACCATTGTATTGAGAATCAAATGAGAGAGAGGAAGCCATCTAGCTACTAACTATGGACCCGAAGGTCTACAAAGAGCTACTCACGCATCATCGGAGAGGCACCAATGGGCACGATGAACCCCTCCGTGATGGTGTCTAGATTGGATCTGGTGGTTCCGGAACTTGCGGTGGCTGGAATTGATTTTCGTCGACTCCCCTAGGGTTTCTGGAATATTGGGGTATTTATAGATCAAAGAGGCGTTTCAGGAGGCCACCTAGGTGGGCACAACCCACCTGGGCGCGCCTCGGGGCCCAGGCGCGCCCTGGTGGGTTGTGCCCCCTCGGGGCACCCCCAGGTGCTTCTCCGGCCCACTTGATGTCTTCTAGTAAAAAAATCCACAAAAATTTTGGCTGCGTTTGGACTCTGTTTGGTATTGATTTCATGTGATGTAAAAAAACATGCAAAAGACAGCAACTGGCACTGCACATTATGTCAATAGGTTAGTATGAAAAAGTGATATAAAATGACTATAAAATGATTGTAAAACATCGAAGAATGATAATATAACAGCATGGAACAATAAAAAATTCTAGATACGTTGGAGACGTATCAGTTATCAGTAGAAAAATGCTATTATATATAGCCATATTCTCCTGACCTAATTAGTGACCATATTCACATGCAGAGACTATTTTAGTTTTTCTTTTGATGAATCGAGCACAATTTTAAATCCACCTTAGGCCAGATAAATAAAAACATCTTCAAAGGGACCAGCAAATTGATGGTCCATACCTGGTCAAATTGAGCTTTGCTGCAAAAAAAAGCATCCTCTGCTGCAACGAAATGTAAGGAAATCACCAACCTGCAAATTCTAGAGTTAGGGTGTGTATGCACTATCAATGTTTGTAGTAAGTTAGAATCGGAATCAATATGAAAAAAAGTGACCACTTACAGACTTATATATCCTGCTTCTGTAATAGGATGATGTGTTGTTCCCTGTAATTTTGTTAAAGAACACATTAGCTTGTTGAAAGATGTGACGTGCTGAGAAACTAGAATAAATGACCGCACCACAAACTGATAATCTACAATATTGTAGTAGCCTATTAGTTTTCCTGTAAACAAGAAGGTACATGTATTTTTGTTTCAGTTTTGCTAATTTCCCAACATAAACCAGAGTACTTGTCGTAGCATTGTAGGATGATCCTTCCATAATTGGCCACGCTTCCAACAACGCTAGAACACCTGCGGTAGAGTGTGTCTGTGTTGATCAACCCACTACCCGCAACATCCAGCGACACTGGAAGGCTGCGCAATGACTGTGTCAGTGGGGCTATGTAGGGTTTAGTCCCACATCGGTTGTGGGAGGAGACATAACATGATTTATAAGGGTGGGTGTGTCCCCTCCTAACAGGCTAGTCTTTTGGGGGGAGAGGGCCCAAGGCCCCTCATAGGTCGGTGTTTCTCTCCGGTTGGGCCTGGTTGACACATGTGGGTCGAAAACATTGGTGATAGCGGACCCGAGATTGCGTAACAATTGGTATCAAAGCCCATGTGACCGGAATAAATCTTGGTGAACTCACGGGTGGTCGGTCATGGTTGGTGGGCTGGAAACGCTGGTGTTAGCGTGCCCATGGGTGACCGATGTGTTAGAGTTATGTTGAATATTATGTACAAGGTAGGTTACAATTGGACTCTGAGTTGTACTATGTTTAGATAGGATATGGATTCGTGTCCTAATAGAACACTTGTATCTAGGCCTCTCATATATAGTGAGGGTAGACACATGATGTAACCTATGCCAATATAATAGCACAGGAATGCAGGGGAAGCCGGCGGCATGTGCCGGCGTCCAGGGCGGCCGGGTGCAGTATTGTGACGGTGTCACGGGGTGGAGTGCCCGTAGTCAAGCCCCGGGGATGTAGCCATATCGATGAACCTCGTTAACAAATTTCGGTGTCATGCCTCGTGTGATTGCTTGGTCCTCGGATGATCAACGGTATGCCCTCGGATTTATTCTAACAAGTGGTATCATGAGCAAGGTTGTTCGGAGGCCATGGATTGTTGATCTAGAGGGGAACATGTAGAAGTTGTCGATGGGATCTGACAAGATGCAATGAGCACGATTGTTTATGACAGGGTCGTGTTTGGAAGAAGCAATCGGTGGTAGGCAGGACGTGCGGCGATTGATCGGCTAATCGATCGGGCGAGCGTCTGGCGGCAAACGCGAGTTAAGGTCGGACTCAGATCGGGAAACTCGATCCGTTCTTGAGGAGGCAAAACACATTTATTGCATGGTAGGAGTTCGGCTCAATTTTGTTGAGCGGTGTGACATACGCAACTGGCCAAGCCAGGCTTGGAGCATGGAGGGCTGGTGATGCTGGCCTATGCGCTGGAGACTGCTCGGGCGCTAGCACATCCGCGAAGGTGCGATGGGCTCAGGCAGAGGCAGGAACGCGTACAACGCTGAAGCCACAGATAGGAGATTTTGTTTTGGACCAAAAGTAGGACCGAGTCCTTGTGCGCGATGCGGACAGAGGCAGCCGGATCAATTAGAGCCACAGAGTGATATCCATTGATATGCATCCATCAGGAACTAGCAAGAAGAGTTTCGGCAAAGCAATTAGCTAGCATTGGAAAGTTGAGCCAAGACCAGAGCTACTACACGTGAAGACTGTTGGGGATATAACTATTAGGTATGACCCGCCCAGGAGGGCCGGGTTATCCCTATGAAGATTCATCACGATGAAGCCCAAGATCATATGGCGGTTCATAGATAGGCTTGGTAGAGGGCGTAGACCCGAAGCGGCTTAAGGCCCATATATATAAACCGCCATGTATGTAAACTTGTATTGTAAGGCATGTAAGAAAGGTCACCAAGCCGGACACGTTGTATAAGCCGACCGGGACTCTGTAGCCTGCAGGGCGTCAACCCGTGTATATAAGGGGACGACCTAGCGGCGACTTAGGACAAGAAACAACAGATCGACAGCCGGGTCAAGAGTATTCACTCCCTGTTCATCGAAACCCTAGCAATACCACCTACAACTGGACTAGGCTTTTACCTTCACCGTAAGGGGCCGAACCAGTATAAACTCATCGTGTCATTTGTCCTGATTAACCCCTATAAGCTAACCTCATCGCGATGGCTCCACGACTAAGTCCTCAAACACCGTGACAATTCCATGATAGTTGGCGCCCACCGTGGGGCTATCGCATGATGGTTTCGAGTTCTTAAAGGGCAACTTTGAAGGGATCAAGGGATACGCTGTGGGCCGGATGACCAAGAGTCATCACGGCAAGCTCTACATTGACGACGCGGGCTGGGGTCCCGAGGCCGGCTCAATTGAGTATGGGTACCGGGTCCCCTTTGGCGGAATCCACGTCTTCATCGGCAAGACCGGCGAGCCGGGACCTGAGCCGGACATCTGCACCGACATCGTCGAGATGGCTCAGCGTGCCAGACCCGCCCGGATTCAACCTGCCATGAATCGTGCCTTCGTGGGATTTATCCATCACTACAAAAAAATACACTTCCGTGATGATACATCTTTGTCACAGTAGGTTGCGTTTTTTGTCATGCATTACATCCATGAAAAATTTATGACAGAATCAAGATAGTCATACCTGTGCTGTCGTAGAAGTGTTCCATGACATTACCAAAATTATCATCATGGAAGTGTCCACTTCCATGATGATAAATCATGCATCACAGAGCTTCTTTCGTCAAGGGTGACCGACACGTGGCATCCACCGTAACGGAACGCCGTTAAGCTATCGGGTCGGGTTTTGGATCCGATAACCCGTTAACAGCCCCGACCAATGGGGATTTTCCACGTGTAAAATCATCATTGGCTGGAGGAAACACATGTCGGCTCATCATCGGGACAGATGTCATCCACTCATTGGACAGAAGGCGCCTATGATATGTCGACATGTGGCACGGCCCAACAGAGGCCCATTCCTGTGAAAAGGTCGGCCCGTTTGACTTGGTCAAAAGGTGGCGGGCCGGCCCATGTAAAGCCTACTAACGGCCTGTTCGCATATAGCCCATTTACAACCCGCTAACCCAAGGCCCATTACGCCCTATCCGAATTAGGTCCAGTAGCATCATCTGGGCCACCCAATATGATTCCAGCCCGTTTTCACTTCTGGCCCATGTATGGCCCATGACGTTTTTCGGCCCATATGAGGCCCTATGTAACTCTTGGCCTATTAACGGCCCGTGGTGAAACTGGCCCGTAATGAACAGTGTATCACTTTACACCCATTAACGGCCCATGGTGAAACTGGCCCGTAATGAACAGTGTATCACTTTATACCCATTAACGGCTCGTTATTCCGTTGGGCCGTTTCCAGCCCATGTTATCTTTCGGCCTTCTCAGAGCCCATTTATTCTTGGGCTCATTTCCAGCATTCGTTTACTTACGGCCCCTTACTGTCATTTTCTGCTTGTGGGCCAAATTCAGCCTGTGGTTAACCAGTCGGCCCGTTTGTGGTCCGTTAATACGTTGGGCCGTTTTCATAGCATCATCAAATACAGCCTATTAACGATGGCCCGTTATGGTCGGCCCATGAACGGACGATTCCAACTCTAGCCCGTTTACGGCCATAATGCGGCCTGTTATTGGCCCATGTTTGGCCAATCGATCATACTGCCCGTATAAGGCCCATTGATGATACGGCCCGTAGAAAGCCCATCGTTTCTATGGCCCGTAGAAGGCCCATTGTTTCTACGGCCCATAGAAGGCCCACTGTTTCTACGGCCCGTAGAAGGCCCACTGTTTCTATGGCCCGTAGGAGGCCCAGTGTCACTACAGTAAATATTAGCCCATGGTTATTGTGGCCTAGTTTTAAAAAATAGGTTATTGCAGCCACTAGCAAACAAATAAACAAGACAACAAGGAAATAAATAAGCAAGCAACTTACGCTAGGCTATCACGGCTATCACACATATTACATCCACTAGGCATCAAAGTTCACCACCAATGCAAATAAACGCACCGACAAAAGAATATACAAAACTGCGAGCACTTCAGAAGGCACTAGGCCTGGCCAGGTTGGGCCCCCCAAACAGCTGCAGAAGCTGAGTAGACCTCACTTGTGTCAACGATAGATGCATCAACACTAGATTTAAGGCATGATGGTGCACACGGCAGTCCTCTGACATCTTCATTGCATCTTTGACTTCAAGTCAGAGCTGAGCTGAAGCAAGCCTTTCCGCTTTAAGTTGAGACTGAAGAAGTCGAACTAGCGATGGCACAGAGGTTGTCTCACACCTGCTGGTGAGTAGCTTCAACTCACTGTCTTCATCAAGACAGGACCTTGGGGTCATCTCGCTGTCCTCAAGATGGTTTGGCTCACTATCTTCCCTAAAGTTCTGCCTAGCGTAAGAGATACGAGTCTGAAAGAGAAACAAGGAGACACGTATCAGGTTTCACAATTAAATAAGCAAATAAATGGATCTGTTCTGCATAAGGAACATGTTTTTACAACTACAATTTGAAACTAGTAGTTGTTGCAAACATCCAATCAGATGTAAACAGCAAAGCAAACAACAGTGGAGGAAATGATGCCTATCCAAATCTATACTAGAACAAAGTTTGAAGGCTTGAGAAGGATGAACTTACATTACATGTTAACACGGGCTGGACAAAGCCCTTCTCCATGTTGATGGAAGGATAATTCAATAAATTCCCCAAAGAAAATTCTTTATAAGTGTTGCCATTATTCTACATTTTGCAAAGAGTAAATATAGATCAAGTAATATTGGAAGAAACAGAGGATAATGAAGCTCAGGTGCAGACTGATGATACATAATCAAATAGCAATTAATTAAGTACAGTGTTACAAGGCAAAAGGGAGAGAGGTACTGACAAGAGCAATGCAAAGCCCATTATTGTTTTGAGATCATATGATCCTTTGAGCAAGGAGATTCATCTGAAATTAGTTTTCATACAAGAGAGAAGGTAAGGCATAAGCAGAAATTTAGGAGTTCAAATTTTGAATTGATATCATAGATAGTACCTAACATTGCGCTCCCAGCAGTTCTAATAGGGTTTTGGCCACTGGAGTAGGGGTAAAGTGTGGTACAGTAGGGATTGTGTTTTCTGTGGCTGCTGATCTATCTGATTTAACAGGTATCACTACCTTTTCCAAATACCTAGTTTGTACTCCTTGACGATCTGCACTCACCCTCTTCCTTTTGGACATCTATTACAAAAGAACAACATTTGACTGGAAAAACATAGTGTGACGACACATGGAATAGGTACAGAAAATGGATAGGTATGGCATATACTCATATATGATGCTTAGACTAAGCAGATGGTGTAACAAAGTAGAAGTAATGCAAGAGGTCAGATGCAAAATATGTGCGACCAATACAACTTTGCAAAGTTAGAGCAAGCACCTTGATGGGTGAATAAGATAGGCCATCCTCCACCATGCCAAGTTTGTTAGCCAGTGGATTGTTCCGCAATATTCCTCTCATGCGCCCATTCTCATATTCATTTTGATAATGTTCAATATCTGACATGCATGAAAACATAAAAACAAGTGAGATTTTCTTTGTAATGCAGAAGTGATTCTAATCCAATACTGCCTCCCTATAAACCCCTTTGTGCTATCTCTGCAATTCTTTTAAAAGATGCCATGCATGCTGTAATTTCTTGTGTGTGTTAATATAATGTGGCCTACTACTCAAAATATGAGAGCTCCAGAAGTGATGACACTTTGCAGATGATAGCTTCAACATATAGTAAAGAAGAACAAGTCGACCTGACCTGACAGATTCAAAATATACTAAGGGAGAACAACTCGACCTGACCAGTCGATCGCAAGAGAAGAGTATCATCTTAAAGAAGAGCAGAAGAGCAAGCAGATTGAAGATATTACAAGTCTTTCAATACAATGCCGGTTGGCCACCCATGATGAACCAGAGCGCACAGAGAAATACTATTCTTTCTGGTCTCTCCATATGTGGCTTACATGCATTTCGAAACTAAAGTAGGAACATGTAGCTAACCAATTAAACATCTCTCAGTTTTACTAATATCAGATATGAATTTGTACAACTAAGCTTGTTTAGCTCGATGGGTGGAGCAGTGTTATTACGACACGAACCACGTAGGCTGATTGTGGTCATCATAAAATGGGGAAAACATAAGCATGATGAGTATAGTGTTGACCGTGGCAGTGGGATGGCAGATCTGAAGCTGCAAACTGCGCAAAGGGTAGTTAGCAACCGATGTTTGCTTTGAAATAACAACTAAGATTTGGTATGGACAAGAAAGTACGGTCAACAAGTAACAAAGAAATGCAATTATGATGTCTCTCTATATGTCGTGACATGCATTTGGAAACTCAAGTGGGACCTTTAGCTAACCAATTAAATGTGTCGGTTAACTAATATCAGTATCATATCACAATCATATTTGAACAACTAAGCTTTTGAATTCTGAGTGTTGTGTTGTTTAGCTTGAAGGGTGGAGTAATGCTAGTACGACAGAAAGCACCTACGCAGATCATAGTAGAGTAGATAAAAGGGGAAAACCCTAAGCATCAAGAGAAAAATCAGGAAAGTGGAACTAGCTGGACCAGTGGGTGGCGCACATGCTTTTCGAAACGAATATAGGAACATTAGGTGACCAATTAAACATTCTCTGTTTTAGGTATATGAGCATCATATCAGATTCGTATTTCAACACGTAAGCTTTGGGTTGAGGTCTTGAGGAGCAGTGCTAGCACGACACGAAGAACCTACGATGATGGTAGTGAATATAAAGGGGGGAAACCATAAGCTTTACGAGTATAGTGCCCGTGCCATGGCGGATCGGAAGGTGCAAGACAAAGCTACTTCGCAACCAATGTTTTCTTTCAACTAGCCACTATGATTTGGTACGGACAAGAAAAGTACAGTAAACAAATTACGATCTATTTTCCGGGTAAGATCAATAACTTAAGCACATATGGAAGAGTACCACCTCTCTTGCGATGCCGTGTAGGCCCATGCTGATACGTTGAGGGTGCTGCGGGTGCGATGGCTATCGGTGGCGGGGAAGAAGACTTTAGACGGCAGACGGCCGGGTCGGGGGATATATCCTGTTGCCGTGGACGAGGCAGTCGTAGGAGCGGCAACAGCAAGGTGGACGACGACGCCGATGAAGCGAGAGGAGGCGATGAAAGCATCCTGGTCCAGTGCCATGGATGAGAGACATCCATCTCTTGCAGTGGACGACGGCGTAGGGGTAGCGGCTCCAGCAAGGTGGAGGATGGGGTGGCGGACGGAGGAGGCTGGCCGCAGTGCGGAGGTTGTCGTGCCGCCGACGGTGTATGAATGGGGAAATGGAGGGGAGGGGGGATCTCAAACTTTGGGACACGCTTCTCTAAAATGGGGGAAATTTACGAACTTATCCCCCGTTTAAAATTTCGGACATCGCGTCGGTTGGGGATAGGACGGTAATCTCGCATCTCCCAAATATTTGCCGGTAACTATTTCGGGTGAGGAGAGGGTGTTTTGCCGCCCACGGTTGGCGCCCATGGTGTATGAACGGGGCTGACAGGTAGGGCGGTTGTGTCACGTCTGATGGAAGTTACACATCTGCCCCTATTTAAAATATTAGCCTACATCGATTTCGGACAAGGAGACTTTGTTTTGCCGCCCACCGTGTATGAATGGGGAAATGGAGGAAGAGACACATGTCTTTCGGACGAGCTTTAATCAAATGTGTTTTGCCGCCCATGTTTGGCGCCTACCGTGTCTGAATGGGCTCAGAGGCCGTCGTGTCATGTCTGATTAAAGTTACTAGTCTACCCCTATCGACAGCAGTGTAAATCCGGTCGATAAGGATGTCAAGTGTCAGGGGTAGACAGTAATTTCCATCTCGCAAACACTTGCTTCGGGAAGACCACAAATTATAGTGGGTGTTTAGCTGCTTCGTTCAAAACATGGGAGAATTAGCATTCATGTTTGCCCTGGGACCTGGCAAACTAAATTCAAATCCAATTTGTATTCGATTACGAATATCCATAGATAATTATACGTTTTGTTATTTATTTCTTCAAAACCACAACAAAGATTTATTCCACCTTTATATATGATTATGATTTAGAAATGTCGTGATCTTCGAATTCAGTAGGTTGGATACACTCTGAGTCAAACAGTTATTTCATCCAATACAATATGCTCACACGAAAAACAGTTCACCTTATGTCAATCATACAAGTACTGAGGATTACCTCGCCTAAAAAATTCGGATCATTACAACACATGGACAACATAGGGGGTCTTGCAACATAATCCATTCAGAGACATGACACAACATGCAAGTACAATAATCTAATGACAATTTGAACTGGTATCTAAAGAAGAACCGGGATTACCTTGGGCTTCAGATAGCAGAAACAGCAGGACCTCCTCCGTCTTCAAGTGCAACATTCTTACTTCCTCCAATTCTTAGGTTGCTTGCATAATGTGTCCCGCTAATTCCGTAATTTCCAGCCTCAAGATAAAGATTACCTCATTCATGGCAGCCACACCATCTCTTTCTGCCTCTAATAGAGCCTCAAGCACTATAATATATGTGCTCAGACTGCTCTCCAGTGGTGTTTCCTCTGAACTGCTACCATCTGGTAACATGGATGGCGCACTGCTTCCACAAATAGATTCTGGGGTTGTACATTGTGTCCTAGTGTGAACGGCATCCTAAAAGGTTTCCGCTGGACATCAGTAAGAGATAGTTATTGTATGATCCAGGCAGTAAGCTTACATGGTAAACGGCGGACGAATTATTGACGAGCATGGCAAACTATATTTAAATGGTTCGAAGCAGCATCAGCCGAAAAGAAATTAAAATGGTAAGATGAAACTAGGGATGTAAGTGGCAAATAAATGACACCCGCCAGTCCCATCTAGTTAGTTTTTGCTACCTCCCTAGTTAATTTTCCTCAAAAAACAAGAACTCTTTTGAACTATCATACCACTAGTGGACTTTAATCGGGATTAAACGGGACCCAGTTGACATCCCTAGTTGAAAGGGAGTGTACAACCGCTATATTTAAGTTGCCAAGGCATCTAAGCAGTTGAAATAATCTAAGAAAGTACTTAACAGTGTGGCCTCATATAAACTACGAAGACAGTCTTGTGATGAAGTTGAGGAAAAGTTAATGACTCAAATGAAATAGGCATGCATTTCTTTATGATAGTACAGCAGGCACTGCTGACATATTGGCCAACTCAGGTATAGCATAACAACAAATAAGCATTCGACTCAAGCAATATAGCAAAGCAGACAACTGAACTATTTGTAATTCGGTAGGATTACACGTTGAGGGCACAAGCCAAGAAAGCATCCCACTCGCATTACATTTCACATGTACTAAAACACACTGGCTTACCATATGTTGCTATGAAGCCTAGCTGTTGTTGCAATGTTCTTTGAAGATATCGTCAGCATCCCGTGGTTGCAAATCTAGTTGTTGTAGTTTATTCTGCACCATCGATTTAGGTAAAATTAATTTTAATCACATGCACTAGTCCGAATTGATCATCAATGGTTCATCTAAACTAATGAAAGAAGGGTGTGTGCATACACGACAATATATCTGCTTCCCTCTATTTTTATGCTTGTTCGAGGTGCCAGCCCCAAAAGAACAAATATTTTGCTTGATGGGGTTGGCAGCTCCATAATTAATAGAAGCATCAAATTAGTCATGCAACTTGGGAAGATCAAGAACACACAAACAAGTAATGAACAGAGGCTCGGAGCAGTGATGTAATAGCTAGCATCAGAAAATGTAGGGTAAAACGAACAAAAAGGAGCGGAACCACATGCTAGTTTGCTGATGTGTAATTAAGAATAGAGAACATTAAGCAGTCTGATGGAACCAACAGGTGGCATCAGAACAAAACTAAAGCATATTAACTATATGTGCACTGGTATGTAATTTAGCACATGTAACATGTTCACTGCCAGAAGTATGGCCCTACAGGTGCAAGCAGAATAACGCGTCTCATGAAAAACTGAATGATGCCCTGAAGAAATTCAAAGGTGCGGTGCTTATGCTAGGAAAGTGAACGTAGGCGCCGGCCATTGGATAATAGTACCTGATTCTCGGCGGCGTATGGGTATCGTTGTCATACCTGATAGCTAAGGATCGTCGATGGTGCTCGTGTTGCTGTTGAGTTTGGGCCAGCTGTCGCCGTCGCTGAAGCGGCTCCGGTGCTACGGTTGTGGCGCATGTCAACATACAAGAAAGCTCATTTGTGGTAAGTGAACACTTGCACGATAAAGAGAAAAACCGAAGGAGTACAAATCGAAATAACCTGATGAGGCTGCGGCATTGGTAAAGCAGGGCCGGTGGAGTTGAATATGGCGTCCGTGGAGCGGGTCCGGTGCAGTGGACGAAGGCTTCGGCGGGCGCGTTGTACAGTGCTTTCGGTGAGGCAGACCTGTTGCGGCAGACGAGGGCTTGTATGAAGGGCCAGCGAAGGGGCAGACAAGGGAGTCGTTGAAGGGCCTACGCTGTGGTGGACGAGGGCGCCGGTTAAGCAGACCCGGTGCGGTGGACCATGATGGCGGTCGAGGAGATCTGGAGCAGTGGACAAGCCAGTCGTTGAAGCGGCTCCGGTGAAGTGGTGAGTTGGCAGTTGGGGTTCCAAGGTGCGGAAGGTAGATTCGACGGGGTTTGAGGTCCACCGCTACGGCGGAGGACTAGATTCGGCGGCTTGCCGTGGTTGGGGGGTCGAGGAGGGGAAGGGAAGGGGGGCAAAGAGGGGAAAACAATGGAGTTACCAAAGCAGCCCTTTTCCGTTCATGTGGCAGGGGTAAAACAGGAATATCGCAAGGCTAAACTTTCGGGCCCGTGATATTTTGATGCGAGCGGGAAGTTTGAAAGCTTTTGGCGCCTAAAATTATAAGTATTCTGCTCTCGTACGACCGACTATGATATCATGGTCGACAATTTGTTTGTTTTGCACGCAAAAAAATGTGCAAGTTTTGAAAATCAATGTCTCCAACTCAAAACTTAGATTGTCCATCATACAGTCCAATTCAAATGAAATTCCAAATGTGTTTATCCTAAATATGATTACAAAAGCAAAAATGTGTATGTGTATCAATAAAGTGGATGATTATAAAGTTTGAACATGCCCGTATGTGTATATCTCTAGGTTTGATATATGAATTTGAAATCACGAAATCCCGGCTTAAAAAATGTACCTCCGTTTAAATGAATTACAAAAGCTAATGATGGAGTCGGATTCCAAAATTTCAATCTTAGGTTTGTAATTCTGGTACATCAAGGTATATCACGCATGTTCAAAAGTATCGTTATCTCATAGTACAAACTGTGAAACAAATTGATCAACCATGAGTGCACAATATCTCAATTACGCTAAAGTCCCTCAAATATAGACACCTCACTCTTTATCTGAAGTCAACCCACCCCCCCACCACACACACACACATAGAGAAGTCGTTCTCTCCCCTAAACACCAACACACGAGCACATTAACACCCCTCTCTCTTGTAAAGTCCGGACGCCAACATAGGTCTCTATCACTTTGTCTCTCAGACATGCACACATCTCTTCCCTCACTCTCTAGGTCTCCCGCTATCTCTCTTACCCAAGCGCACGCACTATGTAGAGTGTATATTTCCCATACATACAAAACGTCGCCCCCAAACGTCTATTTCCCTAGTTATGTGGTTCTCGCGCACTCACCTCACACACCACCCCCACTGCAAACAAGCACACTTTGTCTCCTTGTGCACCACTCTCCTCTTTCTATCTCTCTCACATGCGGACCCGCCCCAGCTCCTTCCCTGTATACATATATGTCATGACTCTTTGCATAGATCCCTAATGTATAATCGTTCTCGATTTCGCACATTGTTCTCTACACCATCTATTCTAGATCTATCATGAAGTCCCTATCACACACACGATGACTCGCTTCCCTTGCGTCTCCGTTCATAGGCCAATTTCGGACAACATCAACATTGTCTCCCTATCTATACGCCATTTATGGACACAAACGACCCCTCTCGCCCCCTCTCTTCCTCCCTCTCTCTCTCTCTCTCTCTCTCTTCGTCGCTAGCTCTCTCTTTCTCTCGCTCTCACACCCCTCTCCCACACACACACACACTCGATGTCTCTTCCAAGTAGTCTGCTCCCCCTGCCCGCACCCGTGCTATCCCACTACTACACATGTCACACCATTCCCCCTTCCCTTATACTAGGTTTACATAATCAGTGGTCTCTCTACTCCACATACACTCTCTCCCTCTCACACACAAACGCATGCACAAACACACACAGACACGCACAAACACCCATTTATCTGGATCCTCATCTCTCCTCATGTCCGCATGTGTATCTCACACACTCACTCTCTAATTATGTATATGTGTCTCCACGTTACACAACACAAAGCCCCATGTACATTTCTCTCTCTATCCTCCACACACATAGACACAAAGAATCTGTTATCATTGCCTCAGTCTCTAACATATCACACACGCACACTATCTCTCTCTCACACACACACAAACACGCTCAACAAGGGTTTCCCCGTGAATAACTTACCGTCTATTCATCAACAGTCGTGGCAGTACGGCGAACACGAGACATGAAAAAGAATAAATCTACACGTGCTTAGACCACCTAGTATGACTACTAGGACTAGAGCATGCCAAAAAGCACGCCGTCGTCACCCCCTCCTTGTCGGTGATGGGAAAATCTTTGTCTTACACAATCGAGAAGTCATTGTGCTAAGGCCCCACATGTCAAGGCGTTGAATAGAATGTAGATGATAGTTTACGGAAGCAAGTATCGACAATACGTTTGTATCTCCATACTTATATTTCTTCTCTTATAAAAAACCAAGTTGGTGATGATGGTACGTGTGCCATCTTGCAATATAGACCGTCCGATCTATATCTGACGGATGGAAATTAAACTGAAAGATACCCGGACCCCTCTCCACATTTGCAGACAAGGCCTTCCCTCGTTCATCCTTATCTCCAACAAACCTCATTGTTGAGCAATTAAGAAAGGAAGCCTCTGGAACAAACTGGCCTGGTGGCCGCTGCCGGCGTCGTCAATCCCCATGCCTCTGCTTAGTCCGACCACCAACCACCACCACACCCCACTCCTCTTCACATTATCTCATATTTCTCGAGATATCATTAGTTTTTACACATGGGATTACTCCCGCAAGGGTCAATCACAACAAGTGTTTTATAAAAAAATGCATCTTGATGTTTCGTGCAATGCACGGATCTTGCTAGTACTCCTACACAAGACTAAGTTGGTGATGCTGGTGTGTCTGCCATCCGTCGTTTCTGATCATTAGATCTACATCTAACGATTGTGAGGTAAGTTGTTGCCTTTTCTCACCAACATCCCACTTGTCTACCAATTTGTAGAAAAACCCATAATTAGTATCTTAAAACCAACCACATCCCTCCCTGACCTCACCAAAACAGCCCAAAGAATATATTCTAATTGAAACATAATATATCTCTAGTGACATATGTATATCAAAATTAGAGTGTTTTGTACCAAGTTTGTGAATAAGTATTATTCTAATTATGATTCATTGCAACGAACATGAACATTGCTAGTATTTCCAACCATGCATTTTTTTCCTAGTATTCCATAGTTTCGAGTTTTCCATCAAGATATTAGTCACTCATGGTTGATATTTACTTTCAATCATGTACACATATGCATTATGTAACTAGCCTTGCTTATTGGCTTCCAAAGCTTAACTTTCACTCCTACTTACAATATGTAGAGTATTTAACAAAAAACTACCACTTTCAACCAGCCCTAGGAAGAATCTATTGTACAAAAAATAGCAAAAACATACCCAAAATTTCTTAATCCACACCAAAAACTACCTAGTACTCCTACCGATTAGGTTCGTTTAAACCCATTTATGACAGGGTAGGCCCACACGTCCGTGCTGACGAGGCAGCTTGAACCAACACATTTTGTTTGACCATTGACACGAGGGACCCACATCTGACCTTCTATCATGTTATTCCCCCTCAAATCATTATTTTTCCTAAACATTACTTCAAACAGTACTGATGCGTGTTCGTCGGTGGCGCTGGTGATGAGCGAGTTGGCTGCCGCTCCGCCGGACGGGCCGGACGCCGCGCTGGCCTCCGCACGGGTTGGCAGGCTGGCCCGAGCGTGACTCACGAGCAAGCAAGCCGCCGCGCTGGCCTTCGCTCGAGCTAGATGGATGGCCTTAGCGCGGCGCACGCGAGCAAGCCGCCGCGCTGCCGTGCCAATCTAGCTAGCAAACCTTGCAGACAAGCAGCTGGACGGAGCTATCTTGGCTAGCTAGCGGCCGCGAGCACCGGACGGAGCCGGCATCCGGGCTACCACAACATGGGCTCCGCACCGCCGGCGGTTTTGACCTCGCCTTCTACCGGCGGCGGTAGCTCCGTCCCATGGTCGAGGATGACAAGGTGGATGGGCCGAAGCTAGGAGGTCACTCGAGGATTTTTGTTGGTAAGAGCATGTACAATGGTTGATAAGGTAGTCTTATCTTAAGTCTGCCACGTATGCAAGTGGTAGTAGTTTCTTGGCATCTTAGGGGTTTCTTGTAAGGAACAATGTACGTACTACTAGCGACAAAAGGTGATTCTAGGTTGCGTTGTACTCCAACGAGTACTACTAGTGGTCGCGGGAGTGTATACCTCATTTTGTGGGTTCGATCCCGGCCGAATGCACGGTGGCATTTTTTTTAAAATAGTACTACTACACTTCGCTGCGAGCCAATATTTTACACGGGTAGTTTGAGTTTTGAAGTCAAACGGACGTGCGGCCCCACAATCTGGGTGCACTGGACAGCCTAGCCACGTGAACAGGTTTTCCTTCCCAGCATCCCGTGGCTCGTGTGCTCGCCCTAGCCGCACCTCGGTTGCAGCTTCCTCATCAGCTAGTAGCATATTTAAACTAGCGCCTCCCAATTAAGCCCGAGGAGCCAGAAAAGCCTGGCGGTGCATTGGGAACTGTGCAATATGGCTCTGTACGTAAAGTGCTCTACTACTACTCTATAGCTTGTGGCGTTGCACGCATGGACTTCACTCCATTATCGGCTCTACTATAAAAGAAATTCCTCTTGACGTGTTTTTTTGAAACGGAGGCAAAAGCTTTGCTTCATCTCATTCATAAAGAAGGAACTACTAACAAAGTTCGACGAGATCCATTACACCTCCACAAATGGAAGCGAAAAGCCTAGTCTCGCCATATCAAATAACTCAAATGTTCTGCCCCCGCAGTAACCATCGTTGATAAACAGGCTGCTAGTGTGTGCGTGAGAGGAGCGGCTGAGTAGGCCAGCTACGTGAGAGGAGCGGCTGAATAGAGCACCGAGAGTACCCACTAGGCCACTACACAGGTGTACTTCCCCTACATTGATAGTACAGCGATGGTTCTAGAGAACAGTAGTACCCTCCACTTCCAACTGTAGCTCCTTGGCCCTGAGATTCAAGAGTTCAAAACTGGTGCACTATACTAGACTAGACTAGAAGTACAGTACATCGCACTACTAGTTGAGAAAAGTAGTACTAGTACTGCTACAGTACGAGTACATACTCCTCCGTCACATAATGTAAGACGTTTTTTGACACTAGTTGGCGTGTACAAAAAATGGCAAAAACATACCCAAAATTTCTTAATCCACGCCAAAAACTACTACCTAGTGCCAAAAATTTCTTACTAGTGCTATTATTTACAGTATAATGCAATCCCATAATGTTCCATAATCCCTTTGTTTCAAAAAAATCTCTTCTGGAGAGAAGATTTCTATCTCCACACGAGCTTCTCATAGGCCAGTGCCACCACATGCAGTCATGTGAGAGAGAGGGAGACATCCATGCAGCATGCAGAGAGAAGAGAACGCGGGCGGACAGCCAATGGGCTGCATGGGGCATTTATAGCTGCTACCTCCTCCCATCCATGCGCCAGGGGTATTTCCGTCTAGAAAGCATGCAGCGAGCCCCTGCCTTGGTATCCGGGTCTGCTCTTATGCGCAGAGTAAAAAGAATCAGAGAGAGTACTAGTAGTAAATAATAGCCTCACCCCTTCGCTGAGGAACGATTTACAGTTGGAAGGGACGAGGCCCTGCGGTTACTACGCTCTTATCTCCTCCTCCCCAGTTCCCTCCCCCCTGAAGAGAAGGCAGTTCGTCGCTACTCCCATGGATTCGCCAGGCGGTTCTCCTCCTCGTCGGGGCTGGGACCCCTTAGACGACGATCATGTGGGAGAAATCGCACGCCGCTCTGACGTCCTCACCGCCGCAAGACTCGGTGCTTCCTGCACCAACTTTTTCAAGACGCTGCTTAAACAGGCTTGGGAAAAGTCCATGCTTGTTGGTCTTCCATGCGTCCTCGAGGAGAAGGTTCTTCTATGGGACAATCCTTCGAACAGTCCACCGCTCCTTGGCCATGGTCGCGCGTTGACTCCGCTAGAGTTGCCGACGTTGAGAGCTAGTCGGATTTTGTCCGATGAGCAGGTCAGTAATGGAGTTTGATCATGTAGTACTTAGTTATTCCATTTCCATCCCGTAATTTCTCCGCTGCCCACCGTCTTATATATAGGTCTAGGTCGGTGCCAACAAAGATTGGCTTGCATACCTCCGGCCGGATACCACCATCATTTTGCACAACATCCACAGCAGTGCGGCCGTTCCGGTAGACCCCTTCTCCACCATTGGGATCGGCCTTCTGGACTGGCTGGGCTTGAATACGTATGATGATGCCTACAGGAGATTGAAGAAGATAGCAATTGCGGACCCGCCGACAAAGCGACGTGGCTACGACGATTACTATCTCATCGTGGTGTTCGACATAAGGATTGCCATCAATGCAAGAGGCAGTAACGGCAGAGGCTGGCGCATGTTGGCGGCGGTAGATTTGTACCCCTACACGTTCGAAGACGCCGTGCACCATCTAGGCCGCATCTTCGCGGTGACAAGCCAGGGGACTTGTTTCATCTGGTTGCCATCCTACGGTACGGGAGATTACAAACGGAATGCACAAACCATCATTTGCATCCTTAACGGTACTCCATTATTTTGCAGGGACCAGTCATCCCCCGATCAAAATAAGATCGCCGATCCTGGATGTGCATTTGCATCTGCGATTCGGTCTAACCTGGAACCTTGTAGCTGACTTTAGCATATTGGGATCAACTATCTTAGCAGTGGTTACCCATGGTACCACTGATGTGCAACATGTTCACACAATCTACCACGATCGGACCGTCACCATCTACCCAGGTATTCCATTTTTAACCCTCTCACCTTCCCTTTCATTGTTGTACTAGTAGTATACTTTGTAGTACTAGTAGGAGTACTTTTTACCTTGGAGGACGCGTATAGCTAGCTAGGGCCTTGAAGCCTTGAACCCACTAGCTGCCACCATTTTTGTTTTTCCATGTCTTACTATCTCATTCATGTAGCCAAGAGTGGCTATATATAATAAGCTGGTTATTTACTTCCTCTATACCGGAGTAGTACTATTTGCTGCACAGTATTACTGACCGCCATATTTGAGCACAACATTATTATGCATGGACCTTTACTATGTACGTCACCATGTGTCCAGATCTAGGATGCCGCGTGTACCAGATGAACGGCGCCGAGTTCAACCCCCGTGATGCTACGTGGGTGCCGGGGAACACTCTTGGAGAGTACTCGCTTTTCATCGGGGATAGCTACCCCATTGTGAAGCGAATGCCACCTTCCGTGCATGACACGGAAGGCCTGCCATTCATGAAGCATGGTTGTGTCTTCAGTGCGCACCGCCGGATAAACGACATGCTGGGACACGCTATCCCTGATTTATGCCGCTTTAGCTTGGATGAGTCTCCATCGTGTGGAACCAGATAGAAAGCTACGACAATGATTCCCGTTGCCCACCGCTATGGATCATGCCATCCATGAAGAACACCTGGGACTGGAACCTGGAGGAGGACATGTAGCCCATCTATAACGTGTAGGTGGAGTACGGTAATTGTGAACGGTAGCGCTGTGAATATATGTAGACTAGTCGTGCACAAATTTATCACATGAATTGGAGATGAACTTGTGTGGCATACTGGCATTTGTCCTTTAGAATTTATTACTAGTAAATGAGTTATGTGTACGTGCAACTTGTGTAGTTGTTACACGGGCTCCAACATGCTCTTTGAGAAGAAAAAAAGGTATCACGGCTTTGGATATATGTGACGTGGCGGCATCATACAGTAGCATCGTTCGCTATAGTTGTAGTACACTCCTACTAGGACGACAACTCCTATAAAACCTTGTGCTTGGCTCTTTGCCTCTTCGGGAGGTTCAACAGTTCATACTCATGTGAACCTTGCACTTGGCTCTCTCTTCGGAAGGTCCAACAATGATGATACTACAGTACAATATGCTTCTGGCAATCTGACACCGATTGAACTGCTGCACGTCCACCACGAGGGCGAGGGCGAGGGAGAGGGAGAGGGTGCTGTAGTCAAAACCCTCTCCTCGTCCTGCGAACCACCGCGTGCGTGGGTGAGGGAGAGGCGTAGTAAGCAAGCTTCTCCTCGTTCAGCGAGTTGACGGGACACATCAAAGCAGTACTAGTACTAGTAGTAGTAGTCCATACTGTGTCCTTTCCGATTAATATGGCTTAACTTGAAACGAGAAAAATACACTAGCGGTCAACGTATGTAACAATACGCTCTTTACGATCACTATATATAGTTTTGCGGCGATTATACGATCACTAGCTCATCGTAGAGCACCGTATTGCACCCTACTGACCGGCCACATAGTCGACGTGGCACTTTCTTGACTGGTTAAATTGTCACCTGGTTTCTGGGTCCCACCTGTCAGTTGACAGAGCAAAGAAATCAGTTAAACAAAACTTTGCGCAGGCGCAACACGAGTCCAACCCTTGCGCGCGAACTGCCCTGGCTGTGTATGTGAGTGCATGCATGTGTCCTCCCTCGGTATTCCAACAAAGAGCTATAAAACAAAGAGTGTAGTACATGATGTACATCTACACTTCCAATGCATTTAGCCTTTAATATAAATCGATATTGATTGACTAATGCACCAACTTGTGCTGTAGGTATAGGCTACATGTCTATCCTTAATTACAGCATGCAATGGCCTTCATTTAATCTTCTTATCTCAATGGTCGCATGCACACATAAGTCTGCTACTTTTGGGCATTAATTATGCCCTGGTCAATGTGTAAATCTCTAAATGTACAGTCTTTCACGGACGTAGGGAGTAGGTTGAGCACTTGAGCGTGAGCGTGTGTGTTGCGTCGTGTGCTGTGTGCCGCATGGGTGCGTGAGTGTTGCGTGCGTCCATGTGTACGTGTGAGTGTTGCATGTTGCATGCATGCATGCATGCATGCATGGGGCTTACTCCCTCCCATTGACATGTTCATATTTCAAGATTCCTCTGTTCCCTCCATATGGTGATACTCCCTCTGTTCCCAAATACGGAGTATTTGTCTTTCTACAGATTTCAACAAGTGACTAGGTACAGAGCAAAACGAGTGAAGTGAGCGTAGAGGCATAGGGATACTGTAGAAAGGAAATCCTCGCGATCCATTATTCCCCATCTCGGTCAGAGAGAACTATTCAACTAGTCTTCACAGTGAAGTGACAATACACGCTGCAGCAGATGGGACATGTAATTAATAAGTTGAACCAGCGTGTTGGTGTTACTAAATCAGCCTTACCCAGTACTGCCATCTCTTCTTCTTCCTCCTCTCTTCTTCTTCCTCCTCTCTTCCCAATTGTCGGCCGCACACCATTTACCCCCGCTCACTGCTCGCCCGCCCGCGCCATCTTCCTTGGTAGCGCTCACTGCTCGGCCACACAAGGAGAAGCTTCTTCGCTCGCCCGCCCGAATCCACTTCCCCGCTGGCTCGCAGGCACCGAAAACCCCAATGGCAGAACCGACTGACACGCAGAGCCGCGATTGGAATACCCTCCCCAATGTTCTCTTGGAGCAGATATGTAGTCGTATGGACCTACTCAGCACCGTCCGTCTGGCCGCATGCTCGGTGTCTTTGTACCATCTACTCATCTGCAACTGGCTGGCTCTTTTCAAGACACCCTGCTTGCTGATGCCTGATCCTCGTAGGTGGCCCAAACACCGACTTCACAATCCTATGGAGGTTGCCGTGGTGCCCCTCGACATGCTACCACTACCCGTCCACCTGTCCTTCATGCGCGGCCACTACTGGGCGGGCATGAAGGCCAACTGGATCGTCCTCATCCACCACACCGGTAGTCCGTGGCGTCTCGTGGATATCTACACCCAGCGAGAGATCACCCTTCCATCATTGGATACCGCCGCCATCGAGCCTCGCGGCCCGCCGGACACTCCTGCCTACTACGCACGAGACACGTCAAGCTTTTGGCTCGACCTCTGTTTGCAGAAAGTTGTAATCTTCGAAGTGCCCACACCATCAGAAGACTACATGGATTACAAGCTCATTGCCTTGTTCAACATGGGATTAGTCTATCTAGAATCCGGTCGCCATACATGGTTATGGCCCATCATCAATCCTGTTGAGGCAACATTTCTGTCTGATGCTATAGTGCACGATGGCATTGTTTACGCGGTCGACGCACAGATTGGCTGCCTATACTGGTGGAATCTATCGTTGTGTAATTGTTCTATCTCATCTCATCTTGACCTTATGAATATGACTGCATGTTCATTTGTTACAAATTTAGAATGCATAGCATGTCTATAACCACATCATTGCTATATGTTCCTCTCATTTCCTAGATTTTTATGACCACACATGTTATTGTTAGAGTTGATATGACAACAATTGGCATCTAATGATTGTTAGAATACATATTATGAGCATAACATCATGATTGCTATATGTTACTCTCGTTTACAAGATTTTTATAACAACGCATGTTATTGCTTAGAGTTGATATGAGAACAGTAGTAGTAAGTGCTATGGTAGAATATGAGAAGGCGCTATCATAGCTGTTTTCCTCTCACTGTTACATGATGTTTGAACCATGACATATTGCTAGAATATGAAAGCCATTGGCTTATTTTTTTAACTTGGGGTATGATTATGACCACGGCATTGCAATTCTCTGTCTATGATATGTGTCACTGTTATAATAATCTTAATTCCACACATACTCTGAACATGATTGTTTATTTTTGTCCTTTTGGTCTCCAATTTGAATTGTTGCAGTAGACGCAAATGCGCTGGCCTTCATGATTCCAGAACCTGGAATCATACCAGCCGATGGGTGGTGGTTTATCGCTCGTTCAGCTGACGGCGGTCATTTGATGCTCATTCGCACATACCAAATTGACCAAACCATTACATCAAACCACATGCAGTAGAATGCGTGGGGCGTTCGTGACATTGATGGCTATGGCTGCTTCGTGTTTGAGAAAGATCCCAGCTCCGTTGGGCCAAGTGTATTCAACTGGAGGCGGGTTTACAACCTCGGCAACCACTCCTTGTTCCTCGGGCTCAATTATCCGATCATCCAACCAATCATCGATCATATCACCGGTGATGATTACTGTGCTATGCAACTTCCATTCGTGAGGGGGCTGTGTTTACACATCATACCATGGGTTTCATGAATCACCATATCCAGAGATTCGTTGACACAGCTTGTTGCCAGATAATCTTCAGTGTGTGAAAGGCATCAAGCTTCCATGCGATGGATGGCTTTTGCAAACCCGACATGCGGCGATGTGGTTCATGCCAACAGCAAATATGCACAACTTGATCCGTGCTGATATCTAGACTGAGCCATGTATTCTGTTGCTGTAGCATGACCCTCTTTTGTTGGATATTATGTATTGTTGTTAGTTTGAAGCACTCCTCTGGTTTGAAGGATAGATACCTACCTGGGATCAAGTGCATCCTAACTCACCTGCGTAGGATGTACTGATAATGATGATAAAGATGTTGTGCAGAAGCCATATATATATATATATAACAGTTAGGCTTCAAGTGCGCACTTGTTAGTTAAACCTATGTATAAATTGTGACACTAAATACGACTAGTAAGTAGTACAGTAGCAGTACTAGTATACGTCGGTCAAATTATTCATCATGTCCACACATTGAATTGACGTGACAACACGCTGCGCGTGAGGTGACACAAGAATCCCGGTGGCGTGTTCGGGTATTCTGGACTTCAGATTTGGAGTACCACTTATCTGTCGAAATCTTTCATCATTCACTTAAAACAGTCGATTGATCATACATTGAGTACCATATAACTGGAATTACCGATGCAAGTCGAAGAAGGATTGGCCGGTGCTGCCGGCTGGCGTCAAGTTCGATCCCACGGATCAGGAGCTGATCAAGCACCTTGAGGCCAAAGTGAGTGCTGACAGCGCGAGATTTCAGTCTCTCATTGATTTGTTCATGCCAACCATCGACAGCGAGCACGGCATATGCTACACCCAACCTGAGAAACTTCCAGGTAAGACACCGATCGGCCGTCTACTTGCAAAAATATATTCCTTTGTTTATAGCTCTATTTATCTTTTTAGACGCATACCTGGTGAAGCAATTACAATTTGACAGTTAATAAAAAGTGAAACAAGTGACTGCAACATGCCAAAGTTGTTATGAAAATGCCAACTAGGTACACTAAAACCTGTATTCCACAATACTGCAGGTATCACACTGAGTGGCCTAAGGAACATTTCTTCCAGCGCAATTCCAGGGCGTTCAAAAGGGGCACGTGGATGCATCGCAAGATACAGTCGGAGTGCGGCATGCACGCGATGTGGCACAAGACCGGCAATACCTTGCCGGTGATGGTCAACGGCCGGCAGACGGATAGTAAAAAAGGTTCTGGTGCTGCACACCAACAAGAACTTCGACCAGCAGAGGACCAACTGGGTGATGCACCAGTACCACCTCGGGGACCTGGAGCAAGAGAAGGAGCGGGAGCTGGTCCTCTGCAAGATTTTCTACCAGACGAACACTAGGGCCAGGAGTAAAAAGATTATAAGTTAGTTTGGTATTGGTAGTTGTACTACCTTGTCATCCGCAAGTTGGTATTGTTGTTAACGATCTTTTGGTATGAACTTGCATTTTCTTCCAACCATCATGCCGAGGGTCGACGTGGATATAAAGCTGAATCATTTGTTTCGAAACGAATTTTCAGGCACCTGATTTTTATTTGATGGGTAGCATAAGCACCCGCCGTTCGAATTCCCAGTTCTCCAATTTTTTCGAAACAAGTGCATGCACTTACTATCATGATAAAAAACAATATCTGTGCTGCATCCCAGTTATCAGTTTGTACTTGCAGAGTTCTCTCGTTTATTTAGCACGTATATTGTTTTTTCAGGTCGAGCAAGTTTCAACTGGGCTGTAGACTGCCTAGGGTTGGTTTTGTTTTTAACAGGCCCAGCCCATGACGACAACGGGGCACAAAGATCCAGCAGGTATCTACTGGCCTCTGGCCCGCTAGCGTTAGTTATATTTTGTCTTACAACATCCGCAGGCAGTTTTTTTTACTGAATCAAACACACAACCCGGTTCTATTTTCCTCTTGAAACGCATGTCCTACATCCGTTTTCTAATCTCTACCTATAGTTTTACTAGTTCATATACACGTATCATTATATTGAAAACACATAAAATTCCCTTTTCATATTTACATCCTTGTTTTTGTTGTTTTTCCCACCCAGCGCTGATTTTTTTACCACTGGTTTTCCCTTAAACCAACTCAATTGTCCCACGTCTTATTTGCTTACAAAAACAAAATGATTTTTTTGGCAAATCAATAAGTTCTTAAAAAAAATTTATCATTTTGGGATTACAACAGTTCAGACTCCACCGAAATATGCAAAATAAGGTTGAACTTTTTGACCGTGGTCCTGGGCAGAAAATGGGTTGTAATAAATTACTTAAGAATTAGCAAATGGGCTGCAAATTATAAAAAATAGCAAATGGGCTTTATGTTGTCTGCCACAGATTTGGAGGCTGACTTGTGGGCCTACTAAGTTAATGCGTACACAAGGTTTCACAAAAAAGAAACTTAGTCAACAATCGACTCTACCAGCGTCAGACCGTTAGATGTCAATCTAACGGCAATCGTGCTTCTTCAGTCTCTGATCTTCCTGCCGCAGCCGCCCAAACCAGCGCCGTCGGAACCGCCTGCTCCCGCCTCCCGTGGCCGGCAGTGCTGCCGGGCAGGCCTCACGGCCCCATCATACTCGCATCCCTGGCCTGTCTATCCCTCTACTCACCCACACCTCCTGTTATTTACCGGCGACGGCAGCCGAACCAGTCAACCCTCATACTCTCCACCGTGTGGGCAGCCACTGTCGTGTCTTCCCCGGCTCCATGTCGTTCCCTTCGTAGGCCTCGCCGTCGTCCACCGCCCTGGTGCTCTCGGCGCGGCATGGTCAACGATGTCCATCCAACGGCCGTAGTGCTTCTTCAACCTCTAGTCTTCTTGCCCCAGCCGCCCAAAGCAGTGTCGGTCGTGCCGCATGCTCCTGCCTCCCGTGGCCGGCTGTGCTGCCGCGGAGGCCTCACCGTCCCCATACTACTCCCACCGCTAGCCAGGCCATCCCTCCACTCACCCACTCCCCCTGTTATTCTGCGGCGACAGCAGCCTCACACCACAGCCGAACCAGTGAACCCTCGTTCTCCTCTCCGCATGGGCATCCACTGCCGCGTCTTCCCCGGCTCCGCGTCGTCCCCTTCCTAGGCCTCGCCGTCATCCACCGCCATGGTGCTCTCGGCGCGGCGTGGTCAATCTGGTCAACGACCGACTTCCATCGAAAGAGTATTGTACGTGGAGAGGCTGACAGCTGGGTCCACGGCAGCCGCAAGGAAGTGCCTCCTTATTACGCGCAAAATAATTATTCCTCCACCTGACAGCAGGGACCCACCGGACGGGCCACCAGTATTTCACAGAAAAAATGTTTCCCCCTGACTGCTGGGACCCATCGGACGGGCCACCGTATTTCGCGAAAAAACGTTCCCCCGCTGTCAGCTCGGACCCACCGGAAGTGCCTCCTTATTACGCACAAAAAATGAATACTCCCCCTGCTAGCTGGGACCCACCTTGGTGGGAGGCTGACTTGTGGGCCTACTAAGTTGACGGGGATGGAGGGCTTTGTCAACTTAGTCAATATGAATGATTCTAGCTCCAATGACCGTACGATGTCCATCCAACGGCCGTAGTGCTTCTTCAACCTCTGGTCTTCTTACTCCAGCCGCCCAAAGCAGCGTCGGTCGTGCCGCCTGCTCCTGCCTCCCGTGGCCGGCTGTGCTGCCGCGGAGGCCTCACCGCCCCCTACTATTCCCACTGCTGGCCAGGCCCTGTGGCGACGGCAGCCTCACACCGCGGCCGAACCAGTGTCCCTCGTACTCCTCTCCGCGCGGGATTCCACTACCGCACCTTCCCCGGCTTCACGTCGTCCCCTTCCTAGGCCTCGCCGTTGTCCACCGCCATGGTGCTCTCCGCGTGGCGTGGTCAACGTGGTCAAAGAACGACTTCCATCGGAAGAGTACTGTACATGGAGAGGCTGACAGCTGGGTCCACGGCCACAGCCCAGTTTTTTTGTGATTTGCCAAGTAAGTCGCTTTGTCAGGCCTGTTGGGCTGCAAATCTTTCAAGACGAGGAGAGCTTTCATTCGGCTGGCCGAGAAAATGGCCCATCAGTAATGAGAAATGGGTTGTACATTTTTAAAACACATCAAACCGGCAATTAGTTTCGAATATCTTTTTTTTCATTTCGAGATTTTAAATTACATTAATTTTTATGCGTGGAGAATTTGTTGGATTTTATATTGATATACATTTATTTTTAAAATCAGTTTGAATGTGAGTCGAAATTTCGGGATTGAAAACAGTTCAGACCGCACCGAAATATGCAAAATTTCATATAATTTTTTAACCGTGGCCACAATATGGGCTGTAATGCTAACAAAAAGAATATGGGCTTCAAAAAAACTTAATAATTAGCAAATGGGCTGTAAATTATTAGAAATAATGGCAGATGGGTTGTATGCTGTTTTCCACAGATTTGAGGCTTTCCTAAAAAAAGGTTGAAGCACAAGCAGTCACTGTTGGATGGCCATCCAACGGCCGTCGTGCTTCTTTAATCTCTGCTCTTCCTGCTCCAGCCGCTCAAACAAGCGCCGGCGGGACTGCCTGCTCCCTCCTTTCCACGGCTGGCTCTGCTGCCGCACAGGCCTCACCACCCCACCGTACTCCCATCGCTGGCCTAGCCATCCCTCTACTCACCCACACCTGTTGTTATTCTCCAGCGACGGCAGACAAACTAGTAAACCCTCGTACAGTCGTACTCCCCTCCGCGTGGGAAACAACTGCTGAGTCTTCCCTGCCTCCGTGTCGTTCCCTTCCTAGGCCTCGCCGTCGTCCACTGCCCTGGTGCTCTCGACGCGGCCTGGTCAACGTGGTCAATGACCGACATGCATCTGAAGTGGACTGTACGTGGAGAGGCCGACAGCTGGGGCCATGGCCGCACTCAAGGAAATGCCTCCTTATTACGTGCAAAATAATGATTCCTCCACCTGACATTAGGGACCCACCGAAAGGGCCTCTGTATTTCGCGAAAAAACGTACCATCGCTGACAGCTCGGACCCACCAGCTATATCTTCGCACGTAAGGAAGTGCCTCCTTATTACGCACAAAAAAATGAATACTCCCCCTGTTAGCTAGGACCCAGTATAGTGGCAGGCTGACTTGTGGGCCTACTAAGTTGACGGGGACGGAGGGCTTTGCCAACTTAGTCAATATGCATGATTCTAGCTCCAGTGGCTGTACGATGTCCATCCAACGGCCGTAGTGCTTCTTCAACCTCTGGTCTTCTTGCTCCAGCCGCCCAAACCCGCACTGGTCGTGCCTCGTGTTCCTGCCTCCCGTGGCCGGCTGCGATGCGGCGGAGGCCTCACCGCCCCCTACTACTCCCACCGCTGGCCAGGCCATCCCTCTACTCACCCACACCCCTTGTTATTCTGCGGCGACGGCAGCCTCACACCGCAGCGAACCAGTGAACCCTTGTACTCCTCTATGCGTGGGCATGCACTGCCGCGTCTTCCCCGGCTCCGCGTCGTCCCCTTCCTAGGCCTCGCCGTCGTATACCGCCCTGGTGCTCTCGGCGCGGCATGGTCAACATGGTCAAGGAACGACTTCCATTGGATGTGGACTGTACGTGGAGAGGCTGACAGCTGGGTCCACGGCCGCAGCAAGGAAGTGCCTCCTTATTACATGCAAAATAATTATTCCTCCACCTGACAGCGGGGACCCACCGGACGGGCCACCGTATTTCGCGAAAAAACGTTCCCCCCTGACTGCTGGGACCCACAAGCTACATCTTCGCACGCAAGGAAGTGCGTCCGGGCAAAAAAAATGATTCGCCCCCTGACTGCTGGGACCCACCAGCTACATCTTCGCAGGCAAGGAAGTGCCTGACAGTCGGGACCCACCTGGTCGAAGCGTACGTAGCGTTGTCATTCTGGTTGCGAACGTGTACGTACATATATACTGGTGGATGTAGAGGCACGCATGTGTCGTAGTAGAGGCGCGTACGTGTCATAGTAGAGGCGCGCATGTAGCATGTACACGTACGTACAGCGGCCAGGGTGCAAGAAAGAAAATACAGCCACGTATGTGTACAAACGGGCAGGGTCTCGAACGCCTACTCGCGCATACGTACGGCCAGGGCTCGTGTACATGGCTGGGTCGGAACGAAGAAACAGCGTCGTCGTCGTGCTCATGGGGAGGCAACGGAATGTGTCGTGTTCATGGGGACGCAATGGAATGCCTCGTGTTCATCGGGAGGCAACGGAACGCGTGGGAGCCAACCGGCTGGGTCGGAACGGAATGCGTGGTCGTGTTCATCGGGAGGGCTTGCACGGAACAGGCGATGGAAACGAGGCCTGGCGTACCGCACAACGGAGGAAACAGACCTCCTACGTTCGAAACGGGGTCCTGTTGATCGGGAGGGGTCTAGCGTACCGCAAAACGGAGGAAACGGACCTCCTACGGTCGAAGCGGGGGTCCTGTTGATCGGGAGGGGTGTGGCGTACCGCAAAACGGACGAAACGGACTTGTGTTGGAGCACTACGGTCGAAACGGGGGTCCTGTTCATCGGGAGGGGTGTGGTGTACCGCAAAACGGGACTCCATGGGATACTGTTCATCTCCACCGTCGACCTCCTCCAGCCTCCACGGGCTACCGTCGACCTCCTCCAGCCTCCACGGGCTCCTGTTCATCCAGCCTCCACCGCGCGCTACTCCACCGGCTACTATTCAACCACCCCTCCACCGTCTACTGTTCATCCAGCCCTCCACACCACGGGGTCCTGTTCAACCACCCCTCCACGGGCACCCCTCCACCGTCTACTGTTCATCCAGCCCTCCACCACACCACGGGGTCCTGTTCATCCGGAGGCAACGCCACCGCTCACTGTTCATCCAAATGTAACACCCCAAAATTTTGACCTTGTTTTATTAATTAAAATTTTGCCAGGAATTAAAACTTTTATTTTTTGGGCTCCCTTTTTATTTTTGAACCATTTTCTCCCTTGTTATTATGGAGTTTTTCCCCAAAGTGAAAACTTTTCAAATATGTTATTGGACTTGTTTAACCTCTCAAGAAAAACTCTTCTTTTATTAGTAGAACTATTACATAATTAATTTGCTTGATCTTTATTTTCTTGAAAAATGGTTTTCCAAGGTTATATGGCCATACTTTAAACTGCAACCATTTGATAAACTCTTTCATAATTCCAACCAAAATTTGGAGATGTCATGTGATGTTTTTAAATCACTTTTATACAAGAATATCTTTTATTCTTGAAATATTTTGAGCTCTGCACCCAATTTTTCTTCTCTGGTCCAGAGTGCAATTTTGCACTACAGACCATTTAAATATTTCTTTCTGGCCTCCACCAAAATTATGGGATATTGGTAGTAGCATATGATTCAACTTTATGCAAAAACCCAGTGATGTTATTTGAAAAATTTGAGTGAATCAACCTCATTTTCATTCTGGTCCAGCCTTGTGATTTCTACTACAACCCTATTTAATTTTGCTCCAATGATCTTGTGCTTTTTCCTGCTTGTAGACAGCCCTACCAAACCCTTAAGTCCAGGAGCATGCACCCTTTGGGTCATTTTTGGTTCATGTAATAATGCCATTTATCTCCTGTCCAGAATTGAAGTTTTTCAAAACTTGCACTAACAAGTTTCTGCTTTTGGCAAACTAACCTCACCACCCTCTTGTAAATCTAAGGAGACCTTGATCTGGAGATTTTGGCCACCCCAAGTATTGCCTAGATGCCCTTGGCATTTTGACAAACACCCTGTGTGCATAGCCAGATTTGGCATGGATTCAAGTTTACATTGTGAACTTGGCCACCTGACCTAACCACCCTGTCCATTCACCCTCTAACTAACCCTAACCTAGCCCTGTTTCTTCCCAACCTCAACCGCGACCTCTAGCATACTTTAGCATTTTGTCGAACAGCTTCCGTGCGTGCTCTGGCCGCGCCCGGAGCGTGTGTATTGCACGTGCTGCGCCCGAGTCGCCACGTCGTGCCCCTAGTTTTTCCCGCACCAGAGAGCCGCGCCACGCACTCCCCCTCTCACCGCAACACACCAAGCAGGCCCCAGTGCCCTGCAGCACCGCCGTCAGAGCCGCTTGGCGGCATGCCCGCGGCTGCATCCGCCACCGCCATGGGCAGCGCCGCCCAAGCCACCCCGGCTCGCCACCTGCCCCTGGGAGCCGCAGGAGCTTATCTCCTCGCTCGTCGGCTAGCTCCCGTCGCCTCCACGTCGCCCTGCAAGCTACAGGAAGGTGGTCCGCCGTCGTTCTTATCCCACCGCCGCAGAACCGACCTCGACGAGCTATAAAAGGAGGCCCCCGAGCTTCCCCGAGCACGCAGGCAACCTCAGGCCACCCCAATGGCGCTCCCCTAGCTCGCATTCGACCCGGGGAGGCCTCCTTCCTCATCTCCGGCAACCGCAGCCGCCGCCATTGCCCCAGCCCTTCCAACGCCACCAGGGCCTCCCCCTCTCCGTTCTCTTCACCAAGAGCTTCCTCTTACTCCCGTGAACCAGTTCCCCTGCTCAATTTTGATCAGGGCTCACCGCGGGAGAAAAATCACCTTCCCCGATGGCCTCCGTCCGCCGCGAAGCTCGCCGCCGGCAGCTCCGTCCACCCCCGAGACCATAACGACTACCGGAGTGGCCGCCTCGATCCCCTGAGCCCACAGGTGACCTCCGTTTCCCGAATGGTGCCGCCGTTCGCCGGCGAGCATCGCCGGAGTCCTGCCCCCTCTCGGGCAGAGGAAGGAGAGGGAAAGGCGGCTGGTCAAACCTGACCAGTGGGCCCCCTGGACCCACTGTCAGTGACCCTGTACCTATCCACGTGGGTTAAGTGAAGGCGTAATCCACCCCAGTACGTTTCCCCCGCTCCGAAAACGTATTCCCCTCTGAAACGTTTTCTTTTCTGTTTTATTTTAAACAACAGATTTTGACCACAACTTTGACTGCCTATAACTTTTTAAATATAACTCCAAATGAATTGATTCTTTTTCCTACATCTCTCAAATTCTGTCTAGTTTATTTTAAGATTTATTTGAAAATTTTCCAAACAACTTTTTTGTACTGTTTTTGAAATATGTGTTATTTGCATATTTTTGAAAATAGGATTTTGGAAGAGAAGGAAGCTTTCAAAAGTTTTGGAGTGCACCCTGCCTTTCCACACCATGAAGGCAAGCATTCTGAACCCCGGAATAATATTTTTGGTGTGTTAGTTGACACGTTTATAACACCACCTTATATCGGAGAACTTGTTATTTCATGTGATATGATCATTTGCATGAATGCATATTAGTGATTTCCTTGCTGTTGGAAATGAATATACTTGTGATGGTAATCATCCGCATGTGCCTTGCATGCATGCCGGAAAGGAAACCGGGAAAGCCTATGCCTTGGGTAGGAGTGAGCTTGTCGCCGGTCCCCGTCGGGACGGTTATGTCCGGTATGGCATGGTAAGGTATATTGAGTGGTGATTTTGTTGGTTGAAATATATTTGTTATACATGTCATGCAGGGAATTTATAAACCTCCTGAGTCGACCTAGATCGAGTCTTGTTCCAGTAACCCCCATACTTGCTATGTACTACCACTTGTCCCTGCCGCAGGTAGGGTATGGTTCAGTAAGTCGTCAACCCCTTTCAAGCACACACCGTACAGAGAGGCCATGGTGGAAGATATCGGTTGTAGCCGGTAGGCATGCCACCTGGTCAGGGGGCATGGGTGTTTCCGGTTGGGACCGAGAGGGGAGGCCACCCCTTAGAGCGCGCGATATAAATTTGATCCCATGCTACGCGAGGTTGTAGCCTCCCCACTTAGAGTTTTGCTTAACAAGTGTCGTGGGTGATTCCAGACACCGATGAGTTAAGCTGGTGTGTGCAAGTTAGGCGTGTTTTCAACTAAAAGGCCGTAGACGGAATTAGTCCCGATGGACTAAAGGAATCCGTTACTCGTGGGTAAAGAGTACACCCTCTGCAGAGATTAAAACCTATTCGAATAGCCGTGTCCATGGTTAAGGATTACAGTCTGGGATGGGTCAAGTATTGGTCTTAGTGTCGGTCTTCGGAGGAGATTTTGTTAAACCAAACTTGGATACCGACTGGTTACTTGTGAGAACCATGATTATTATTTTGTGATGGACTAACCTGTTGCATTATTTGTATTATTGAGTATCCCTGGGACGGTTCTACCTCCTGGATATTCATTGTGATTATTTATTTTATAAAGCCCTTTATGTGGTGTCGCTCAGACGCCCGACTGTGGCATTTCTTTTAAAGCCCTTTATGTGGTGTCGCTCAGACGCCCGACTGTGGCATTTCTTTTAAAGCCCTTTATGTGGTGTCGCTCAGACGCCCGACTGTGGCATTTCTTTTAAAGCCCTTTATGTGGTGTCACTCAGACGCTCGACTATGGCATTTCTTTTAAAGCCCTTTATGTGGTGTCGCTCAGACGCCCGACTGTGGCATTTCTTTTAAAGCCCTTTATGTGATGTCGCTCAGACGCCCGACTGTGGCATTTCTTTTAAAGCCCTTTATGTGGTGTCGCTCAGACGCCCAACTGTGGCATTTCTTTTAAAGCCCTTTATGTGGTGTCGCTCAGACGCCCGACTGCGGCATTTTATTCCCACTCTATTACTGCTTATTCATGTTGCATGAAAATAACCTACTTGCATGCATAAAGATGTTTTATTTATGACTGACGATGTGATCATAGAAATTTTCAGTGCATGATTATCAATTATATTATACCGGTGTTCTTAATGTTTGCGAGTACATTCAAAGTACTCACTGGCTTGTCCCTGGCTATTGTCTTGGCCAGATTGCTTGCTTGGAGAGGAGCTCGGCGATGACAGCCTCGGGACCTAAGCAACGGTGATAGCAGCCTCGCGAAGATAGGTGTTAACCTGGTCAGCTGTTCCTGTGGGAAATGGAGTCCCATAGACACTGATGTCTCACAAACCGCTTCCGCCATCAACCACTAGAAACCCAATTGTTGTACTCACAGGCCAGAATGGTCTTGTACTACATATTTTGTATTTTATTTTTGCTTGGAATTTCCGTATCAAGTCGGAGCCTCATCAGCTAACAGTAATCCTGGGGCTAATGAGCACGACGGTCTTTTTCTGGAAATTTATACCCGGAAAACCCGGTCGTGACACCAAACCCTCCCGCAACGCTCATTGTTCATCCTAGAGGCAGCATCGATCGGCTTCAGTTAGCAGCAGTAGCGAAGGAATCGCTTGATCGGGTTCAGTTAACAGCCATCGATCGATCGCTCGGGTTCAGTAACGCGTAGCCTGCAGTGCAATCGCTCGGGTTAAGTTAGAGCCCAACGCCTCGCTCGGGTTCAGTTAGAGCCAACGCCTCGCACACATGCGCGTATGTGTACGAGAGAAACGCGCATCGCTCGGCCCCCGACCTCCCACCGTAACCGAGAACTCCCTGAAATTTTCCTCCCCCTCACTTCTACCATGGTTTTTTCCGTCATGGACGGCCCAAAGAATGTCATGCAGCTGTGTCTCCGGCCCGCCCAGGACGAAAAGCCCATTTCCTGTCATGATTTTTTGTCATAGAAGTAGGAGCCCACCACATCTATGATGATACCGGGTTTTGTCACAATTATTGTTATAGAAGTGTCATATGTATGACAGAAAAAAATTCGTTCGGCCCAAAATGTCACGGATGTGTCTTTTTTTTGTAGTGCATGGAGTGGAATCTGAGGACAAACCGGCATTTGGTGGTGAGACCGTCGTTTAATCTGATGGCGAGTCATCCACCGGTGAGACAGAGTCATTGTATCAACTGCCAGACGGCCGGCTTGGGGGCTGTTCCGATGGCAACAGTATTTTGGACCCATGTGAGCCACCGAACCGGGTTGCGATCTTCATGTCCGGTACATAGCCTGTGTAACACTCATCAACAGCGGCAGAGTTGATTTCCGGGTCAGCAGCGGCAGCGGCTGCCGGGACAGGAGGCCCTAAGCGCCCGTCAGCTCAGGTCTTAACCGACATACTGGACAAGCTGACAGCACTGTTAACAGTGGTGGTTAACCCAGTGGATCAAGATCATCATAATGCGGCAATCACAAAGCTGTGTGATGAGATAGCGCAGGCCAAGGAGGAGCTAAACGCAGAAAACGCCAGGATGGCCGAGGAGCGGATCGCTTTGGATGCTCAGGCTCAACGGATTCAGTCACAATCTTACCGGATCATGTTATATCAAAACGCTTCCAATGAAGTCATGAGGAGGAGGCATCAGACTCGTCTGCCATCGGTTTATGAGGTAAGGAATCTCTTTAACACGCCAGGAGCAGGAACCAGTAACCCGGCAGTAGTAAACCGGATCAAGGCGGCTGGGATGGGTATGCCGGTTCAACCACGTACAACGGACCCTCCCCGCCAGAACAATAACCCGTCGCAGCACGTGCCAACACCGCTGGGTCATTATTCTAACCCTTTGGATAACATGATCGCTGCGGCATCACGATTGGCGGCTCTCCCAGTTGATGGTGAGTAGCCAATGGCGGTTGAGACACGGAGGGCCAGAGAGCTTCTCCAGATGGCACTAACTCAGCAGCAGGCTTATTCTTACAGTCGTGATAGGATTCATTCCGCCCCTCGCCCGAGCCGAAGTTACAGCAGACATCTTGATGAGCCGGCAGTGTCAAGTAGTGGACGGAACCATAACCTGCCGCGCGGGCATAACCCGGTGGGCGGTGGTGCTGATGCTCAGAATATGGTGGATCAAGGAAGATCCCGTCGAGAGGCCGAGTTAGCGGCACAATATGCGGCCCGTCAACCCACTCCGGTTTGTCCAACCACTTCTGTGGAGCCAGTTGTAACCTTTAGAAATTTGGGCATGCCATGCTTAGTGCCGGATCTGTGTAATGAGCGCCTACCCAAGGATTTCAAAGGTCATCGCAAGGTGCCTAACTATACAGCCGATTTAAGTCCTGAGGCATGGATTGAGAGTTATGGATGGCCATGGAGTTGCTGGATGTCAGCGAGGCTGCATGTGCTAAATACTTCCTCCCTGATGTTAGAAGGGACAACCCGCACTTGGTTGAAGGGGCTCCCTGCTAATTCCATCCGGTCATGGGCCGAGTTAAAGGCCCAGTTCATCCAGAACTTCAAGGATACATGTAAACAGCCCATGTCAATTGTGGATCTGGCCTCCTGTGTTCAAGAAGAAGGTGAGTCAACAACCCATTGGGTGCGCCGGGTCTCAACAATCTTGCACTCGTCAGATCGCATCAATGCCGACTTAGCGGTGTTGATGTTGGAGAACAATTGTGGTTTCACGCCCTTGAAGCAGAAACTAGGGCGGCTCAAACGCCACTGCTATGACATGGGGACGCTCATGGCGGCTCTCGTTAAGTATGCTGACTCTGATAGTCCCAAGGACCCTGAGTCTGATGATGAAAAGCCGGGGAAGGGAAGGAAGAGCAGCAACGCCAAGGGGCAGCAGTATAACCCGGGAGGCAATGGTAAGCGCAAGGCTGATAATAGTTTTTACTTTGTGGCTAACACCAATGCACAGAATAATGGTCAGCATCGCAAGGGTAAACTGCCCCCACGGGCCGGAGGATCCGGTGTAAATCTTGAACATATGTTAAATCAGCCCTGCCCAAAATATGGTACGAAAGAAAGACCATCCGGGCACCTATGGAAGGATTGTCACATTATGAAGGAGTACAAGAATTCCAATCTTCTTCATGACAGCCATGGGCCAGGTGGCGGTTCTGGGCCCGGCTCTCATGGTCCAGGTTATGGCGGCGGCGGTTCTAACTCTGGATTCCAAGGAAATCAAGGTAATTATAACAACCATGGTGGTTACAACTAGCAGAGTAGTCAGGGGGGTCAGCAGCAGCAACAGTCTGGTTATCAGAGCAACCCGAAGCAGTTGAATAGTGGGCAATATCATGTGTTCACCACTAGCTTGTGTAAGCGTGACCAGAAGCTTCATAAGAGATTAGTCAATGCTGTTGAGCCGGCGATTCCTCATTATTTGCGTTGGTCTGAGCAGCCCATCGTGTGGAGTCGGGAAGATCACCCGCCCTGGGTTGATAATTCGGGTCATTTGGCTTTGGTAGTCGCACCTTAGGTCGGAGGGTATAAGTTTACCAAAGTACTCATGAACGGAGGGAGCAACATCAATATCCTTTATTATGAAACTTTCCGTCGCATGGGGTTGACTGATAAAAATCTTAAGCCGTCAAACATTGTTTTCCATGGCGTGGTGTCTGGTAAGTCGGCATATCCAGTTGGTAAGATAGCTCTAGAAGTTGTTTTTGGAGATGATCATGACTCTAGGTTAGAGACGTTGACCTTTAAAGTAGTCAAGATCCACAGCCCATATCACGCTCTGTTTGGATGGCCGACTTATGCCAAGTTCATGGCGCGGCCGTGTTACGTGTATCTGCAGAGCAAGATGTCGGGTCACAGAGGAACCATTACAGTGCATGGGAGCCATAAGATAGCTCTGTAATGTGAATAAGGGGATGCGGCTCATGCTGAGTCGGTTTGTGCAACGGAGGAGTTAAAATTTTACAAGGACAATGTTGACCCGGCAGATATGACATCTTTGAAAAAGCCAACCACAGAGCATGATCCGGTTTTAAAGTTTAAATCAGCAGATGATACTAAGATGGTTGATTTTGTTCCTGGCGACTCATCCAAGCAGTTCAGCATCAGTGCTAATCTGGATCTGAAATAGGAAAGCGCGCTCATCGAGTTCATCTATGAGAACCGGGACATCTTTGCATGGAAGCCTTCAGACGTACCGGGTGTACCGAGAGAACTCGCTGAGCACACTCTTAATATTGATCCAAAGTTTAAACCGGTCAAAATGTTCCTTTGCCGTTTTAATGAGGAGAGACGGTAGGCCATCGGAGAGGAGGTAGCCTGGCTCTTGGAAGCTGGGTTTATCATTGAAGTTTTCCATCCTGAGTGGTTGGCTAACCCAGTGCTAGTACTTAAGAAGAACGACACTTGGCGTATGTGTGTGGACTACACGGATTTGAACAAGGCATGTCCGGCTGATCCTTTTGCTCTCCCTCGTATTGATCAGATTATTGATGGTACGGTGGGTTGTGAGCGTTTGAGTTTTTTGGATGCTTATTCTGGTTATCATCAGATCAAGATGGCAGTTAAGGACCAGGAGAAGACAATTTTCATAACTCCTTTTGGAGCCTTCTGCTATGTGTCTATGCCTTTTGGGCTCAAGAGTGCCCAGGCGACTTATCAGAGATGTGTGCAAAATTGCCTTCATAACCAAATTGGGCGTAATGTTCATGCTTATGTGGATAATATTGTGGTGAAATCCAGAGAGAAAGAGACATTGATAGATGATTTGAAGGAAACCTTTGATAATCTCCGGGTATACAAGATGATGCTTAACCCGGCCAAGTGTGTCTTTGGTGTGTCGGCACACAAGCTCTTGGGTTTTTTGGTGTCCAACAAAGGCATTGAAGCTAATTTGGAAAAGATCAAAGCCATTAATTCTCTGGCTAAACCGGCGTGTGTCAATGATGTGCAACGTCTGGCGGGTCATATTGCGGCGTTAAGCCGGTTCATAAGCCGGTTGGGAGAAAAGGCCATCCCTTTGTATTAGATGATGAAAAAGACAGATAATTTTGTCCGGAGTGATGCTGCTAATGCAAAGTTTGAGGATTTAAAGAAGCAGCTAGTTGAGCCGCCCGTGCTTGCCGCCCCTATTGATAAGGAGCCTTTGTTGTTATATGTGGCTGCTAATAGCCGGGCTGTCAGTGTTGCCATTGTGGTAGAAAGAAAGGAGGCAGGCAAGGAATATCCAGTTCAAAGGCCCGTTTTATTACATCAGTGAGGTGCTTATTGAGTCCAAGCAAAGATATCGGCACTGGCAGAAGCTTGTATATGGGGTGTTCTTGGCCAGCCGGAAGCTTAAACACTATTTTCTAGGTCATCCCATCACTGTGGTTAGCTCTGCTCCTTTGGGAGATATCATCCAAAACAGGGAGGCAACTGGCCGGGTTGCTAAGTGGGCTATTGAGCTTGGACCTCACGGGTTAAAATATGTGCCTCGCACGGCCGTCAAGTCTCAGGCGCCGGTGGATTTCATCAATGATTGGACAAAGCTGCAGATGCCTGAGGAAAAGCCAGATAACACGTATTTGACTATTCACTTTGATGGGTCCAGAAAGTTGGAAGGCTCGGGGGCTGGAGTTGTGCTTGCTTCCCCTCGAGGTGATAAATTTTGTTATGTTCTCTGTTTGATGTTTCCTTGCACTAACAATGTAGCTGAGTATGAGGCCTTGCTCCACGGTCTTCGAATGGCTAAGGAGATGAACTTAAGCCAGGTTAGGTGCTTCGGCCACTCGGACTTGGTGGCTCAGCAAGTCTCTGGTACTTGGGATTCTAAGGATCCGCTCATGGCGGCTTATCGGCGAGAGGTGGACGTTATCGCTGGTCACTTCAAGGGTTATCAAGTTGAGAATGTTGATCGGAGGAAAAATGAAGCGGTGGATGCTTTAAGCCGATTGGGCTCTCAACATAAGCCAGTGCTGCCTAATTTTTTTCTTGATGTTTTACATAACCCGTCGGTCAAGTTACCTACAGAGGAGGATCTGGCTATCCCTGACCCGGAGGCTCAGCTGGTGGCGGCTCTTCATGTAATTCCGGATTGGACAGTTCCTTATTTGGCTTATATGACCCGGGGCGAGTTACCTCAGGATCAAACCTTAGCCAGGCAGATAACCCGGCGGTCTAAGTCAATGACAATTGTTAATGGAGAGCTACATCATCGCAGTGTCACAGGGGCGTTTCAACGTTGTGTTTCTCCAGAAGAGGGTTGTGGGATCTTATGAGAGATTCATGAAGGAGATTGTGGTCATCATACCGGTTCAAAATCCCTTGTGGCTAAAGATTTCCATCATGGGTTTTATTGGCTACAGCTCATGCTGATGCGGAGGACCTTGTCAGCAGGTGTGATGGATGTCAAAAATTTGCACGACGAGCCCATGTGCCGGCTCAAGAATTGAGGATGATTCCAATTACTTAGCCATTTGTAGTTTGGGGGCTTGATATGGTTGGACCTTTCAAAAGATCCAAGGACAAGAAGACCCACCTTTTGGTGGCGGTTGATAAGTTCACTAAGTGGGTAGAGGCAGAGCCGGTCAGTAAGTGTGATGCAGCAACGGTGGTTCAATTCATGAAGAAGGTGATCTTCCATTTTGGCTTTCCACGCAGCATTATAACAGAAAATGGCACTAATCTCTCTAAAGGTGCTATGGAAGAATTTTGTCAACGTGAGCACATCCGGCTTGATGTATCAGTGGCTCACCCTCAATCTAATGGTCAAGCAGAGAGAGCCAATCAAGAGATCTTGAAAGGCATCAAGCCCCGGCTTATGGTTCCCCTGCAGAGAACGCCGGGTTGTTGGGTAGAGGATTACCTTCCGTGTTATGGATCATCAATACCACCCCAAACAGATCTACGGGATACACACCTTTCTTCATGGTTTACGGAGCAGTGGCAGTTCTCCCTAGTGACATCCGTCATGACTCACCTCGTGTCGCAGCTTATGTTGAAGCTGACAATGAAAGATCACGTCAAGAAGCACCTGACTTGTTGGATGAGCGTGACATCACAGCGGCTCATTCGGCGATTTACTAGCAAGATTTGCGCCGTTATCACAGCCGCTGGGTTAAAACCAGAACTTTCCAAGAAGGCGACCTGGTGCTCCGGCTTATCCAGGATCAGACTGATATGCACAAGTTATCCCCACCTTGGGAAGGACCCTTTGTGGTCAGCAAGAATTTAAACAACGGGTCATATTACCTTATCGATGTTCGAGACCACAAGGACTCACGCACGTCGGAGGAAGAGACCCGCCGGCCCTGGAATATTGCTCACCTTAGGCCTTACTACACTTGAGCCACCAGCTCGTCCAATGTACATATTTTGACAATGTATATATTATGATCGATATAATAAAGCCGGCATCCCTGCTAAAGCAGGGCCTCTGTCGTTTTTTCCTCTTTACATGATGAGTTTTTGGTCACATGGGGGCTTCTGCTTTATACAGCAAAGTTATAATTACCCTTTGATCCGGCTTATAGGCCACATAAAAAACTTGGGGGCTTACTACCCAGGTTAAAGGGTCCAAAGAGAGTCCGTTGCAAAAGCACAACTCAAACATAGGTACCCCTTGAGCACAGCTCAAAATATTGCTTGGGGGCTCTTTTGTTCTAAAGAACAAAGAGTTCATAACCTTGTAATAGGCTATAAAAGCTAGGCTTGGAAGCCACGTGTATTCACCTCAAACCCCGGGTTATCCTGCCTGTATGCCAGATGCTTCTCCATTAGGTAATCCTGATTGACCCGCCAAACTCGTAACAGTCAATCTTTTAAACAAGACCCTGAACTCGTTAAGGTTAAAACGCCAGTTTGTCATGTGAGGGCATAGTTTATGGAAAGCAAGGATAAGCTCAGGCTGATAAAGCTGCCTTCCTTGAAACTTGGATAAATCGGCTTGTGATGCACGATGCTACTCTGACCCCGCGTACTCCTGATAAGTCTATCTTTAAATAAGAACTGAACTTATCTGGGTTAAAATGTCGATTAGGTAATGTGAGAGCTGGCTCACAGAAAGCACATACCTTCCAGTGGCTAATGCTAGTTTCATTGAAGAAGATATTTTGGCTTGGCGGCCTATGAAAGCCTTGGATTTTCCGTTGTTTGATTTGAACATCTTTTTGAGATTTTTTGTTGTGACATAGTAATACATGGTTGAAAACCAATAAGGCTTATAATGCCTTCTGAGTCATATATGACAATAACCGGTGTTCATTAACCTAGCCTGGTCTTCGACTATAAGTCGCCAGTATGAAATAAAGATAATATCCGGTGTTTATTTACACGGTCCGGCTTTATTCATAAGCCGACAATCTCTGATAATTACCAGTGTCCAAAGTCTTGGGTTATCGCCTTTACTGCACTGACTTGGTAAACCAACAGGGGTGATCAAATATCACAGGTATGACATATTTTTAATCATATATGATTATTATTTAGTCTAGTCTTGATTATAAATCATGATAAGATTATATTGCGGCCTTATAACCCGTCCAGTGGTAAACCGCCAGGACACTTTTCACCTGTTGTATGTAGGAACATATTTAAAATTGATAATATCATCAAGCATATATGGCATATCTTCGCATAGCGGATAAATAGTGTCATGAATAGCACAATATGCATGATGGCATAGCAAAACAAGAAGTTTTAAAGCTAGCCTATTACAAGGCGCTTGGTGCCCAAAAATATGATTGTTTTTAAACATAGCAATGAGCAGACAATAAACCGGCCCCGGTTCAGGAATCTTGGCCTGGCTGACTTGAAGGTTGTGACACATCCCTTGCCGGTTCGTCCTCCTCCACCACCGTCTAGAAGTTGGGTTTGGACCAGTGAAAGCCACGTACAGCGATGAATTCAGCTTCATCATCAATTAGATCAGATGGATCGATATCAGGGGCGAAAGTGTGTATCACTTTATATGAAGGGGTCGGCATCTTCTGGTTATCTGCATCATAACCCGACTAATATTTGGTGAGGTTGGTCTCTTCTGCAATTATTGTAGCATGAGGGCAGATCTCTTTGATGCAGGCAGCAAAGTCTTGTTGGTCAAAAGGGGTTCCATCTTCCTTGAGACTAGGATACCCGCTGGCTACGTCTGCCGGGTCTAATTCTGGTACCCAGGCTTTTGAACGGCTCAAGGCTGTCACCGCTCCGGCTCTAGCACAAGATCGCTTGATTTCTTGGAACCTGGTGGGCAAGATGGACAACTTCTTCAAGACATCACTTAACAGATTTGGTCCTTGATTGGCTGGGGAGATAGTGGCAAGAGTCCGCTGAGCTCCAGTATATAATTGCTCCACAAGCGTATAAAGTATAAACCGCCTTGAGCTTGACCAATGTATCTCGACTCAGATTGCTACTCCTGGGACCTGCAAAGTTTACACAATTGGTTAACTGGAGGCTTATATTATGATGACAAATATTTACTTTGGGTATATAACAAGGTGACTTACCAAAGATTGCAGAAACCATCTGAGACACACGGTTCTTTAAACCGGTGAGTTCAGTGGTAACCTCTTCCGGAGCCGCCTCGGCTTTCTCAGCATGCTGCGTCAAGGCAGTCTTCTCATTTGCCCAAGCCTCTTTCTCCGCAGTAAAGTTGGTCTTCAATTTTTCTGCTTCAGACACACTCAACTGGAATTTTGATTCCGCCTTTTTTGTCTCAGTCTCCTGAGCCGCCAGGCAGGTCTTGGCCTTGGACAATTGAGCTTCCAGTTATGTGGTTGCAGTCTGCATACAGCATAAATTCGTTAAGTTTCATGGCGGATTACAAAATACAAGTCCCAAGTGTTTTGCAAGCAACAACATTTGGCACTTGGGGGCTAATGTTTGTCAATGAAATTTTTCAAAGGAGTTGGCTCTTTCTAACAAGTCCCAAGTGCTTTGCAAGCAACAACACTTGGCACTTGGGGGCTAATGCATATTGCTTGTTTTCCTGTTAAAAATGAGCCGGGTGAGCTGTCAACAGTCTCAGTCGACTCATGGGGGCTATACAGTGCAGTTATATACAATGATCAAAAAGACCAGCTCATTCATACTGATTAAAATGGTCTTTGGGGACTACACATGCAAATTGAAATACTATCAGCATCCGGTTTAGTTATAAACCAGACTTGGAGGGAATCTAAGACAGAGGCTTGTAAGTTTTTTAAGTCTACAGTTCATTCAATCTCATCATAATTAGAAGACTTGAGGGTTGGTAGGATATATAACTTATATAAGCCGGAGAACGTACCTCATACTTTTGGTGCATCTGTTTGACCATCTCAATTTCCAAATCACGGCTGGAGTGTACTTGACTGAGATAACCAGATAGCACTTCACTATTACTCAATTGAGCATAGTGAGAGACATCGAACCTCACTTTCCGTCTTTCCATGACCTCTTGCTTGGCAGAGTGTCTCGCTAGTACAGTTGGATTCCCCGGTTCAACGAATCTGGAACCAGTGATCAAAACGTCATCACCATGAGTCTCTGGAGTGTTAGCTGAGCTTGATGGTTCAATACTTGACGGATCAATAGTGGTCTCATGAACAGACGGCTCAAGTAAATCTGGTTGAACATTGAGAGCAGGGTCTTCTGGTTGTTCAGGGTGTTCTGGCACAAGGGTTGACTGATCCTGTTCAGCAACTTTCGAATCCACGGCCGGCTTCATCACCTTTGCTTTTTTGTTGGGCTTTGCTTGAGCACTAAAAGGAATTTTGACAAGTCAGCATAATGATGAAGATATAAAAGAACAGAGGAGAGATAATTATCTTTACCCAGGGGCAGTCTTGAAAGCCGGCAATTGAGTCTGCGATGAGTCGCCAGAAGAGGAACGGGAAATTTCCTGCAAAGATGGAATCAAAATTGAGTGATTAATGAAAGTAGCTCACTGGTAAATACAAGAGTTAAAGTTAAAAGAACCTCATTTTGCCGTTTTGGAGGAGTGTTTGGTAAACCGGAGATTAAATCTTCATCTCCACCGGTCCGGGTCTGGCGGCGGCTCTCATGTTGCTATTGTTTCAAAAGAAAATGAGGATCTAAATAAGCCAAGGGGTGTGAAAACCTTACTTTTTGGGTTACCCGCCGAAGTTTTTGCCTTGGTAAAGGTTCTGAGTCGGAGGAAATAGTAGTTACCTCTTCTTCGACTGCCTGGCTGGCCCCCGTGTCATCCTGGCAATATTCAGTGTCAATAAGGTTGTTAAAAACAAGCCAAGAGAATCAAGGGCTACCTCCGACTCAGAGGCGTCATCCAGCTTTAGCAACTCCGAGGCGCTTGGTTTCTTTTTAGACCGCCTGCTGGTCTTTTTGGCGGCTCTCGCATTAGCCTTAGCCTTTTTAGCAGCCTCATGGTCATATTTGGCCTTCCAGAAGTCAGATTTAGCCTGTGGAAGGATAACATATTGGAGTTCATGCAATGTTTAAATGTTGAAGGAGAAAGAAATAAAAAAATTACCTCTGGCACTGGGTTAAGCTTGCAGAAAGGATTCAAACCCGCTTTGCTGCAGTCTTCATACTTACTATTTACAAGTGTGGTCGCCATATCAACGATGGCCTCTTCAGTCAGTCATAGCGAGCTATGACATGAAGGATAATTTGTTCCTCCGGTATAGTTGCACATCAAACCGGATCGGCGGCTTAAGGGGATGATCCGCCATGCGACCCAGCAGCGGATTAAGTTGACTCCAGTTAAGCCATTTCCTAGCAAGGCTTGAACTTTTCTGATGGTAGGAATAAGCTTCTTGCGTTCGGCGGCAGTAAGTTTATCAGGGAGTTGGTAATTTGAATCAAGGCGCTCAGGGCGGTAACCCGGCAACAGATTCTCATCAGATGGAGAGATATCTTTGCAGTAGAACCATGTGTTGGGGATCGTAGCAGAAATTTAAAATTTTCTATGCATCACCAAGATCAATCTATGGAGTAATCTAGCAATGAGGGGAAGGGGAGTGCATCTACATACCCTTGTAGATCGCTAAGCGGAAGCGTTACTAGAACGCGGATGAGGTAGTCGTACTCGTAGCGATTCAGATCGCGGTCAATTCCGATCTAAGCGCCGAACAACGGCGCCTCCGCGTTCAACACACGTGCAGCCCGGTGACGTCTCCCATGCCTTAATCCAGCAAGGAGAGAGGGAGAGGTTGGGGAAGACTCCGTCCAGCAGCAGCACGACGGCGTGGTGGTGGAGGAGCGCGGTACTCCAGCAGGGCTTCGCCAAGCACTACGAGAGACAAGGAGGGAGAGAGGTAGGGCTGTGCCTTGGGAGAGAGAGACTCGTGTCTTGTGCAACCTAGAAACCTCCACTATATATAGGGGAAAGGGCAAGGGGAGGTGCCCTAGGGTTTCCCCTAGGGGGGCGGCGGCCAGGGCAGATGGGATCTCCCCCTTGGGTGACTTGGCCCCCAAGCCAGGTGGGAACCCTAGATGGGGCGCCCCAAACCCCCTGGTCACGTGGGAATAGGTGAGGGGGGCGCACAGCCCCTTAGTGGGCTGGTTTTCCCCCTTCCCTTGGCCCATGAAGCCCCCCAACACTTGCCGGGGCTCCCGAAACACCTTTCGGTCATGCTGATCATCACCCGGTACCTTCGGAACACTTCCGGACTCCAAAACCCTTCGTCCAATATATCAATCTTCACCTCCGGGCCATTCTAGAACTCCTCGTGACGTTCGGGATCTCATCCGGGACTCCGAAAAACATTCGGTAACCACGTACATACTTTCCCTATAACCCTAGCATCATCGAACCTTAAGTGTGTAGACCCTACGGGCTCGGGAATAATGCAGACATGACCGAGACATCTCTCTGGTCAATAACCAACAGCGGGATCTGGATACCCATGTTGGCTCCCACATGTTCCACGATGATCTCATCGGATGAACCACGACGTCAAGGACTTAATCAATCCCGTATACAATTCCCTTTGTCTATCGGTATGTTACTTGCCCGAGATTCGATCGTCGGAATCCAATACCTAGTTCAATCTCGTTACCGGCAAGTCTCTTTACTCGTTCCGTAACACATCATCCCGTGATCAACTCTTTGGTCACATTGCGCATATGATGATGTCCTACCGAGTGGGCCCAGAGATACCTCTCCGTTTACACGGAGTGACAAATCCCAGTCTCGATTAGTGCCAACCCAACAGACACTTTCGGAGATACCCGTAGTGCACCTTTATAGCCACCCAGTTACGTTGTGGCATTTGGTACACCCAAAGCATTCCTACGGTATTCGGGAGTTGCACAATCTCATGGTCTAAGGAAATGATACTTGACATTAGAAAAGCTTTAGCAGACGAACTATACGATCTTGTGCTAGGCTTAGGATTGGGTCTTGTCCATCACATCATTCTCCTAATGATGTGATCCCGTTATCAATGACATCCAATGTCCATGGTCAGGAAACCATGACCATCTATTGATCAACGAGCTAGTCAACTAGAGGCTTACTAGGGACATGTTGTGGTCTATGTATTCACACATGTATTACGGTTTCCGGTTAATACAATTATAGCATGAACAATAGACAATTATCATGAACAAGGAAATACAATAACAACCATTTTATTATTGCCTCTAGGGCATATTTCCAACACCATGTTTGGTTCCAGTCTTTAGGATGGCTTGGCAGAGCTACTTGAGGAAAGATGGCATCTCGTCTGCGTTGAATTGAAATCCCGCCAAGTTCCAAGCTAGGCCCATTTGTGAACTCATTCTGTCGGTTCAAGTAGAAATACTCTCTGAAAAGATCAACACTAGGCTCTTCTTGAAGGTATACCTTACAAAAGACTTGGAAGTTACATATGTTTGATATGGAATTGGGTCCAATGTCTTGCGGATGGAGTTTGAAGAAGTTTAGGATATCTTTGAAGAATTTAGAGCCGGGTGGTGAGAAACCCCGGTTCATATGATCGGTAAATACGATAACTTCACCATCCTTAGGCTGAGGCTTCTCTTCGCCCGGGTCAAGAACACGATAATCCATCACACTCTTATCTGGCAAATATCCAACAGTGACGAAATCTTTCAAGGTGTCCTCAGTGACTGTGGATGGAACCCAGTTGCAGGTCGTGATTGTTTTGGGCGGCATGGTGAAAAGACAACCTAAAAGACAAGGAAGAATTCGTTGGCTCAAGATGATTGATTATAAGTTAACAAGTATAGTGCATGTTCAGAATGGCGGCTTAAGCAAGGGCTAATGATATATGAAGTAACTAGCACAAATGCCCGTGCGTTGCAACGGGAGAGAAAATGTCCCACATCCTTGCACTAATAAGCATGGCTCAGGGATCCCTTCATCTATGCCCTCTATTTCAACATGGTGCCACACACACCAACAATGGCTGTCATGTTCATCTCATCACAATGTGTCTAGATGTGGTCAATCCCAAGGTGATGAGCTTAACCACCTCATGGCACAGGTGGATGTGAGGGCCGCCCTTCGTGAGTTCCTCCCCGCACATGTTCCATGACCGCCCTCGCCCCGTCCCTCATACCGCCCCTCTCTTTTGACTGTGAACTTGTTTCATGGAGGAATGGCGAGTCCTATCTGTGTCCCAATTTTTATTAGCTCAAAAAGAAGCATCAAGAGGATACAAACTCAAAAAGCACACACCCGGCCTCTACATAGCTAGGATGCACACAGCCAAGACAGCATTCACACACACGAGAAACAATGGGACAAATACCAAAGTCACATAAGACCAAAGCTATGTGTATCGAGGAAAAAAGGAAAATCCAAACTGATCAGAGCCACGATTGGCAAACTTTAGTAAACACCATATCCGCATCAATTACCTAATGACACCACACAGGCGACGAGGTTCTTCAACAACAACGCCTTGAAGAAGGGAGCGACACTCAAGCGTCGCCCGCACCGGATCCAACCACCAAGGGCAGAATCTAGGTTTTCACCCTGAAAAATCAGCCGGAGCATATTCGGGCAATGCCTTCAACAAGGTAACAACGTAAAAAACATCGCCATTGCCAGGCATAACCAGCTCGGGTCGGACCTAGGCTTTCACCCCGGACCTCGCGACCAAGTGCTCGGTAGCACCATCACCAAAGTCATGCAATTGTTGTCGCCACCACTTTTTCACTATCCCAGCAGTTACATGCGATGTGACCGCCGCCGCTGCACAACCATTCCTCTGTGTCAAGTAGTCACCCATAATTTGCACCCCACTGCCGAAGTCAACCATTGGATCTTGAGATGAACATAAGATCTTGCAATGATCACCGTTGCCGATGTCTCCTTCACACCATGCTAATGGTGTAAAAAATGTATGCATAATAATTAGTCATTTCGTCTATGAAAATGTACAATACATGCACTACATGCCGTCTAGCTTAAATAAGGTAATTAATAACAACAACTCTAACAAAATTATTTAGAGACCAGTATTTACAACCCATCTCACATCAAAGTGATATAAGCAGATGTAAGAAACATCTTTTTGGAAAACATTGTAAAAATTATGTTGTTTAGAATTATAATAGACTAAAAAAATAAGTAAATTGAATTAGCAAGTTGAAAGGAAATTCTACATTATTGTAATTTCAAGTCTAAATTAGATGGCTCCATCAAATATATACACACACGTACACATCAAATATATAGCTAACTGAGCTAGGGTCCAAATTGTTATCTTTTTAAGACGTCCCTGAAGATCTAGGGTAAAGTATACACACCAGCTCTAGAGGGAAATGGTGATGGTGGTGACAATGTGTTACACCTCCTCTACACCCTCAAATGCTGGCTTTGTTGGTGAAGGGATTTCTTAGTAATTGATTAGTGATTTATTACACATAAAAAGTGAAAAGGAAACTTATAGAGTAGATCATCCTAGTTACATAACACAAGATCAATTGCCAATCCTAGGAAAGGGGGTGTCATGGTTCATGTCCTTATTTCTCTGACGAAACTAAAGAAAAACTACAGTTCTTGCACGCGCCATCCATGTCCGATGTACTCGCCATGTGGTTAGACGTACATTCGATGCATGTGCACACACATGAGACATCTACAGAGAGGTTATACAGTTAATGCATCAAAGCTCTGTGCATCCTCCTCCTCCTGTCCGATGTACTCGCAGGCACCGGCGTCGTAGGCATGGGCGTGTGCGGGCGCCTGCTGCATGCCGACGCAGCTGGACCGGGACCCCTGAGCTCATGGGCAGTGTCAGTGGGTGCAAGAGCGCATCGACGAGCGTGCCTGTGATCTATATCCTATCGAGCATGACGACCACCACGTCCAGTTCGAGTATAGGTCGTTGGTGCTCAGCCGCTGACGGTGCCACTCATGGTAGAAGTGTTGGGGAACGTAGCAGAAATTCAAAATTTTCCTACGTATCACCAAGATCTATCTATGGAGAGACTAGCAACGAGGGGAAGGAGAGTGCATCTACATACCCTTGTAGATCGCTAAGCGGAAGCGTTCAAGTGAACGGGGTTGATGAAGTCGTACTCGTCATGATTCAAATCACCGATGATCAAGTGCCGAACGCACGGCACCTCCGCGTTCAACACACGTACGGAACGGAGACGTCTCCCATGCCTTGATCCAGCAAGGAGGAGGGAGAGGTTGATGGAGATCCAGCAGCACGACGGCGTGGTGGAAGTAGCGGGATTCCAACAGGGCTTCGCCAAGCGCTGCGGGAGGAGAAAGATGTGTCACGGGAGGGAGAGGGAGGCGCCAGGCCTTAGATTGGTTTGCTCCTCCTTTTTCCCCACTATATATAGGGCCAAGGGAGAGGGGGAGGCGCAGCCCTTGCCCCTTCCTCCAAGGAAGGGTGCGGCCAGGGGTGGGGAGGAGTCCATCCTCCCCAAGGCACCTCGGAGGTGCCTTCCCCTTTTAGGACTCTCCCCTTTTTCTCTTCTCTTGGCGCATGGGCCTCTTGGGGCTGGTGCCCTTGGCCCATATAGGCCAAGGCACAACCCCTACAGCCCATGTGGCCCCCGGGGCAGGTGGCCCCACCCGGTGGACCCCCCGGGACCCTTCCGGTGGTCCCGGTACAATACCGATGACCCCGAAACTTGTCCCGATGGCCGAAACAGGACTTCCTATATATAATTCTTTACCTCCGGACCATTCCGGAACTCCTCATGACGTCCGGGATCTCATCCAGGACTCCGAACAACATTCGGGTTACCGCATACTAATATCTCTACAACCCTAGCGTCACCGAACCTTAAGTGTGTAGACCCTACGGGTTCGGGAGACATGCAGACATGACCGAGACGACTCTCCAGTCAATAACCAACAGCGGGATCTGGATACCCATGTTGGCTCCCACATGTTCCACGATGATCTCATCGGATGAACCACGACGTCAAGGACTTAATCAATCCCGTATACAATTCCCTTTGTCTATCGGTATGTTACTTGCCCGAGATTCGATCGTCGGAATCCAATACCTAGTTCAATCTCGTTACCGGCAAGTCTCTTTACTCGTTCCGTAACACATCATCCCGTGATCAACTCTTTGGTCACATTGCGCATATGATGATGTCCTACCGAGTGGGCCCAGAGATACCTCTCCGTTTACACGGAGTGACAAATCCCAGTCTCGATTCGTGCCAACCCAATAGACACTTTCGGAGATACCTGTAATGCACCTTTATAGTCACCCAGTTACGTTGTGACGTTTGATACACCCAAAGCATTCCTACGGTATCCGGGAGTTGCACAATCTCATGGTCTAAGGAAATGATACTTGACATTAGAAAAGCTATAGCATATGAACTACACGATCTAGTGCTATGCTTAGGATTAGGTCTTGTCCATCACATCATTCTCCTAATGATGTGATCCCGTTATCAACGACATTCAATGTCCATGGTTAGGAAACCGTAACCATCTATTGATCAACGAGCTAGTCAACTAGAGGCTTACTAGGGACATTGTGTTGTCTATGTATCCACACATGTATCTGAGTTTCCTATCAATACAATTATAGCATGGATAATAAACGATTATCATGAACAAGGAAATATAATAATAACCAATTTATTATTGCCTCTAGGGCATATTTCCAACAGTCTCCCACTTGCACTAGAGTCAATAATCTAGTTCACATCGCAATGTGATTAACATTCACAGGTCACATCGCCATGTGACTAACACCCAAGAGTTTACTAGAGTCAGTAGTCTAGTTCACATCACTATGTGATTAACACTCAATGAGTTTTAGGTTTGATCATGTTGCTTGTGAGAGAGGTTTTAGTCAACGGGTCTGAACCTTTCAGATCCGTGTGTGCTTTACAAATCTCTATGTCATCTCCTAGATGCAGCTATCACGCTCTATTTGGAGCTAATCCAAATAACTGTTCTACTTGGAGCTATTCTAAATTGTTGCTCCATTATACGTATCCGGTATCTCTACTCAGAGCTATCCGGATAGGTGTTAAGCTTGCATCGACGTAACTCTTTACGACGAACTCTTTTACCACCTCCATAATCGAGAAAATTCCTTAGTCCACTAGTTACTAAGGATAATTTGACCGCTGTCCTGTGATCCATTCATGGATCACTCTTGTACCCCTTGACTGACTCATGGCAAGGCACACTTCAGGTGCGGTACACAGCATAGCATACTGTAGAGCCTACGTCTTAAGCATAGGGGACGACCTTCGTCCTTTCTCTCTATTCTGCCGTGGTCGAGCTTTAAGTCTTAACTTCATACCTTACAATTCAGGCAAGAATTCCTTCTTTTGACTGATCCATCTTGAACACCTTCAAGATCATATCAAGGTATGTGCTCATTTGAAAGTACTATTAAGCGTTTTGATCTATCCTTATAGATCTTGATGCTCAATGTTCAAATAGCTTAATCCAGGTTTTCATTGACAAACACTTTCCAAATATCCCTATATGCTTTCCAGAAATTCTACATCATTTCTGATCCATAATATGTCAACAACATATACTCATCAAAAATTCTATAGTGCTCCCACTCACTTCTTTGGAAATACAAGTTTCTCATAAACTTTGTATAAACCCAAAATCTTTGATCATCTCATCAAAGCATACATTCCAACTCCGAGATGCTTACTCCAGTCCTTAGAAGGATTGCTGGAGCTTTGCATACTTATTAGCATCTTTCAGGATTGACAAAACCTTCCGGTTGTATCACATACAACCTTTCCTTAAGAAAATCGTCGAGGAAACAATGTTTTGACATCCTATCTGCAAGATTTCATAAATAATGCAGTAATCGCTAATATAATTCCAATAGACTCTTAGCATCGCTACGAGTGAGAAAGTATCATTGTAGTCAACTCTTTGAACTTGTCGGAAAACATCTTAACGACAAGTCAAGCTTTCTTAATGGTGACATTTACCATCATTGTCCGTCTTCCTTTTAAAATCCATCTGTACTCAACAGCCTTACGACCATCAAGTAGTTCTTCCAAAGTCTACACTTTGTTTTCATATATGGATCCTCTCTCGGATTATATGGCCTCGAGCCATTTATCGGAATCCGGGCCCACCATCGCTTCTCCATAGCTCGTAGGTTCATTGTTGTCTAGCAACATGACTTCCAAGACAGGGTCACGTACCACTCTGAAGTAGTACGCATCCTTGTCATCCTATGATGTTTGGTAGTGACTTGATCCGAAGTCTCATGATCAATATCATAAGCTTCCACTTCAATTGGTGTAGGTGCCACAGGAACAACTCTTTGTGCCCTACTATACACTAGTTGAAGTGACGGTTCAATAACCTCATCAAGTCTCCACCATCCTCCCACTCAATTCTTTCAAGAGAAACTTTTCCTCGAGAAAGGACCTGATTCTAGAAACAATCCTTTATTGCTTTCGAATCTGAGACAGGAGGTATACCCAACTGTTTTGGGTGTCCTATGAAGATGCATTTATCCGCTTTGGGTTTGAGCTTATCAGCCTGAAACCTTTTCACATAAGCGTCGCAGCCCCAAACTTTTAAGAAATGACAGCTTAGGTTTCTCTAAACCATAGTTCATACGGTGTCATCTCATCAGAATTACGTGGTGCCCTATTTAAAGTGAATGTGGTTGTCTCTAATGCCTAACCCATAAACTATCGTGGTAATTCGATAAGAGACATCATGGTATGCATCATATCCAATAGGGTGCAGTTATGATGTTCGGACACACCATCACACTATGGTGTTCCAGGCTGTATTAGTTGTGAAACAATTTCCACAATGTCTTAATTCTGTGCCAAACTCGTAATTCAGATATTCATCTCTATGATCATATCATAGATATTTTATCCTCTTGTCACGACGATCTTTCAACTTCACACTGAAATTACTTGAACCTTTCAATAATTTAGACTCGTGATTCATCAAGTAAATATACCCAACATCTACTCAAAACATCTGTGAAGTAAGAACATAACGATATCCACTACATGCCTCAGCACTCATTGGACTGCACACATCAAAAATGTATTACTTCCAACAAGTTGCTTTCTTGTTCCATTTTACTGAAAAACGAGGCTTTCAGCCATCTTGCCCATGTGGTATGATTTGCATGTCTCAAGTGATTCAAAATCAAGTGAGTACAAAACGGTCCATTTGCATGGAGTTTCTTCATGCATATATACCAACAGACATGGTTCGCATGTCTCAAACTTTTCAAAAATGAGTGAGTCCAAAGATCCATCAACATGGAGCTTCTTCATGCGTTTTATACCGATATGACTTACGTGGCAGTGCCACAAGTAGGTGGTACTATCATTACTATCTTTTGGCATGAACATGTGTATCACTACGATCGAGATTCAATAAACCATTCATTTTAGGCGTAAGACCATTGAGGGTATTATTCAAATAAACAGAGTAACCATTATTCTCCTTAAATGAATAACCGTATTGCGATAGACATAATCCAATCATGTCTATGCTCAACGCAAACACCAAACTCGATGGTAGAGGGAGCTTGCGATGCTTGATCATATCAACATTGGAAACACTTCCAACACATATCGTCAGCTCACCTTTAGCTAGTCTCCGTTTTATTCCGTAGCTTTTATTTCGAGTTACTAACACTTAGCAACCGAACCGGTATCTAATACCCTGGTGCTACTAGGAGTACTAGTAAAGTACACATCAACACAATGTATATCCAATATACTTCTATCGACCTTGCCAGCCTTCTCATCTACCAAGTATCTAGGGTAATTCTGCTCCAGTGGCTGTTCCCCTTATTACAGAAGCACTCAGTCTCGGGTTTGGGTTCAACCTTGGGTTTCTTCACTAGAGCAGCAGCTGAATTGCCGTTTCATGAAGTATCCCTTCTTGCCCTTGCCCTTCTTGAAACTAGTGGTCTCACTGACCATCAACAATTGATGCTCCTTCTTGATTTCTACTTTCGTGGTGTCAAACATCGCGAATATCTCAAGGATCATCATATATGTCTCTGATATATTATAGTTCATCACGAAGCTCTAGCAGCTTGGTGGTAATGACTTCGGAGAAACTATCACTATTTCATCTGGAAGATCAACTCCCACTCGATTCAAATGATTGTTGTACTCAGACAATCTGAGCACAAGCTCAACAATTGAGCTTTTCTCCCTTAGTTTGCAGGCTAAGAAAATCGTCGGAGGTCTTATACCTTTTGACGTGGGCACGAGCCTGAAATCCCAATTTCAGCCCTCAAAACATCTCATATGTTTTGCGACGTTTTAAAACGTCTTTGGTGCCTCAATTCTAAACCATTTAACTGAACTATCACGTAGTTATCAAAATGTGTATGTCAGATGTTCGCAACATCCACAGACAACGTTCGAGGTTCAGCACACTGAGCGGTGCATTAAGGACATAAGCCTTCTAGGAAGCAACGAGGACAATCCTCAGTCTACGGACCTAGTCCGCATAATTGCTACTATCAACTTTCAACTAATTTTTCTCTAGGAACATATCTAAATAGTAGAACTATAGCGCGAGCTACGACATAATTTGCAAAGATCTTTTGACTATGTTCAGGATAATTAAGTTCATCTTATGAACTCCCACTTAGATAGACATCCCTCTAGTCATCTAAGCGATTACATGATCCGAGTGAACTAGGCCGTGTCCGATTAACACGTGAGACGGACTAGTCAACGTCGGTGAACATCTTCATGTTGATCGTATCTTCTATACGACTCATGCTCGACCTTTCGGTCTCTGTGTTCCGAGGCCATGTCTTCACATGCTAGGCTCGTCAAGTTAACCCTAAGTGTTTTTGCATGTGTAATTCTTGCTTACACCCGTTGTATGTGAACGAAAGGATCTATCACACCCGATTAACACGTGATGCTTCGAAGCGACGAACTGTAGCAACGGTGCACAGTTAGGGGAGAACACTTCTTGAAATTTTAATGAGGGATCATCTTATTTACTACCGTCGTACTAAGCAAATAAGATGTATAAATATGATAAACATCATATGCAATCAAATAATAGTGACATGATATGGCCAATATCATATAGCTCCTTTGATCTCCATCTTGGGGCTCCATGATCATCTTGTCACCGGTATGACACCATGATCTCCATCATCATGATCTCCATCATCGTGTCTTCTTGAAGTTGTCTCGTCATCGACATGCAAGTCGTGATTCCCTTGACAAGAACATGATCAATCTCATACATTACATATAACATTCATCACATCCTTTTGGCCATATCACATCACATAGCATACCCTGCAAAAACAAGTTAGACGTCCTCTAATTGTTGTTTGCATGTTTTACGTGGCTGCTATGGGTTTCTAGCAAGAACGTTTCTTACCTACGCAAAGACCACAACGTGATATGCCAATTGCTATTTACCCTTCATAAGGACCCTGTTCATGAATCCGATCCGACTAAAGTAGGAGAGACAGACACCCGCTAGCCACCTTATGCAACTAGTGCATGTCAGTCGGTGGAACCTGTCTCACGTAAGAGTACGTGTAAGGTCGGTCTGGGCCGCTTCATCCCACGATGCCGCCGAATCAAGATAAGACTAGTAACGGCAAGCATATTGAACAAAATCAACGCCCACAACTACTTTGTGTTCTACTCGTGCATAGAATCTACGCAATAGACCTAGCTCATGATGCCACTGTTGGGGAACGTAGCAGAAATTCAAAATTTTCCTACGTATCACCAAGATCTATCTATGGAGAGACTAGCAACGAGGGGAAGGAGAGTGCATCTACATACCCTTGTAGATCGCTAAGCGGAAGCGTTCAAGTGAACGGGGTTGATGAAGTCGTACTCGTCATGATTCAAATCACCGATGATCAAGTGCCGAACGCACGGCACCTCCGCGTTCAACACACGTACGGAACGGAGACGTCTCCCATGCCTTGATCCAGCAAGGAGGAGGGAGAGGTTGATGGAGATCCAGCAGCACGACGGCGTGGTGGAAGTAGCGGGATTCCAACAGGGCTTCGCCAAGCGCTGCGGGAGGAGGAAGATGTGTCACGGGAGGGAGAGGGAGGCGCCAGGCCTTAGATTGGTTTGCTCCTCCTTTTTCCCCACTATATATAGGGCCAAGGGAGAGGGGGAGGCGCAGCCCTTGCCCCTTCCTCCAAGGAAGGGTGCGGCCAGGGGTGGGGAGGAGTCCATCCTCCCCAAGGCACCTCGGAGGTGCCTTCCCCTTTTAGGACTCTCCCCTTTTTCTCTTCTCTTGGCGCATGGGCCTCTTGGGGCTGGTGCCCTTGGCCCATATAGGCCAAGGCACAACCCCTACAGCCCATGTGGCCCCCGGGGTAGGTGGCCCCACCCGGTGGACCCCCGGGACCCTTCTGGTGGTCCCGGTACAATACCGATGACCCCGAAACTTGTCCCGATGGCCGAAACAGGACTTCCTATATATAATTCTTTACCTCCGGACCATTCCGGAACTCCTCGTGACGTCCGGGATCTCATCCGGGACTCCGAACAACATTCGGGTTACCGCATACTAATATCTCTACAACCCTAGCGTCACCGAACCTTAAGTGTGTAGACCCTACGGGTTCGGGAGACATGCAGACATGACCGAGACGACTCTCCAGTCAATAACCAACAGCGGGATCTGGATACCCATGTTGGCTCCCACATGTTCCACGATGATCTCATCGGATGAACCACGACGTCAAGGACTTAATCAATCCCGTATACAATTCCCTTTGTCTATCGGTATGTTACTTGCCCGAGATTCGATCGTCGGAATCCAATACCTAGTTCAATCTCGTTACCGGCAAGTCTCTTTACTCGTTCCGTAACACATCATCCCGTGATCAACTCTTTGGTCACATTGCGCATATGATGATGTCCTACCGAGTGGGCCCAGAGATACCTCTCCGTTTACACGGAGTGACAAATCCTAGTCTCGATTCGTGCCAACCCAACAGACACTTTCGGAGATACCTGTAATGCACCTTTATAGTCACCCAGTTACGTTGTGACGTTTGATACACCCAAAGCATTCCTACGGTATCCGGGAGTTGCACAATCTCATGGTCTAAGGAAATGATACTTGACATTAGAAAAGCTATAGCATATGAACTACACGATCTAGTGCTATGCTTAGGATTAGGTCTTGTCCATCACATCATTCTCCTAATGATGTGATCCCGTTATCAACGACATTCAATGTCCATGGTTAGGAAACCGTAACCATCTATTGATCAACGAGCTAGTCAACTAGAGGCTTACTAGGGACATTGTGTTGTCTATGTATCCACACATGTATCTGAGTTTCCTATCAATACAATTATAGCATGGATAATAAACGATTATCATGAACAAGGAAATATAATAATAACCAATTTATTATTGCCTCTAGGGCATATTTCCAACAAGAAGGCCTCTCGCTCGAACTCGGCCATCTCACCGCAGGAAAATCAGGAGACGGGAAACGTGGGGCAGAGGGCATATAGCGTCTGTGGCTTACATGGGAGCGGATCGAACATTGAAGACGGGAGGCTGAAACGCTATGGAGACGAGGAAGGAGGCGATGCGTTGGATCAGACCCCTTTTCCACAGACGATTTGGAATCAAAATTGGACGATCATGGTTCAGCAATCAACCCAAAAAACCAAAGCAAAATCTGCCTGCTCGTTGGGTCCAGCGGTTGCCAAGTACAGCCATCACGTGTTCTCCAAAACTTATCCATTTGTGACAGTCCTATTCTATCGCCCTCTCTCATCCCCTATCTATCTATCTATCTATCTATCTATCTCTCAGACTGTTTCCTTTCCTGCCTTTGCTTCGGAAGGCCACACAAAGAGGATTCACGCAGATGGACGTGAGACGACGCTACGACCCACCAGGTGCCATAATTTCAACACCACCCATGTGGATCGGTCGCAGGCGACAACGAGACCCACCGAGCTCGTGCGCACCTGAACCTGAGCGCCCATGCTTGCTGCCATCTCGCTTCATCGGAGGAGCACTCGCGCCTCCGCCCCCTATGCCTTCCTTTCCTCTCTCCTCCCTTCCCCCAGCTCGCGTAATGCCGGAGGAGCGCCAGCACCGCCGCATGTATGCGTGCACAAATCAAGCGATCAAGCTCAGGAGCTGCTCATATGTGGTGTCAGCCGACCAAACGTCCCAGTCCAGAACACGCATCAGACAACACCATACGGTTCTCCTCGCACGCCACAACCAAATTCAAGCACCCCACGAGTCTGTCTGTCAGGAGCTGGGCGGCGCCCTCCATCACCGCCGCTGTTTGCGGAGGGATGCGGTCCCGATCGCCGCGATCACATGCTACAGCGAGCGGCACGGGCGCGGCGGCGAGATTCAGACGGCAGAGTATGTACAAGGAGGATGGCGGGGCATCGATGGGAGATGGGTGCGGCGATGCATCCTGGGGAGAATTCTTTTAATGGCTAGGGATGAGATCGATCGGAAGCAAATACGTGAAGGTTATCGTGGTATCGGTGTGGGCCGTCGTCCAACAACGTTTTGTTTCTTATACACACGTGCACAAATCTAATTTAAATCTCAGCGGTCAATCGTAATTGGTTATCATAAAATCAGGCCTCCTTTGATTCATAGGATAAAAAAGTTATAGAAATAATAAAATCATAGGAAGTGAGACGACATGCATCTCAATTCCTATAGAGAAAGAGATGTCATTTGATGCATAGGATAGGAATTTTTTCATTGAGTCTTAGCTAATTTTTTTTCCTTCAAAATGTGAAGGATTGATTCCTATCCTATATAGGAATAGGAATTCATTCTTACAAACCAAAGAGCTTCAAAGGAAATTTTTCTATACAAATCCTATGCTATGAAAATCCTATAAAATTCCTACAAACCAAAGGAGCCCTCAACGGTTATAAATAGATGACGTATGGAGAACTATAAAAGTCTCCATCCTTTAATATCAGGTAAAGATTTATGCACGTACATATATGAGCGTTTGTGCCTGTACTGATGTTAAAAAAAACTTTATTTTGTTTATACCGAACTTTTGGAAAGTGTGCAGCCTAAAGTTGTTATTTTTTTTTAGGTAAGCCTAAAGTTGTTATCGACAGGTCCATACATTCAGGACGGTTGAGCCCATTAGGGTCCAGATGCAAGTCCAAACCAAAGCCCAGCTTCTGCCGTCTCAACACGGCCACGAACCCATCTCGAAACTGCCCCCAATCCAACTCCAGCGCCTCCCAGCCCTCGCCGCCATGGCGACCACCGACGACCCCACCGCCACCGGCGAGGTCCGGCGCCTCCTCGAGCATCTCGACTCCCAGCAGCAACTCCTGGCCACCTGCCACGACGCCTGGTCGCGCACGCTCGCGCACTTCGCCTCGCTCGACCAGGACGTCGCCTCCCGCTCCGCCTCCGTGGACGAGGCCCTGGCCGCCGCCGACGCGTCCACCTCCGAATCCCTCGCGGCTCTCGAGGCACGCGAGGCCTCCGTGCCCGTGCGCCTCACCGAGGCCTCCGACGCGCTCTCGGCCGCCCTCGCCGAGGCCGAGGCCGAATCCGCCGCGCCGCCGCCCGCCGACATCCGTGGCGCCCTCAGGTGGATATGCCGCCGCATGGACGCTGCCGCGCTCTGGCGCTTTATGGCCGCGCGCCGCAGGGAGCTCGCCACCGTTCGTAAGGAGATCGCCCCCACCGTAGCAGCGTCCGTGGACCCACCCCGCCTCGTCCTCGATGTGCTCAGCGATTTCCTGGAGGCCGGTGAAGGCGCCGGTGAAGACCAGTGCTGGGTGCTCGGCATGCTGCTGCGCTCGTTGTTTGGTTCAGATGGGCGGAAGCCGCCGGAGATAGGAGATACGTTGGTTGAGAGGGCGTCTGTGGTTGCAAAGAACTGGTCTGAGCGGTTTGGTATCAAGAGAGACTCGCCAGCTCCCATCAATGAGGAGGTGGAGATGACAGAAGCTGACGATGCTGATAATGCAGCGTTACCAGATAAGAAAGTAGAGCAGGCAGATGCAAAAGAGGAGGAGGAAGAGGAGGAGGTGGAGGAGGTGGAGGAGGAAGAAGAGGAAGAAGAGGAAGAGGAAGAAGAAGAGGAAGACCAGGAGGAGCTGGTGGCTGTATCAGGTGATGAGGAGGAAGAGAACCCAGAGGAAGTAGAAAATGAAACACAGGAGGACCCAGAGGAAGCGGGGATGGAAGCACTGAAGGAGAAGAAGGGAGAAGAGGTAAAGGTGGAGGTTCCTGCTGATGAGAAGATAGCTGAAGAAGCAGGGAAGAGCGAAGTTAAGGAAGAAACAAAGGCAATGGGGGAAGTTGACAAGGAAGGGGAGAAGGGTGCACTGGGGCAAGTAGAAGCACATTTATTCCTGCAGATGGTTGCGGCATTTGGACTGAAAGACAAGTTTGATGGAGAGTTCTTGAAGAGCCTGTTTGTTGCTAACCGTCGAAGGAAGGAACTTGCGAGGTTTGCCTTTATCCTCGGGTTTGAGGAGACCGTCGCAGGTAATGATGACCTATTGGCATGGTTTTTAAATTTGTTACGTTTTTTATCTGATTTAGTAACAGGTCTTCAGTTCATTGAGTATGAGGATTGCGACGTTCTTTTGAGTTTACTTTGCAAATCAAGTCATTTTCTAGATTGAGAAAGAAATGCCCTTAGAACCTGCATTTTCCTTACTTTACGCAGCAACTTAAGATTCATTGCTTTCATCATGTGTTTGATTTGGTAGTATGATTTCTGCATCTAAATAATCATGTAGGCATGCTAAATATTCTTTTTATGACGTTCTTCTTGAGTTGTATTATAAGGTAGTACGTAGTAGTGATGTTGCTTTCTTCTTGGTGGTATACTCCGTATTTAGGGATTAGGACATACCACCTCCGTCCCATATTAAGTGTCACTCAAATGGATGTATCTAGCACTGAAATACATTTAGATTATTCTATTTGAGCGACACTTAATATGGGACGGTACTCCCTCCGTTCCAGAATATAAGGTGCATAAGTTTATAGAATAAAACATCACCATCTACAATACAAAATCAATAAAATATGAAAATACTTTTCATGATGGATCTAATGGTACAGATTTGGTGCTGTAGATATTGATACTTTTTCCTAAAACCTTGGTCAAACATGCGCATGTTTGAGTTTTGAAAAAGCTAATACACCTTATATTTTGGAACTGAGGGAGTATAAATTTAAGGAACTGAATTCTACATGAGCTTACTCATGAACAAAAAAATATCACAAGGTTTAGAATAAGTTTCGAAGGACCTTGTTAACTTGACGAATTTAAGCAGCTTCTTGCTTTTGGTCAGTTTTGTGCCTCCGGAGTCCGGACTGCATTTCAACTGAGTGAATTGGTGAGAAGAATGTACTTTTGAAGTTGTGATCTGTTTGTTTGTTTTCTTGGGGCTTGTTTAATAACCATCTAAAAGACTTGATTAATTGATAATCACAACTACTTCTAACTAGATTAACCTTTTGTTGAAGGTTCCATATTGAGTTTCGAACTATACATGATTAGCATCTTATGTATTTTATCCAGATCTGCTGGTTACTATATGTTTAGTAGTTCAGAGAAAAGAAGACATGACTCAACTATTCTGTTATTACTTTGCAGATGTTGTTCAGGAATTGGTTACTTCAGGAAATGTAATTGAGGCTATATATATTGCTCATGAGGCATGTTTGCTTGAGCGATTTCCTCCTGCACCTCTTCTTAACTCTTATATAAAGGACTCAACTGAGAAGGCCCAGGCCATTCTGAGTAGTGGAAGACGCTCCAGTTCTGCTGTTGTAAGACTCCATCCCACTCTCTGAACTTGATTTCTTTTTGTTAAACTCATCATTCTGTTTGGTCATCGGTCCTTTTTCTGTCTGAATGCCTGCATGAAGATCATTGATGAAGGAAATGAAATTAGTGACATGCCTTTGATTTAAACAACCTGCAGTTCTGTCATATCTGTGACGTGCATCGGTTTTGGTATAGTAGTATTATGTGTATATCATTTCCACAAAAGCACTTACGCCTCTTAAATTTAAACAGTTGATTCAAAATTATAGTGCTTATCTGATTCATCAGTCGTAGAATCATGTTGCGTATTGGTATCATTGAGTTCATAGATTAGTTTGTTCCATGTAGTCCATCCAGACCACTGTTTTAGCCCTCGATTTGCTTGGTTTCCTGTTTCGAGTTTGGATGCACTATTGCAAAAATTTATTTCTGTTGGTTAGCTGAGACTTCATCCGTTTGAAAATATAAGTCCTATTTTCTTGTTCAGCATGTAGATTTAGGAAGTCATGAAACCAAGAGACAATAATAAAGGGAAACGACCTTGCTTCCATGGTGTTGTGTCGTGGGAATCAGAGAGAGATAAGTTAGCGTGGGTGTTCATATCAGTTGGAAAGAGGATATAAATTAGGCGAAAAGAGGAAAATCTCATTAAATTCATGAGCATTATCCCCAAGATTCGAGGCCTTAGCTACTTGCCTATGGGAAATGAAGCATGCCTTTATCCTTTTTCCAGTTCTCTATCCATTTTCCAGTCCTTGGTAACTTGTGGCACTAAAGAAAGGCTTCATGTTTTTTTCTCCAGGAGGAGTCTAAGACCTTGGAGTGCAACGCCTGCAAGGCTGTCATCAGGTGTGTCGAGTCCTGCCAGCTAGTATCGGTATTTAACATCGAGCACTTAAAAAAGAAGGTGGCGAGGATGGATAGAGAGAAGGCTGACCGGAAGAGGCTAGGCAGCGGAAACAGATTCCAGAACAAGCGAGCACGGGGAGCAGCCGGACCTCAGTCCTTCCCTGCTGCCAAGTCCGCAAGGGCGTCAGGCTCAGGCTCAGGCTACGGGCCATCATTCCAGAACCCAGTGTCCCGTTCCTTTGGTTACGCGGCTCGTGCTGGGTATGTGAACCCGGCTGCTGCTGCTCAGCCCTACTATGCGCCGGGGAGCATGGCAGCGCGGCGAGGCGGTGTGTTGTATGGCGGGCCTGGAGCAGCATTCGGGGCGCAGCAGCCGTACCACCGCTAAGGCCAGCCATATCAGTTGATGTTGCTGGACCAATTGCTGTTTCTTGCTGATTTGTACCAACTTGCGTTGTAGTAACATTTATCCTTGCCGTCGTGTAACTCTTGGTCGACTGGATGCCATTTGAAGAGATTCAGTCTTAGTACATGCTGCTGCTTTCTTTTTGGTTGGCTCTGTATGCGAGATACCGTTTGTCTGAATGAGACTGTATGCTGAATGTTGTAGAGATTGAACGCCATTGACTCTATTCAAACCTAGATATGTCTTTTTGTTTCTCCATGTGTAGATCAAATTTAGGTTCGGCTAGCTGAATGCATGTGCGTTGTCATGGAATAACAAAAAATAGTCAAACAATTGTTCTAATTCAGAAGAAGAATGTCGAACACGATATCTTATACTCCCTTCAATTCATGTTACATGTCGCTATGGATCCCTCCGATCGGAGGGAGTACGATATTGACCTTGCTAATTCTTCTTTGTCCTAATGAGACAAAAAGAGCCTCCTTTACCACTTTAGGGAATGGGAGTATGCGTGTTGCATACAACTAGGACAAAATGATCTACGATTGAATCCATAGCTATTTTTGGGATTTGGCAGGTGTGATGTACACATTCAGGGCCTATTCGGTTTGGAGGATTTTCATAGGAAACACATAGGAACAAGGATCCCGAAGGAAATTTCCTATAGATGCATTCGGTTTGTAGGAAATGTGTATAGGAATTTCGTAGGAATACTATTCATTTCCTGTGTTTTTGGAGGAAATTACACATCCACTCAAAGCTCATTTTGCGCGTAGGAACGAGGCGAGCCAATTCCTTAGGGTGACAAGTGCCATCCTATAAAATTCCTATACTAGTCCTAATTCCTACGTTATGAAATCCTCCAAACCGAATGAGCCCTCATTTTAAGCACTTTTTAAGTGAATCAATTAGTTGAATATTAGAGAGCAATAATTTAATGAACACGTCTACACAGCGGCCGTCTACTCCCTAGCGTTCTGGAGTAGCCGGCCAAAATAGGAAAATTTTGGTCTTTATAATTATAAAAGGGAATACTTTGTCCTTCTTGTCCTTTATTCTAATAAAAAATCATCTGATCCCTTTGTTCACGAAGTACTAAACGTGAGAACAGTTATTTCCTATAGTGCATGTGTTTTATTCTCTTGTGCATTTAATTTGTGATTTTAAAATTTTGAAAAGGCATACCTTTCAATTCGCGAATCAAAATGAGATACGTTTTCATCATTGGAATCCTCGCGACGTGCTCTTCAAAACTAGATCTCGCATGGCTATATTTTGACAATTTTTTTTTTGCAATTTAATCTCCTTTGGTGCAACTGATTAGTCGTTGATGTGCAACTAGTTGACAGTGGACGTGCAACTTTTCACTCTAAGCCTGGACATGCAATTTTCACTAGTGTTACCACCCCATACTACTCTCTAACAGTGAAATGTGCAATTTTGTCTGCTGCCCAGGTTAACTACCCTGACCAATTGCTGCCTGGTAGTCATTGCGTGTGTGCAACCCCCACAACGTGCGAGGGACTACTCTATAAGAGTGTGCCATCCCTCAGTCTGTGTCTGAACAACTATATCGGCCAGGGCGTGCAACTCTGCAGTCACGCGTGAGCAACCACCTCATTATGCATGTGCAACTCCCGCAGCATTGTGTGTGCGGCTATATGAACGAGAGTGCGCAACTCCGCAGCCATACATATACGACTATGCCGACGAGAGTGTGCAACTCCGTGGCCGGGTGTGAGCACCTCCCACAACAATTCATGTGTGACTATACGGACGAGATTGTGCAACTTCGTGGCCACGCAAGTGCGACTATGCCGTCGAAAGTGTCCATGTCCATACGTGAGCACTTGCCGCAGCAGTACGTGTGCGACTCTGCGAACGAGTGTGCAACTCCGCGGCCACACATGTGCGACTATGCTGACGAGAGTGTGCAACTCAGCAGTTGTGCGTATGCGACTATGTGACTATGCAGACGAGAGTGTGCAACTACACGGCCACGCATGTGTGACTATGCGAACGAGAGTGTGCAACTCCGTAGCCACGCATGTGGGACTATACAGTCGAGAGTGTGCAACTCCACGGTTGTGTGTGAGCACCTCCCGCAGTCGTGCGCGTGCGACTACGAGGGCGAGAGTGAGCAAACCCCGCGGCCACACATGTGGGACTATGCCGACAAGAGTGTGCAACTCCGTGACTATGAGTGAGCATTGATACGTCCATTTTGCATCATGTTTACCTACTGTTACTTACTATGTTTTATTGCATAATAATGCTTTTTGGAGTAATTCTAATGCATTTTCCCTCATAACACTACTAGGAAAAGGGCTATAGATGAAATTGACACTAATGGCGCACCAGACAAGTGGTGCGCCACTACTATATACTAATGGCACATCAGCACATTAGTGTGGAAGACACTAATGGCGTACCAGACACACGGTGCGTCACTAGTAATATTTTTTTTTCATTTTTTCAAACATACTAATGGCGCATCCAGGCAAAGTGTGTCATTACTAGTTCTAACTAGTAATGGCGCACCAGTCACACAGTGCGCCACTACTGTATTTTTTTATTCTTTTTTTTGCAAAACTATTAATGACGGACTGTGGCATAGTGCGCCATTACTAGTTTAAACTAGTAATGGCGCACTATGCAACGATGGGCCATTAGTGTGTATATATATATATATAGGGTCGTGCTATTCGTCATCCTGGATGAGGAATAGTTATTCTTTACCCCCTCTCTATTTTGACATCAATGCACCGTATTTTTACGTTTCATAATTTTTTCTTATTTCATACATAAAAAGAGAATGTAAGACAATATGTACTCGCCGTAAAAAATATTTTATATTATGTAAAATTACGAATGTAAAAACATAGTGTAAAACATCCATAAAATGTGAATTTTTTGGTCTTATAACCTATAATTTTGTTTTTTTATACCAAATTTTACATATTGAATCAATATGCACGTAACTATTTATATTTTAAACGTAATTTATTTGGGAAGCGATTGTAAGATTACATCGGGTGAAGAATAACTTATTCTGCACCCTGAGTGATGAATAGTAACACTATATATATATTTGCAAAACTACTAATGGCGCATGGATGGGTGGTGCGCCATTAGTAACCTGGGACCAGCTAGATATTTTGGACAACCACACCTACACACTCACTTTCCCCACTTCATTTCCTCCACCTTCTTCTCCAAGCTTGTCGGCTGCCTTCTCCTCCTCACCTCATTTGCACCAAAGATTCATCAAAATTAAGTGGTTAAATTACCTTTTTTTGATAGGTAAGTAAGGGGAAAGCTATCTTTATATTGTAGATCTACTTTTTTCTCTCTAGCTTGCTTCAACAACGTGCACATGCACTTTTTGTGGCCTAACTAGATCTATGTATGTTTGTGGTGTTGCATATATGTTTGTGTTTGCAGGTACCAGTATTTGAAATGCGATAATTGCCAATATTTTGCCGGAATGTTGATTCATTTTCGTTTCGGCGAGAATTTTGGCACTATGCATTCTTTTTGGTCCTATTTTTAGGGAAAGTCATGCCAAATTTTTTCTTGGTTCTAAAATATCATTTTGCTCTACCCCGCAGGCGACCATGGTTCGCACGATGACCGAAGGCATCGTGAATAGGTTTTTGAGCTCCGCGAAGGCCGAGATGCTTCAAAAGAACGAGACGGAGATAAGATTTCCTTGTCAAAGATGTAAGCTGAAGAGCCTTATTGCGGGCCCGGATTTTGGGCAGGTGCGGGACCACCTGCTCTTGCGTGGTTTCATGGATGGCTATCGGTGGCAAGGTGATGAAGATGATTATGAAGTCGTCCATGGGGGCCGGGCAAGAAATGAGGAAGGGCAGCAAGACAACCACCACGGCTCGGGCGGGCGAGAAGACGAAGAATCTCCAGGACATGATCACGACGATGATGCTGTACACAGTCATCATGTAGAAGATGCCGGGCATGATGATGAGGAAGATGCCAGAGCAGACGAAGGGCATGATCATGAAGATGAAGATGCCGGCGGAGCAGACGACGATGGACCATCGATGGGCTGGGTGCAGGACCCTCATATTCAAGAGCTGCTTCTCAACCAGACGGATAACGCAAGAGCTGCCGCCCGAGAGAAAGCCAAGCTGGATCAACTGGAGATAGATGTGGTTACTCCATTGTATGAAGGATGCAGGCTAGAGGATACCCGTCTGAAAGCAACGCTCATGGCTCTGGAGATGAAGGTAAAACACAAAATGACCGACGCATGCTTCGACGAGAACATCTCATTCTGGCACGAACGTCTTCCGAAGGGGAACAAGTGCCCTACCAGTTTCGAGGAGGCGAAGAAAATTGTGTGTCCTCTGGATTTACCGCACGTGAAATACCATGTGTGCATGAACAATTGCATCATTTATCGGGACGAGTACGCGGAGTCTACCATATGTCCGGTGTGCGGCGTCACTCGATACAAGAAGAGGAAGAAAGCTCCTCGAAAAGTGGTGTGGTACTTTCCGATCACTCCTCGTCTGCAGCGGTATTTCGCGGACCCTAAGGTAGCAAAGCTCCTGCTTTGGCACGCGGATAGGGAGGAGAAGAAGCGAGAAGATGACGCAAATGATCCGAAGATAAATAAAAAAGGCAAGATGCTGAGTCACCCTAAGGATGGGAGCCAGTGGCAAGCGTTGAACTTCGAACACCCAGAATTTGGGAAGGATCCAAGGAACATCGTGCTGGGCGCGAGCACCGATGGAGTCAATCCGTTTGGCAGCCAGAGAAGCACACATAGCACCTGGCCTGTGTTTGTGTGGATGTACAACCTTCCCCCCTGGTTGTGCATGAAGAGGAAGTACATTCACATCAGTATGCTAATTGAAGGGCCGAAACAACCAGGGAATGACATCAATCTGTATCTGGGGCTGCTGAAAGAGGAGCTAGACACGCTGTGGAAAACGCCAACCAATACGTGGGACGCCGCAGAGAAAGAATATTTCCCTATGAGAGCCGCACTGCTCACGATGGTGCATGACTATCTCGGTTACGGATATCTCACGGGGCAGGTGGTCCACGGATTTTCTGGACGCGTCAGGTGCATGGATGACACAACGTATCGCCAGCTAGATAGAGATCCCGGGTCTTCGAAAACCGTGTTCATGGGACATCGAAGGTGGCTTCGCGACGATGACCCGTGGAGGAAACGCAAGGATCTGTTCGATGGTGAAACCAAACCCCGAAGACGCCCGCGTACGAGGAGCGGCGAGGAAATAGACGAGCTGTTGAAAAATTGGAAAGATTGCCCACTGCCGGGAAAGAAGCAAAAGGCGCCTGAGCCGGGAAAGAAGCGAAAGGCGCCAGAGCCGCTGCTGAAGGTATGGAAAACGAGGTCTGTTTTCTGGGACTTGCCGTACTGGAAGATCCACCGTGTGCCTCACAGCCTTGATGTCATGCATATCACAAAGAACGTGTGCGAGAGTCTGCTTGGTACCCTGCTCAACATGCCAGAGAGGACTAAAGATGGGCCGAAAGTAAGGGCAGATTTGAAATCAATGGGCATCAGGCAGGAGCTTCACGCTAATGATGATGATGAGGCGAAGCAGGACACAGAAAGTCGTCGCAAAGGCAAAAAGGCCAAGAAGACCGGAAATGACTACCCTCCCGCGTGCTTCACTCTAAGTCAGTAGGAGATCGGGCAGTTTTTCACCTTCCTCGTAGGAGTAAAACTTCCTTACGGTTACGCGGGGAAGATAAGAAGATACCTAGACCCAGCGAAGTAGAAGTTCAGCGGGATGAAGTCTCACGACTATGACGTGCTGATGACGCAGATACTTCCAGTTGCAATCCGTGGGATCATGGACGCGCACGTCCGTGAAATGCTATTTGGCCTATGCAACTTTTTCGACGTCATCTCTCGGAAGTCGGTTGGCGTGAGGCAACTCAAAAGTCTACAGGAAGAGATCGTGGTGATACTATGCGAGCTTGAGATGTACTTCCCGCCCGCATTCTTCGACGTTATGGTGCATCTGCTGGTCCATATCGTGGAGGATATCATCCAACTTGGGCCGACGTTCCTGCACAACATGATACCGTTCGAAAGGATGAATGGTGTCATCAAAGGATATGTTCGCAACATGTCACGTCTAGAGGGAAGTATAGCCAGGGGCTTTCTGACCGAAGAGTGCATCTCCTATTGCACGAATTATCTAGGCACCGAGAACCCCGTTGGTCTGCCCGTCAATAGGCACCTCGGCAGGCTCGCTGGATGGGGTCACCGTGAGGGTCGCCGTGAAATGCATGTCGACTTCTAGGGTCGACTCGCCGACTTTGAAAGAGCAAACCTAGTCGCGCTACAACACATAGGCATACGATATCAACGGCTACACATTCTACACCGAGGACAAGGACATGAAGAGCGATGGTTATCAGAACTCCGGGGTAACGATGGAATCCTACACCGGTAATGACAAGGACAGATACTATAGAAGGATCGAGGAGATCTGGGAGCTGAGCTACGCTGGAGAGAAGGTCCCGATGTTCTGTGTCAGATGGGCCAAGAGCGTCCTAAAATAAGACCGGTATTTCACCACCATGGTTATACCCAAAGCCAAATCCAAGACCGCGGGCGCAAATGTCACCGTGAAAAATGAGCGATGGGTACTAGCTTCCCAAGTGGACCAATGCTTCTTCATTACCGACCCGTCAAAGCCCAGTCGTGAGGAGAGGCAAAAGGAAGAATATCGGAATGGATGGAGTAGACAATGAGCAAGACTTCGATAAGTACGGCGACCCGAAGATCGAACATGACGACAACGATGGAGTAGCAGCATACACCACAAGAAGAAGCAGGACCACCCTACCTAAGGGACGTCCGTTCCACAGAAGAACTCCATTTGTGAAAAATAAGGGCAAGAAGATTGTGAACAGATAGCTAGCTAGCTAAGATCGATTGCATTTAAATTGTAGTCTTCATTTCTCGATTGTATTTCATGGGCACTTTTTGAACTATCATGAATATTTTTAAATTTCATGGGCACTTTTTGAATTCATGAAAAAATATTGAATATTCATGAGGACACTCGATCTTGACCCCCCTCCATCTCGATCGCTATCCCCCCTCGCCAGATCCCCCTTGCCAGATCCCCCTCGCCGCCGAGCACCCCCCGCACCCTCCCCCGCTCCACCACCGCCGACGACCCCCGCACCCTCTCCCACTCCACCGTCACAAATGAATGCCACTAAAAATAAAAAAACAAATTTGATTATATTTTCAAAAAACAAATTTGATTATATTTTCAAATAACAAATTTGATGATATTTTTTTATATTCATAAATATTTTCAAATAACAAATCTGATGATATTTTTTAAAAAATTATTACTGTTTTTATAAAAATTTATTACTGTTTCATATTTATATTCATTTTCTAAAAAATTATTTGATGCAACAAAATAATAATAATAAAAAATCTTACTTATGGCGCACGGCTGGCCGATGCACCATTGCTATCTAAAAAAAGAATACTTATGGCGCACAGTCCCGCTGGTGCGCCATTGCTATGAAAAAAACATTCTAATGGTGCACCGCCAGGGGGTGCGCCATTAGTAATCTTCCCCCATCCATACACTTCGTCCCTCCCTCTCGCCAGACACTTCGTCCCTCTCCCTCCACCGCGCCGCTCCCTCCCTCGTCCCTCCTTCCACCGCGCCGCCGCCGCTGCCCCGACCCACTGTGCCGCAGCCGCCCCCGCGCCCCCGCCGCCTCCCTCTCCCCTTCCCCCCTCGAGCGCCGCCTCCCCCCGAGCCCCGCCTCCCCCCATGCCCCGCCTCCCCCCGTGCCCCGCCTCCCTCGCCTCCCTCGAAACCCTAGAAACCCGTCGGAGATTTGGAGCCTTGGAGCTGCCGGAGACTTGGAGCCTCGGAGCCACCCCATGTCCACCAGGAGAGGAGGCCCGCCGGAGATTTGGAGCCTCGGAGCCGCCCCACGTCCACCAGGAGAGGAGGCCCGCGACCTCCCCGTCGTCTATCCCCGCCTCCCCCAAGCTCACCGTCTCCGCCCTCCGCCGTCTCCGCTCCGGCCACCACCTCATCGTGGTCAGGTAACCCTCCTCCCTCTGCCTCTCTTCTCCTCTCTTCCTCCTCTCCTCCCTCCCGGCCATGCCCTCTTCTTCTCTCTTTTGCTAGGTTTAGGTCAAATCCCTCTCGAATTTAGGTCAAATTAGGTTCAAAAAATTGTGGGAGTAGTGCCTAGCAAACATGAATAATTAGTACTCCATGTGCATTGGAGTACTTGGTACCTGCAAGATTTGGACACTCAAGTGCAAAAGTCGAGGTATCTTTTTCATGCTTGTTGTCTATTGGTTGAAGGATCACTGCCTCTGCCTCACTGGCTGACACTTCCATGGTGCTATATCCTCTGTTGCTTTAATTGTACATCATTAGATATAAACATTTGAATCAAATTTGTGATCGTCAAACATCAAAATTGCAGGGGAGAGGTTGGTGCCTGGATTGCATTCGTTGTAGTCATCCTGCGGCTCTTCTTCCCGCGTCACTTCCCTGGTATCATTTCCTACCTAATCTTTTACCTATCCTTGCTACCCCTAGCAAATTATCACTATGTGTTGCATTTCTCATCTTTGTTGCGCCCTGTAAAGAGAATTTTCTGCTTATATAGCACTACCAAAAAACATGTCCTTATTTTTCATCTACGCAATAAGCCGCTAAACTGTTACATAAATCACGCAATGAGTACTTGGTGCCTAGCAAACATGTATTTGTCCATGGTTTATAGACAAAAAATGCACTGGACACACTGAAGAAAAATGCATTGTATCATGTATTTGTCCATGGTTTATAGATGAAAATGAGTTATTTTGGACATTAACCATTGCAAGCAGTGTGCTGCTACCACTGTCCTGCAAGGTAAGAGACATGTAGGACTGAAACTGGATCCAGTCCTGTTTGCAACTAGATACAGACTAATTGCAAACTGTGCTCTTTATTATATCCCAGTAAAATAAAATATAGGATAAAGTATGTAGTGCTGGCTCCTGAGAATGAGTAGAGCTATCTAGTCTCTGCAAGCAACTTAAAGCCCCAGTATTCAGTTGCTGGTCTGTTTGGTGTGATACATAACACAAGATGGGTTTGGTGTGGTTCTAGTCAAGAGATATGGACTCTTAATTACAAGTAAATATATGGTTCAAGATGAGTATGTTGATTATCCAGGGCTGAATCTTAATTTCAAGTAAATATAGGGTTTAATTTGTGTTTGGGGTTGGAGCTGGGAGAATCGTATTGTCTGTGTACCTAAGTAGTATAGTAGCACTGCATGCCTAACAGAGCTGCACGATAATTAAACATTAACAAGAGGTTGATTTTCTTCTTTCTGTCCAACAAACATGATGGTGCCAGGTAAAGGTATCTTTTCTGTGAAGTCATGCAGATTCGATGAATCTTCTCATATGTGCTTCTATATGTTTTTTTCTTTTTTCTCCTGTTGTTCTGTTAATAACCAGATATGATACCAGTGAGTTAGATGCCCATGCATGCATGAGCTGGCTGACAGACAAAGACAAGTAAGCCAGGCCTCAAGACAATGCAGCTTAGTCAAATTAAACTCAAGATTCTGGTGTTTAACCCTGTTCTGTTGCTTCTAGAAATAATATAAAAGCTATGAAAAAGAAATCTATGGAGTTGGCACTTTACATAAGGTTGTAGATCATTGTAGTGTCCTAATGTCTAAGACTGTTGCATTGGAGGTTCATCTTGCAAACATATCAGAACTTGCAAACATTTTATTACTTGTTGCATTGGAGGTTCATCTTGTCTTGAGGCAAACAAATCAGCATTGGAGGCTCATCTTTATTACATATCAGAACTTGCAAACAAATCTGTGAAAGACTTGTAAAGTTGCTGGGTTTTTTCTCTGACCATTGTGTCGTGATGAATTTGCAGGTACCCCGAGAGGCCCTTGAGTTTGCCGGAATGTCGATTAACTTCCGTTCCGGCAAATTCGGGTACTCCATATGTCCTATTTTCAGCAAAGGTCATGCTGAAATTTTCCATGAATTTTAGCATGACTTTGCTAAAAATAGGACATATGGGGTACTTGCGACTAATGCATGGGCCGGGGTATCTTAGTACTTAGTTAAGTAGGATCAACTGCCCCGCCATTCTTGCTGCATTAAACCATAGGTGGCAATAGAGCCAAGTGATTAGGCCCAACTTAGAATTCTCCTTAGCATCGATAAACCCTAGATCATAAACCCAACATAGGTGGCAATAGAGCCAAGTGATTAGTGCCAAGTGATTAGGCCCAACCTAGGGTGCCTCGGCATCGATAAACCCTAAATGATGAAAACTTAACTTGGCTTCTATAGGGTGCCTCGGTGTTGATGAGAACCTAAATGATGTACGCTTAGGCTTTTAGGGTGCCTCGGCGTCGACAAACCCTAAATGATAAAAGCTTAGCTTTTAGGATGCCTCGGTGTCGAAAAACCCTAAATGATGAGACCATGATCTTGTTCCTTGACAATAACCAACTTTTTGACCAAACTTTTTTCCTATTTAGAGCGAAACATGGCCCACAACGATGAGGCCGGCGGTTCGGGTGGCAAGCAATTCTGGGAGCTGTCCCAGGAGTTGGAGGAAGAACCTCACCGCTATGAGGACGCCGCGGAAGACACCGATCCTGACTACACAACCCCTATTGGCGTCGGGAATGACACCACTGATGATGGCGCCGCGGATGCCACCACTGATGATGGCGGCGCACGCACAGATGGTAGCCAACTGAAGAGGCAATGGAAGGACCGGCGCCCGAGCGTGCTCGGCACCGTCAGGGAGGAATTTACTGAAGTGAACTCCGATGGGCATCCGACGGCGCCCAAAGAAGTAGTCAAGGGGTACTCGGTTCAGCTCGGGTGCATTCTCCAGAGCACCGTCTCGATCAACACCGAGAACCTAAGGCATAAGGACCGAGGGAATTTGCGCAGCCTCCTCTTCACGAAGCTGCACGAACGATACAAGTTCCCCGCTGAGTTTGCAAACACACGCCTCTCAGGGAATAAAGTGAACGGTGCCGCCCTCACAAGGATGAGCATGGCCCTATCTACATGGAAAAGCACGGTGAAGGCAATGATTGAAAAAGGTGATAGTTATGAGAAGATTAAGGCAAAATATCCTTTGATGAGCGAAGATGACTACAAGGAGTTCAAGATCAAGTGCGAGAGCAGTGCAACCTCCGAATCAAGTCAGTGGGGGAAAGAAATGCGGAAGTTGAACTTAGGGGGTCCACCAACTCGGTCCCGACGGTTACAGAGTGGCGGAGCCTATATGGGACAAGGAGGACGCGGAGCGTGCCGAGAAAGGCCTACCGCCCTGCTTCGAGAAATACCATGACAAGCAGACCAGGAACTTTCTCAGGGCCTGGTACAAGGAGGACCCGGTAACAAAGGAGCTTAGCACGGATCCGAAGACCAGGGCGCTTGAGCTTGTTCTGGTAAGGAATACACCCCCGCGTAATTAGCTCCATATGGTTGCATTCTAATTAATCCCCAATATTTCTAAATGGTTCACGTTCCTTCCGCAGGACAATGAAAGCAGTAGCGCGGGGTCGTCTCAGAGCTCCCCTTTCGACACCCCTTTAAATAGGGCATTGAACGTAATGAAAAACAAGGGTAAGCTCAGTAAGCCGACGTCAGCTGGTCGTGTGGCCGGTAAAGGCTTGTCCACAAAATGGTCATCATACTATACCGCTGGTGGGCGAAAGGAGAAAAAGACCAGCTCGGAAAGCCAGTTGCGCGAGGTTGAAGCACTCAAGGCACAAGTGGCGCGGATTCCGGAGATTGTCCAAGAGCAAGTGCAACAACAACTGGGAACGACGCTCAACGCCATGGTGCCTATGTTGATTCATGGGCTGATGACGTGGATTGCGGGCGGCCAACAGGGGCCTTCCCCGGTTCCCAACTTCACGGCCAGCAACTCGCACAACGCGCAGGCGGCACCATTGGTGTCTCCGGCGGAGGCGGTATTCATGTCTCCGGCGCCGGCACGGGCATTGGAGCTTTATGCACCCGGGTGTACGCCGGCCGACACCTCGCCAGCAAGCGGCCCCTCTGTCAGTTGCACGCCCGCCGTTGGCAGTCCCTCGACATTAGCCGAGCTCGACCGCATCATGGTAACTAAGCCTCTCGGCCGATGACTTCATCTCCTTGCCTTTGACTGGGCATCCCTAACGCCCTACATGTTTTCGCAGGGCGCCGCCGATGTTCCTTGCACTCTCCTGCACTTCGTGGGCGGCGAGTTGGTCGATGTCGCAAAGGGCAGAATCGTTAAACCGGGCAACCCCGTGTTCCACGGTAATCCGATGCCACCCATAGTGTATAGGGTTGAAGTGGTTCAGGTGCTGCCAGGCTGCGACGAGCTGTTACCTCCGATTCGACCCGCTGGGGCTGACGAAGAAGATGAGATGACCCTCAGCACCTGTGTAAGTTGGCCCCTGCTTTGGCCGAAGAGTCAGATTCATTTGGGGGCGGGGGACACCACCCCACAGACAAGACCGCCAGTCGTGCCGGCGCCAAGCCATGGCAAGAACGCCGCAACGCTACCGGATATGCTGGACATCCCTATGGCACGGGATCCGGACATGCATATGGCACTGGATCCGGACGACGACGACAACGACGATGATACATTTACCAACGTCGATAAGTACTTTGCCAAACATGGGTACAGTGACGAGTTCTGCGGGCCTCCTTCTCAAGAACCCAACCAAGACGACCACGATCTAGCTGGTACGGCGGAGAAACCCAATTGCAACAGGCGTCGTCTGGCGTTCAGTTCTCAAGAGACACCTCCAGCTGCCGCCTTCACCGAGCCTCAGATAGCTGAGGTGCAAAATATTATCAGCCCAAACACGCTCAAGAAGGCGGTCTGTGAGCAGAACTCGGTCCCATTACAACAGATCAAGAAGAAGGGACGAAAACTAAAGGCTAAAAAGGGCGCCGGTGCGAGCCAGCCGGCACCGAGTATGATCCGTGCTCAGGACGGGCCACCTTCACCTAAGGATATCTCAAGGAGGGTGCATGTGGCGGGTAGGGCGATGCTACCGACAAATATGCTCAATGCTGCAACCGGTGCTATGCGGAGTCTGCATGACAATGTTCTTTCTTTGGAGAAGCGGCGTCTCAGAGAGAATGATGTGGCATACCCGGTTTTCGTGGCCAAGGTGCCAGAGGGCAAGGGCTTTGTGGATGGCGCCATCGGGGGTACGATCGTCCTGCGGTTTGATGACATCTTTGCTATGTTTAACCTTCATCCGCTGCACTACACCTTCGTTCGGCTGTTTTCGCTGAGTATGGAGATGCGGATCATTAGAGACAAGACCCCGGACATCGTGATAATCGACCCCTTCTACATGCGTTCCAAGCTCTTGGGCAGCGCTGGGGACCGCCAAGTTGCGAGTTCACACCTCGAAGGCGTCTGAGGGAGTCCTGGATTAGGGGGTGTTCGGGTAGCCGGACTATACCTACAGCCGGACTCCTGGACTATGAACATACAAGATTGAAGACTCCGTCCTGTGTCCGGAAGGGACTTTCCTTGGCGTGGAAGGGAAGCTTGGCGATACAGATATGAAGATCTCCTACCATTGTAACTGACTTTGTGTAACCCTAACCCTCTCCGGTGTCTATATAAACCGGAGGGTTTTAGTCCGTAGGACAACATACACATCAACAATCATACCATAGGCTAGCTTCTAGGGTTTAGCCTCCTCGATCTCGTGGTAGATCTACTCTTGTACTACCCATGTCATCAATATTAATCAAGTAGGACGTTGGGTTTTACCTCCATCGAGAGGGCCCGAACCTGGATAAAACTTCGTGTCCCTTGGCCCCTGTTACCATCCGGCCTAGACGCACAGATCGGGACCCCCTACCCGAGATCCACCGGTTTTGACACCGACATTGGTGCTTTCATTGAGAGTTCCTCCGTGTCGTCGCCGTCAGGCTCGATGGCTCCTGCGATCATCGATAGCGATGCAGTCCAGGGTGAGACCTTCCTCCCCGGACAGATCTTCGTCTTCGGCGGCTTCGCACTGCGGGCCAATTCGCTTGGCCGTCTGGAGCAGATCGAAAGCTACGCCCCTGGCCGTCAGGTCAGATTTGGAAGTTTAAACTACACGGCTGACATCCGCGGGGACTTGATCTTTGACGGATTTGAGCCACTGCCGAGTGCGCCGCACTGTCACGACAAGCATGATCTAGCTCTGCCGCCGAACAGTGCCCTGGAGGCCGCACCCACATCGGCTTCGACTCTTAATTCAGAGCCAACCGCGCCGATCGAGGATGGGTGGTTGGACGCCGCCTCGGGGGCTGCGATCCCAATGGAGATTGAGCCGAACACCAGCCCCGCACTCTGCGAGACTCATGATTCCAAGGGGTCGGACTCCTCTATGGACTCCAAACCTTTCGCGCCTCTGCCAATCGAATTCGATTGGGCGCCGATAATGGAGTTTACTGCCACAGACATGTTTCAGCACTTGCCCTTTGGCGATATTATAAAATCACTAAAGTCTCTCTCTTTATCAGGAGAGCCTTGGCTGGACTATGGTCAGCGATATTGGGATGCGGACGATGAAGAAATTCAAAGCCCACCCACCACCCACTTTGTAGCCACTATCGACGATTTAACCGACATGCTCGACTTCGACTCCGACGACATCGACGGTATGGACGCCGATGAAGGAGACGATGAAGAACCAGCGCCTATTGGGCCCTGGAATGCCACCTCATCATATGACGTATACATGGTGGACGCACCAAAAGATGACGACGAGGAGCGGAAGGACGCACCGAAGGCTTGTTCCCTCGAAAAGCAGTCAAAGTGGCGATGCAAGCGCCGCCCCAAATCCCGCCTCGACAGAAATAGCGATCACACAGACCCAGCGCTGGAGCAGGGCGAACCGCTGCCGGACAACGGCAATCCGGATAATCAAACCGAACAAACAAATCCTATCAAGGATAATGGTCCGGACGACATAACGCCGGACAAACACCCGGAGCAACAGACCGCCCGTAAAAGGCTTGTTGCCACCGCGAGGAGCGTGAAAAAGCAGAAACAAAGGCTCAAGGCCGCGCAAGACACACTCCAATTCAGATGGAGTAAAATACTCAGCACTGCAGCAAGGTACGGCGACAATCGCCCCTCCAAAAGCTACCCAAAGCGGAAGCTGCTACCCGAATTCGATGAGGAGGCCTCAGAACCCCCACAACCAAATATCAAAGCAGCCACCTGGTCGGATAGACGACCCCTCTACCAACACAGATCGACATACAACGCCGCTCACAATACAATACGCGACCCATGTGAGGGCTCGCACCCAAAGGACGGCGCAACAAGATCCATCTATGGACTACTCAAGTGCGCCCCAGCATACAATGCAACACAACAAACATCCGAACAATGCGGTACACCCAGCTATAGGGGTGCCGCACACCCCCTATGTTTCACTGACGAGGTGCTGGACCATGAATTTCCAGAGAGATTCAAGCCCGTAAACATAGAGGCATACGACGGAACAACAGACCCTGGGGTCTGGATTGAGGACTACATCCTTCATATCCATATGGCTCAAGGAGATGATCTCCACGCCATCAAGTACCTACCCCTCAAGCTCAAAGGGCCAGCTCATCACTGGCTCAAAGTCCTACCCGAAAGCTCCATTGGAAGTTGGGAAGAGCTCGAAGACGCCTTTCAGGCAAATTTTCAAGGGACTTATGTCCGACCTCCGGATGCGGATGATTTGAGTCATATAACTCAACAGCCCGGAGAGTCAGCCCGAAAGCTTTGGAATAGGTTTCTTACTAAAAAGAACCAGATTGTCGACTGTCCGGACATCGAAGCCTTGGCAGCTTTCAAGCATAGTGTCCGTGACAAATGGCTCGCCAGACACCTCGGCCAAAATAAGCCGAGAACGATGGCCGCACTAACAAACCTCATGACCCGCTTTTGCGCGGGTGAGGACAGCTGGCTAGCCAGATGCAGCACCAGCGACCCCAGTACATCCGAAGTTAGAGATGGAAACAGGAAATCATGGCGCAACAGCAATAACAAACGCTGGAATAAAGAAGACAACACGAAGGGCACGACAGTAAATACCGGATTCAAAAACTCTCGGCCAGGTCAAAAGCCGCCCCCTAAAGGCACCAGGGATGAATTGTCCAGCCTCAACAAAATTCTGGACCAAGTATGTCAGATTCATAGTACCCCTGGTAAACCTGCTAATCATACCCACAGAGAATGTTGGGTCTTCAACTAGTCCGGCAAGCTCAACGCCGTACACAAGGGGGAGGATACACCAAGTGAAGACGAGGACGAGCCCCCCAAGCAAGACACGGGGGAACAAAAGAAATTTCCACCAGAAGTCGAAACAGTAAACATGTTACACGTAATCAAGGGAAAAAACAACGCGGCACTCTCAGGAAAATATACCCAAGTGCCTGTCACCACGAAGTCCTGCCACTGGTCATCTCAACCGATCACTTTCGACCATCGCGATTACTCAGCAAGTATCCGACACGCAGGATGGGCTGCCCTAGTACTAGACCCAGTAATTGGCGGATATCACTTCACAAGAGTCCTGATGGACGGCGGCAGTAGCCTAAACCTAATATATCAGGATACAATCCGCGGGATGGGGTTAGACCCAACACAAATTCGCCATAGCAATACTACCTTTAAAGGAGTAACGCCGGGCCCAGGGGCTCGTTGTACGGGCTCCCTCCTAATACAAGTTATATTTGGCTCCCCCGATAACTTCCGTCGTGAGCATTTATCTTTCCACATCGCTCCATTTCAAAGTGGCTATCAAGCACTGCTCGGACACGAAGCTTTCGCTCGCTTTAATGCAATACCACACTACGCCTCCCTCACACTCAAGATGCCCGGTCCACGTGGCATCATTACAATGCACGGAAATATCAAGCGATCTTTGTGCGCCAAAGAGAGTGAGGCTGCCTTGGCAGCCGCACACTAAAGGTGCCTGGACAAGCGAAAGCATCCAATAGGTCGTCAAGACCTCAGATACAACTAATCAAGTCCGGTGCCGTTATTTATACGGAATAAGTGGTTACACCCCTATTTGTCAATACAAGGGGCTCAACGCTCGCAGAGAAGTGGCAATTTCTTATCATCTTGAAATATACATGGTTTCTTTAACAACTATATTTTTGCACGACGACTTTTTCACTTAACTTCCTCTCTTTTACAGACGATCATCGTGCTACACCATCCAGGATACGACACAATGGAGACATAGGCGCAGACGTGCAGCAGGGACCCGCTCCAAGGATTCTTTTTAGATTAAGACCCTGCATAAACCTTTTTTACTGTCTCTTGTTGATACATATCCACCATTGAGAAGGATGCTGACGTCTTGGCATGTGGCCACGCCAGAACAATGCACGTACCTGGACACACGGGGCTTCTTACAAAGGCCACTATTTAGGCCCGGTTTATACCACAATGATCGAATACCTTAGGGAGTATTCGGCGTCGCGAGTTTGGCCCTATATGCATAAGCTCCGAATCATTGTCTTTGGTCAAATGTTGGGTTTGCCCGGCTCCTGTGTTTTGATGCCTTACGTTCCGCCTTGCCGGCTAAGGTAGCACCAGGAGAACTACTGCGATTGTGCCCTGGTTCATCCGGACGAGCACCTCAGTAGAGAAAGCCGAAAACTAACTGTCATGATATAGCGTGAGACTGGTCAACCACTCGATGACCTGTGGGAATGTTAGAATTCCTCCGCCTTAACGAAGGGCCGTTTCCCGGCCAGGCATGTACGCACCCCGATATCGGGAGAGTGCGGAGCCACCAGGGGCTATCTAGTAGCCCCACTGTCAAACTCCTATGGCTAAGTGAAAGTGCTAAAGCATTATAGTCCGGTTGCCTCGCTCGCTCCGCTATCACCTCCTTAATAGGACCAAGACGTTGGGTTAAGTGTGAATGCGTGTTTTTGCGAGCACCTCCGCATTATATGCGTGAGGGTTGAAGCCGACGGCTGCAATCTTTCAGGTTATACACATGTATACATAAACGGCCGCCCAGGAGGCATCATATTACTTTTAGGCAAAAGTATAAAAATAGCCTTATAAAAATTTATAAAAGCATTTCGCTTACAATGAGATTACATATCACTCAAACATAATATTTTTTGAGCACCGGGTCTCTATCAAACGGGCACCCTCAAGAACTTCTTCAAAGTAGTGCTCGGCAGCCTTTCGACCTATAGTCGAATCCCGCGTTGCAACATTGGTAGCATCCATCTCCGCCCAATATGCCTTAACACAGGCAAAGGCCATCCGTGCGCCCTCTATGCACGCCGACCTCCTCATCGCATCAATGCGCGGCACCACATCAAGGACCTGCTGCACCAAGCTGAAATAGTTGTTCGGTTTTAACCTTCCCGGCCACAGCTGATCCACAACAGACCTCATAGAGAGTCCGGACAACCTGTTTAGTTCGGCCCATTCGGCTAATTGGTTGGTCAATGAAAGTGGATGCTCGGGAGAATGGAATTATCTCCAAAACAGCCGGTCTACTCCACGATCTGTCTGACCCTGGAAGTACTTGGCCGCATCAGCAGCGCTCGCCGCCAAATCCATATACACATCCTCCGAACTCCACAGCCGATCCAGAGGGGCATACCGTGGATCTCCAAATTTCCTCCGCAACATAAAGGATTTCCCAGCTACAATATCCCCGGCTTCCCGCAGCTCCTCCTTCTTTGCCCTCATAGCAGAGTGGAGATCCTTTTTTGTCGCAGCAGCCTTTTCAATGTCCGATGCCTTCGCTTGGTTTTCTTTTTCAAGAACCCGACAATGGTCGGCGGCGGCGTTTAATTCTATAGCCATCTTGGCCATCTTGTCTCGGGTCTCGCCATGCGCGGCCTTCTCGGCTTGCAACTCTTCGGCCGCCTTCACAGCAGCCGCATTGCCCAACCTCGCTTGTTCCTTGGCTCGGGCAAGTTCTGCCTGCAAGGCTTCAACAGTGGCAGCTCCATCTGCAGTCACAACATATTCAAGATACTGGCATCATGCTGCTCTTCCTATTGTGGCGTTTACCAGATAATGACACTTACCCTGTGCCTCGTCAAGCCTTTTGTTAACAAGCTCGATGTCGGCGTCTGCCGCATCCAACTGCCGTTCTAAATGGGCAAACTCGCTAGTCCGGCTAGCCACCGGAGCTTCCATCACCTGCACATAGAGGCAGTATGGTTATTACCTGGGAATATGATCCTCTATTCGTCGTCGTTTCTGACAACAACCAGAGTCTCAGGGGCTACTATCTACACATGGCACACCTAGCATGTGCAGGACTATCATACATTCTTTTACGTACCTCAAAGCCTGTCAGTAGACTCATAAAAGCTTCATGCAATCCGCTTTCGATGGATGATATTCTCTCCATCACCGTATTCATCAGCACACTGTGTTCATCTGAGATGGCCGCTCGCCCCACCAACTCCCTCAGAACATCTGATCGCACACTAGACGGTGCCGGACTCTTTTGTCTGCTCTCTTCAGGAGTCGGACATTGGGAGCTTCGGGGGTCAATGGGATTATCTTCTGGCCTCACCGGACTCGGAGAGGCCCTCCGCGACGACACTTCAGGGTCGCCCGCTTCCGGAGTGGAGGAGTCCGGAGGAGGCGTTTCGCTCTCCATCATCTCTGGAAGAAGATCCCCCGAAGATGAGCTCATTTGAGATGGGCTAAGGCCCGAACTGCAAAATATATGCGGTGGTTATTTTCTCAGAAGAAAAAGATGGTATATCTGTACTATTAAAAGTATTTCGGGTCACTTACGACTCGCGGGAAAATTGATCCCCCCGCGAACTTTGTGCGGCAACGGCGCCCCCGAGGTAGGACCCTCTATGGGAGACTTCTTCTCCCATTTGGAAGCATCGGCTTCCGAATCCCCGGGCGCAGTCCTTTTCCTCTTCTGGTCGTCTTCCTTCATGGAGACGCTCGCTCCCTCGGCTAGAATGGGCAGCGTTGGGGGCCCGCATCCGCCGCATTATCCTCCACAGTATCTTCCTTCAAGGGCTCCGGGCAAGGTGCGGTCTGGAGCATCTTTTACAATACCGGATTTTCCAAACCCTCAGGGAGGGGGCCAAACACCGAATCAACTTCGCCTTTGTTAGCCAGTCCTGGTCAAAAAGCAAACTTTCAGAAATAACTTCGTAACAAAGGAGAGATAGTATGCTCGGCCGGAAGATGCCTTACCTGTTCGGCGGCGCGGTTACTACTCAGGCCCATGTCCTCGGTGATTTCCAGACACTCCACCTGAGGTCCGAAGAATGACTTGTACATCTCCTCGTGCGTCAGGCCGAGGAAATTTTGAATGGCACACGGTCCCTCGGGATTGAACTCCCACAGGCGAAGAGGCCGGCGTTTACAAGGCTGGACTTGATGAACCAGCATAACCTGTATTACCGCAACCAAACTGAAATCTCCATTGAAGAGATCTCGAATGCGGCTTTGCAGTATAGGCACGTCCTTGGCTGGCCCCCAGCTCAGACCTCTGCTGATCCATGAAATCAGCTGTGGCGGGGGGCCCGAGCGGAAAACAGGGGGGCGCCCACTTGGCACTTCTAGGAGCCGTGATGTAGAACCACTCATGTTGCCATAGTTCAGACACCTCTGGGATGGAACCTTTGGGCCACGGAGCTCCCGTCATCTTGCGTATTGAGGCACCTCCACACGCTGCATGTTGCCCCTCGACCATCTTCGGCTTCACTTCAAAGGTCTTGAGCCATAGGCCAAAGTGAGGGGTAACCCGGAGGAAGGCCTCGCACACGACAATAAATGTCGTGATATGAAGAAAGGAGTCCGAAGCTAGATCATGAAAGTCTAGCCCGTAGTAAAACATCAAACCCCTTACGAAAGGATCCAGAGCAAGGCCTAGACCTCGGAGGAAGTGGGAGACGAACACGATGTTCTCATTGGGTTCAGGGTGGGGACGGCCTGCCCTCGGGGAGGCAGCCGATGCAAAATCTCGGCGGTCAGATATCTGGCCTCCCTCAACTTTTTGATGTCTTCTTCCGTGACGGAGGAATGCACCCATCGGCATTGAAGGCTAGATCCGGACATGACTGAAGGTTCGGATCACCTGACCTGAACTTCGGGCGTTCGAGCTTGAGGTGGGGGAAGGATTCGATTGAGCAAGGGAGGGAAAAATAAAAGCCTTGTCCCCTTTATAAAGAGGGTGAATATCAAGTGTCCTCTCCGTGTCCGTTTGGACTTGCCTATAATCTAGGAGTCCTAGAAGCGGTTGGGTTACCCACGCCCGTATTGATGAGAATCCCGGGATAAGGGGACATGATCTCTGCTTTAACAAGACGTGCCAAGGAAACCGCCTCGCATGACGCGCTGAGGTGGGATAATGAAACGACTCGGATAAAGGCTTGACCGTGGTGTGACACGCTACGGAATACGTCAGCAGATTAGATTGGTGTAAATATTATTCTCTCTATGGCGATATGTGGAAACTTATTTTGCAGAGCCGGACACTATCTTCGTGTTCAAAATCTTCTATGAAGTACTTGGAGGAGGAACCCGCCTTGCAATGCGGAAGACAATCTACGCGCCGGACTCGTCGTCATTGAAGCCTGGTTCAGGGGCTACTGAGGGAGTCCTGGATTAGGGGGTGTTCGGATAGCTGGACTATACCTTCAGCCGGACTCCTGGACTATGAAGATACAAGATTGAAGACTCCGTGCCGTGTCCGGAAGGGACTTTCCTTGGCGTGGAAGGCAAGCTTGGCGATACGGATATGAAGATCTCCTACCATTGTAACCGACTTTGTGTAACCCTAACCCTCTCCGGTGTCTATATAAACTGGAGGGTTTTAGTCCATAGGACAACATACACATCAACAATCATACCATAGGCTAGCTTCTAGGGTTTAGCCTCCTCGATCTCGTGGTAGATCTACTCTTGTACTACCCATATCATCAATATTAATCAAGCAGGACGTAGGGTTTTACCTCCATCGAGAGGGCCCGAACCTGGGTAAAACTTCGTGTCCCTTGCCTCCTGTTACCATCCGGCCTAGACGCACAGATCGGGACCCCCTACCCGAGATCCGCCGGTTTTGACACCGACAGCGTCATTCTGGCAAACCCAGATAAGGATAACTTCCTCCTGTCTTACTTTCCCAAGTAAGTCATCCCTTAACCGCCTTGAAACAAATGATTTCTTAGATTTCGATCGTTCTTTCTTTTTTCTAATATTCCGTGTTCTATGCAGTGACACACATTGCACACTCATCCTCTGAAGCCCGAAATATTCCATGGCCATGTATTTCGACCCGAACCGTGACTCCAAGATAGACTACACAAATATCAAGAAAGTTCTTGATGATGTTCTCCTCGGCTACGCCAAATCTGGAGGCACCTTCACCAGGCCAGTTCGTAGGTACGACAGGCACGTGTTCGCCCACAATACTAAGTTCTGCTGCGTCAAGCAGCCGCCTGGCGGTCAGAAGGATGCCTACTATGCCCTCCATCACATGCGGGCGATTGTACGGGACCATCATCACCTTCTGCTACCAGATAATCTCAAAGATTGGGCCGCGAGCTTGTCGGCAATCCAGGACGCAGACATCAGACAAGAATTCTTTTGCATCCAGTCAGAGTTTGCGGAAATCATCCATCAAGATGTCCTTCATACCTCGGGGCAGTTCTACCTCATATATCAACCATCCAACAGTGAGATAGACACAATGCTACAAATGCAGGCTGACAACGCCCGTCATTTCATGACCATCACGATAGACGGCGACTTCATCCACGCTCTGGTCCCATGAGTTGAGTCGAAAGTAGTGATGCTATGTGTAGTTCTGAAACTTTGATTGGCTCATGTTGTAATTAAACTTTAATGAATTGTATGTATCTTTGGTTTGGACAGTCGTTCAACTTAGATGTAATCGATGCTATTTATTAGTAGGACCATGAATCGTGCTATTAATGTCTTGGTTTTCTCTTCCGATCCTTTTGTTGCATACTTATATATTGCTTATGTATTGTCTGTTGTTTGGCTTGTGCATAGAGATGCTGTCGTATGTCGTGTACAAGGGTAAGGTTCCCGGAGTCTACGACGACTGGGAGGAGTGTCGGAGACAGGTTCACTGTTTCAGCGGTAACAGTTACAAAGGGTACACCACTAGGGCGGAGGTGGAATCTAGATACGCCCGCTATCTAGCAGGAGAGAGAGGAGGGAGCGTTGGAGGAACATGATGAAGACCAGTTTCATCGCGATGATGCTCATCGTGATGACCGCAGCTCTCTTCTATGTGATGGTAGTTTAGATGATCGATATCGACTTGTAATGTAAAGACGAACTCGCTACTCGCGGTCTTGAGACTTGTAATGTTTTATCTTTGTTCGGTCTTTTGAATTCGGAGACTAATATGATGAATTGTATTCGGAGACTAATCTTCTATTGTATTCGATGAATCTGCTGTTGCTGTGTGCTGCTGTCTATATTCTGTCCAATAATATATTTTGTAACCTGTGCAAAAATCAGAAAAGTAAAAAACCTAATATTCATGCTAATGGCGCATCACCTCAAAGTGCGCCATTAGTATGCCAAAGGATACTAATGGCGCATCACTACACAGTGCGCCATTAGTATGCCAAAGGATACTAATGGTGCATCACCCCACAGTGCGCCATTAGTATGCCAAAGCAGGGTAAATATGGCCCCCTGGGAGGCATACTAATGGCGCATGGTGGTCCATACTAATGGCGCATGGCGTGGTGCGCCATTAGTAAAAAATACTAGTGGCGTGGTACTAGTGGCGCACCAGTAGTGCGCCATTAGTAGGCAAAACTGGTGCGCCACTAGTAGGCCTTTTCCCAGTAGTGTAATGTGCAAGGTTTACACAAAGAGGGAGAATGCCGGCATCTAGAAAAGCTACGTCAGAGTTACCTATTCTGCACATCTCCAAATGAGCTAAAAAATTACGGAGAATTGTTTCGAAATATATGATGGATATTGGAGCAAATAACCACTAGAGGGGGCCCACCAGGTGGGCACAACCCACCTGGGTGTGCCAGGGAGCCCAGGCGCGCCCTGGTGGGTTGTGCGCTCGTTGGCCCACCTCCGGTGCCCCTCTTCTGGTATTTAAGTCATTTTGACCTAGAGAAAAATAAGGAGAGGACTTTCGGGATGAAGCGTCGCCGTCTCGAGGCGGAACTTGGGCAGGAGCACTTTTGCCCTTCGGCTGAGCGATTCCGCCGGGGGAACTTCCCTCCCGAAGGGGAAAATTATCGTCACCATCATCACCACAACTCTCCCATCTTGGGGAGGGCAATCTCCATCAATATCTTCAACAACACTATCTTCTCTCAAACCCTAGTTCATCTCTTGTGTTCAATCTTTGTACCGGACCTTAGATTGGTGCTTGTGGGTGACTAGTAGTGTTGATTACATCTTGTAGTTGATTACTATATGGTTTATTTTGTGAAAGATTATATGTTCAGATCCATTATGCTATTTAATACCCCTCTGATCTTGAGCATGATTTTTATTTTGAGTAGTTACTTTTGTTCTTAAGGTCACGGGAGAAATCTTGAAGTAATCATGTAAACTTGATATGTGTTTGATATTATGATGGTATGCATGTTGTGATTCCCTTAGTGGTGTCATGCGAACGTCAACTACATGATACTTCATCATATTTGGGCCTAAGGGAATGCATTGAGGAGTAGTTATTAGATGATGGGTTGCTAGTGTGACAAAAGCTTAAACCCTAATTTATGCGCTATTTCATAAGGGACCGATTTGGATCCAAAAGTTTAATGCTATGGTTAGTTTTTATCTAATACTTTTCTTGTAGTTGCGGATGCTTAAGAGGGGGTTAATCATAAGTAGGAGGCTTGTTCAAGTAAGAACAACACCTAAGCACCGGTTCACCCACATATCAAATTATCAAAGTAGCGAACACAAATAGAACCAACATGATGAAAGTGACTAGATGAAATTCCCGTGTACCGATAACCCACAAGTATAGGGGATCGCAAAAGTTTTCGAGGGTAGAGTATTCAATCCAAATTTATTGATTCAACACAAGGGGAGCCAAAGAATATTCTCAAGGATTAGCAGCTGAGTTTTCAATTCAACCACACCTAAAAGACTTAATATCTGCAACAAAATATTTAGTAGCAAAGTAGTATGGAAGTAACGGTAACAGTGGCAAAAGTAACAGTAGCAATTTTGTAGCAATCGTAACAGTGGCAACGGAAGAGTAAAGTAGCAAAGATCAATATGAAACGAGCTCATGGGAAAAGGATCAATGATGGATAATTATGTCGGATGGCATTCATCATGCAACAGTTATAACATAGGGTGACACAGAACTAGCTCCAATTCATCAATATAATGTAGGCATGTATTCTGAATATAGTCATACGTGCTTATGGAGAAGAACTTGCATGTCATCTTTTGTCCTACCCTCCCATGGTAGCGGGGTCCTATTGGAAACTAAGGGATATTAAGGCCTCCTTTTAATGGAGTACCGAATCAAAGCATTAGCACTTAGTGAAGAACTCCTCAAACTACGGCCATTACCGGGAAGTGTACCGACTATTGTCACTTCGGGGTTGCCGAATCATAACACATAGTAGGTGACTATAACTTGCAAGATAGGATCAAGAAAAAAATATATTCATGAAAACATAATAGGTTCAGATCTAAAATCATGGCACTCAGGCCCTAGTGACAAGCATTGGGCATAGCAAAGTCATAGCAACATCAATCTTAGAACATAGTGGAGTATAAACCCTAACAAAACTAACTCGATTACATGGTAAATCTCATACAACCCATCATGGTCCAGCAAGCCTACGATGGAATTACTCACGCACAATGGTGAGCATCATGAAATTGGTGATGGAGGATGGTTGATGATGACGATGGCGACGGATTCCCCTCTTCGGAGCCCAAAACGGACTCCAGATCTGCCCTCCCGAGGAAGAACAGGGCTCGGCAGCGGCTCTGTATCGTAAAACACGATGAATCCTTCTCTCTGGGTTTTTTCTTCCCGGATGCGAATATATGGAGTTGGAGTTGAGGTCGGTGGAGGTCCAGGGGGCCCACAAGGACAGAGGGCGCGCCCCAGGGGGTGGGCGCGCCCCCACCCTTGTGGCCAGGGTGTGGACCCCCTTCGGTTGATTCTTTCTCCAATATTTTTTATTTATTCCAAAACTTATCTCCATGAAGTTTCAGGTCATTCCGAGAACTTTTATTTCTGCACAAAAATAACACCATGGCAATTCTGCTGAAAACAGCGTCTGTCCGGGTTAGTTTTATTCAAATCATGCAAGTTAGAGTCCAAAACAAGGGCAAAAGAGTTTGGAAAAGTAGATACGATGAAGATGTATCAACTCCCCCAAGCTTAACCCATTTCTTGTCCTCAAGCAATTCAGTTGACAAACTGAAAGTGATAAAGAAAAAAAAATTTACAAACTCGGTTTGATCTTGTTGTTGCAAATATGTAAAGTCGGCATTCAAGTTTTAAGCAAAGATTATGAACTAACCATATTCACAATAACATCTAGGTCTCACATTTACTCATATCAATGGCATAATCAACTAGCGAGCAATAATAATGAATCTCGGATGACAACACTTTTTTAAAACAATCACAATATGATATAACAAGATGGTATCTCGCTATCCCTTTCTGAGACCGCAAAAAATAAATGCAGAGCACCCCTGAAGATCGAGGACTTACTAGACATTGTAATTCATGGTAAAAGAGATCTAGTCACAGGCATACTCAATATAAATTAATAACAATGCATACAAATGACAATGGTGCTCTCTAACTGGTGTTTTTTATAAGAGGATGATGACTCGACAATAAAAGTAAATAGATAGGCCCTTCGTAGAGGGAAGTAGGGATTTGCAGAGGTGCCAGAGCTCGAGTTTTGAAATAGAGATAAATAATATTTTGAGCGGCATGCTTTCATTGTCAACATAACAACCAAGAGATCTCGGTATCTTCCATACTACATACATTATAGGAGGTTCCCAAACAGAATGGTAAAGTTCATACTCCCCCACCACCAACAAGCACATCCCATGGCTGGTCCGAAATAACGGGTACCGTCCAACTAACAACAATCCTGGGGGATTTTTGTTTGCAATTATTTTGATTTGATTTGAGTATGGGACTAGGCATCCCGGTTACCGGCCATTTTCTTGTGAATGATGAGCAGAGTCGACTCAATGTGAGAATAACCCACCTAGCATGGAAGATATTGACAGCCCTAGTTGGTACATGAGTGATTCGAGCATACAAAACAGATTATCATTTCAAGGTTTAGAGTTTGGCACATGCAAATTTACTTGGAACGGCAGGTAAATACCTCATAAAGAAAGGTATGGTGGACTCATATGGAACAACTTTGGGTTTATGGAAGTGGATGCACAAGCAGTATTCCCGCTTAGTACAAGTGAAGTCTAGAAAAAGACTGGGGAGAGACCAACTAGAGAGCGACAACAGTCATAAACATGCATTGAGATTAACCAACATTGAGTGCAAGCATTAGTAGGATATAAATCACCATGAACATAAATATCGTGGAGGCTATGTTGATTTTGTTTCAACTACATGCGTGAACATGTGCCAAGTCAAGCCACTCGAATCATTCAAAGGAGGATACCACCCTATCATAACACATGACAACCATTTTAATTCTCATGTTGGCACACAAGGTAAACCATTATAAACTCCTAGCTAATTAAGCATGGCATGAGTAACTATAATCTCTCATTGTCATTGCAAACATGTTTCATTCATAATAGGCCAAATCAGGAACGATGAACTAATCATATTTACAAAAACAAGATAGGTCGAGTTCATACCAGCTTTTCCTCATCTCAATCATTTCATCATATATCATCATTATTGCCTTTCACTTGCATGACCCGAACGGCGTGGATAATAATAATAGTGCACGTGCATTGGACTAAGCTGGAATCTGCAAACATTAATTCAAAGGAGAAGACAAGGTAATATGGGCTCTTTGTTAGATCAACAATAATGCATATGAGAGTCACTCAACATTTTCATCGTGGCCTTCTCCTCTCGACCCCCAAATAAAAGAAAAGAATTTCAAAGAAACACACTGAAATGTTTTTGGAGTTTTTGTTTTTCTGAAGAAAGTAAAACAAGAACGAGAAAAACTATTTACATGGGAAAGCTCCCAACAAGAAAAAGAAGAACGAGAAATCTTTTTGGGTTTTCTTTTAATACTACAACTAAGCATGGAAAGTAAACTAACTACAACTAATTTTTTTGGTTTTTCTTAAGGTTTTTCAAACACACAAGAAGAAAGCGGGAAAAATAAATAAACTAAGATGGATAATACAATGAAAAAGTATAAACACCGATAACTGAAATGAGTGTGTGGACATGAATGTAATGTCGATGAGAAATACGTACTCCCCCAAGCTTAGGCTTTTGGCCTAAGTTGGTCTACGGCCACCACTGGCCCGGATGATATCTGAAATCATAGTTGGGGTCGTATTGTGCTGCGGTAGCTACCGCTTGGTGAGCTGCCTCCTGAAGGCGAGTGGCCTTCGCTGTTCTCTCATACTCGTTTGCCTCCTCTCTAGTTATAAAATATCTCCCATTTACTTGAAAGTTAAAGAAGGCAGGTGTCAGGACCCTGATTCCAAGTCACATCGATCTAGACGGTAACACCTCATATCACATTGCGGCCTCTCGCATGGTATCCCCACGGGTGTCGCCTTACCATGGCCCGGGACCGTTTGCGCCTTTTGGCTCACGTATATGATAGTGTCGCTAGCATCCATATGACAGAGAACCTGGGCCGACATGGCTAGTCGTGAACCCAAAGCGGCACAGACCTATGGAGACAGGCATACGTGAATCACATCGAGCATGTCGGTCATCAACGTGTGAATCCGGGCTGTAGCACTGGGCTAATAGGACTCCGGGGAACCCGGGCTGTAGCAGGCTAGGCAGGACTCCAGAAGTCACCGCGTGACATTTCCCCGAAGGGACAGACATAGGAACAAAGTGAAACACATGCCAGCTAGTCAAGTGTCCCGAGCAGTAGTGCTGGGCTAGCAGGACTCCGGTGAACCGGGCTGTAGCGGACTACTATGGTTCGAGGAACACTAGACTACATTTCCCCATAAGAAAGGCTGCCAAGGATAAACAACTAGATTGTCGGATCCCACTCATACCAAGCATTTCAATCATACACACAATATGCCCGATATGAGTACATACAACATGGCATCACAACAAAACTCTACAACTCAAGTACTTTATTTAAAAAGGCCCCGAGGAGCCATACGTAACATATTCATATAGGTAGGGGTCACACGACCCGACACTCAAGTCATACAATCATACAAGCACATGCGGAAGCAACTAGTCTAAGTACAGACACTAGAAAGAAAGAAGGCTTCTCGAAGCCTGTCTATCTACATAGGCCCCTCCATGGCCAGGATCACCACCTGGGTGGCTAGTCACTCGTCGACATCAAGGTCTACGTAGAACCCATCGGAGGGGCGGTGTTGTCGTCTGAAAACAGTAATTAAGCAAATATGAGTACAAAGGTACTCAGCAAGTCTTACATCAGAACCTACTATACATGCTCATTCTCAAGAAGGTGGTGGAGTTATTGCAGCAAGCCAGCTTTGACTCTTGGCTAAGCTATCGTACGAGACTCCACTAGTAAAATAATTTTCGCACACGAGTCCGCTAATCACCAACACAATACTCCACCGGGGATCCTCCCTCATCATCCTACGAGAGGGCCATCCTCGGTACTCACACTTATCTTGAGTCTTTTAGTAGTATCCATTAACTTGTCTATGAACTGTATAGGCAACCAAGTAGTCCTTTACCGCGGACGCGGCTATTCGAATAGATGATGTTAACCCTGCAGGGGTGTACTTCTTCATACACGCTTTCACCACTTACCGCCGTTTACACGACATGTACTCGGCAACCTTCAAGCGGAAGCCCAACGAGGGTGTCGGCCACGGCCTACCTAAACACTCAAGTCTCTAGTCCAGGTTTATCGCCTATCCAGGTTCCATCCGCAGGGAGTCCGGCCGAGGTTTCCACATACGGCCCCGAACGATGTGAACAGGGTCCCGAGACGCCAAACGGGCGCCCGGCATACCCGGCCACAGTGTATCTACCGCAACATAGCCCACCCCTAGGGTCAGCGCTACGCACGGCCGCCAACACATAACCTACAAACACCAGAAACTAATTGCAACTCCTGGACAGAGTACTAGGGTGATTAAGAAGCCGAGAGGGTCCATTGGTTTTGGGCCCAATGTATGGTAGTAACTGAATCTTAAATCACACATACAGATCTCAGTTCTTAGGGACGACCTCAATGAAACAACCCACCATGTACTCCTACATGGCCTCTCATCGATACCTTTACCAAAACATGTTCAACACATCCCTCACATTACCGACATAATCATTTCACTCTAGCCCATCACCCAGATGAACCAGACCTGACACAACTCTAAGCATAGCAGGCATAACAAGGTAGGAAACACAAACATGGCTCAATCAACTCCTACACATGCTAGTGGGTTTCATCTAGTTACTATGGCAATGACAGGTCATGCAGAGGATAAGGGTTCAACTACCGTAGCACACATCAGTTTGAAACGATGTTGTCTTAATGCAGTAAATGAGAGCAGAGGCGAGAACATGGGATTGTATTGATATGATCAATGGGTCTGCTTGCCTGATGTAGTGGTAGTAGGGTACTGCCCTTCAGTTGGATACTCGAAGATATCCTTGGAGGCAGAACCTACCACGAAGGACACACAACACATAATCAACACATGAGAATATGCACCAATATGATGCATGCTATGACATGGCAAAATGATGTGTCCTGCCTAATGCAATGTGAAACAAGTTGAAATGGGTCCATTCGAACCAAAGATTCAAATGAAGGTTAAAGTTCTTATGCATAAAAAGTGTATTAGCTTGTTTCACCTAAACAGCAAGGTTAAAGTGGTTTGTCATGCATGAGACCATTACAGATGGATATATTGAATTTTTCTGATCATTTTTCATATATAATTTGTTTAATTTGGAGCTATGGTTGATTTTCTATGATTTTTAGAAGTTTTGGCTATTTTCTGGAATTTCCTATATAAAAATAAATCCAGAAAAAGAATAATTGCGTCAGCACTGCGTCACTGTGACGTCAGCGAGTCAAAGGCGCCAAAGCCAGTCAAACCTGACTAGTGGGCCCTGTCTATCAGTGACTCAGCTAACTAACAGGATTAAATTAGTACTAATTAACTGCCGGTGGGGCCTGGGCCCACATGTCAGTGTCCTAAACTAACTAAAATTAGTTAACACTAATCCTAAACTAATTAACAGGCCGGCCCCACCTATCATAGGCTCAGGGGGAAGTCAACCTGGGCCCACATGTCAGTCCATGGTCAAAACGTGGTCAACTCGCCGGTGGCTTGACGCTGGCGACGGCAGACGCAATGGAGGGGCTCGGGTTTTGCCCATAGTCGACCAAATCGTCTGCGGTTTGGTCCTACGAGTAGCTGGGGGCAAGCCACGGCGTTTGGTGGTGGAACTGGAGCTCGGGGAGGCCGGAAATGACGCTGACGACGAGTTTGGCGGCGGCCGGAGCTCGGGCGTGCACGGAAACGGCGTTAGGAGGCACGGCAGGGGGCGCAGAGGGGTGCTATGGCCTCCTAGGGGTGTACTGAGCACAGTGACATGCTCAACTGCGGCTATAGGTGACGGTGGCCACGGCGGCGGCATGGCCGGCGGAGCCAAGCTCCCGACCGTGATGGCCAACGGGGTTAGGGGTAGCTAGGGTGACGTGGCTAGGGGGAGAAGGAAGAGAAGCTCACAGGGAGTGCAGGGGTGGCCTCGGTGTGCTCGGGGAAGAACCGGAGCGAGCGGAGCGGCGAGGGGGATCTCCGGCGACCGAGGTTGAAGACGAGCTCAATGAAGACGCTCGGGGGCCTCCGGCAGGGCGTGGCTCGGTGGGACGGTCGAGGAGGGAGTGGCGGAGCTTCAGGACACGGTGGAGCGGCGCGTTGACGACGGTGGGCATGGTTACGGCGGCGGAACGGTGGTGGCTGCGTTGGCCATGGCGGAGGGGAGCGAGGGAGAGAGGCAGGGGGGAATGGGCGTGTCCAGGGGGTTCGGTGCGCGACGTGGAGGCGTGGCGAGGCATCACGCTGGCGCGGGCGACGGCAGGCAAGCAGAGAGGTGGCGTGGCGAGCTCCTATGCTCGCCGTCGAGCACCTGCTCGCCTCGCTGGCTAGGCGAAGCAGCTGCGTGGAGCGGCTGCTGGGCCGGGCCAGCTAGGTGGGCCGGCTGGGGGGGCTTCCAGGTAAGCTCTAACTCTCTCTCTCTCTTTTCTGTTTTGCTTTTATTTATTTCCTGCTATGTGTATTGAAATAGAATAAATACTATTTCATTTCCAAAAACTCTGGAAATATTCAAAGGCACATTTGGGAATATTCTCAACTGCCTAAAAATGCTTCCAAGATTATTTGAGCACTTTAAAATATTTATAGCATTTAAAATGCCCAAATTCAAATACATATGGCTTGTTCAAAAATCCAGAATGGCTCCATAAATTGCAAGACCATTTTTGGCAGAGGTTTTAGTCAAGACCAAAAATGGTGGGCTTTTATGAAGGGCATTTTGGGTTCATTGAAATTCCAATTGTTGGAAATTAGCATTTTCAGGGGGTGTTGGGGTTGATTAGGCCCCATTTCAAGTTTAAGAGAAATTTAAACATGATGCACCTGTTCATCCAATCCTAATGCATGACTAAAAGCAGGGATGTGACAGCAGGAGCAGGAAGGGTAACATATACGACACGCCGTCTGTCAAAGATTAGTCGATACTAGAGGAATTGTTCGTTCCTCTCAAGAAACTGGTAGCGTACCATAGCCTCATAATCTAGAAAGGCAGGTGGCAACTCAATATCATACCCTCTTATGGGTATGCCCAAATAATTAGCTAAACGAGTTGCATTAATCCCACCAAAGTAAATCTCCATCTTTAGCATTAAGATGTAACCTCCTTGCAATAATAGCCCCCAAGTTATATCGCTTATCACCTAACACCGCACATTTGAGGACACTAAGATCTGGAATGCAAAGGTGGCTATGATCATGTTTACCATTAATGCATCTACCTACAAAGAGAGCAAAGTAATGTATGGCAGGAAAGTGAATGCTCCCTATGGTAGCTTGTGTGATATTTCTAGTTTCTCCAACGGTGATGCTAGCAAGGAAATCATTGTATTTAGATTTGTGGCTCACTAAGAAGACCCCGTTGTGGAATTTTGCATGCATCACACAAATCTTCTAGGTCCATGGTGTAAGATTCATCATAAAGATCAAATAGGACAATATGAGTATTACGCTTAGATGAAAATTCAAACTTCTACACAAAGGAATCAGTGAGGTAATAATATTGTAGGCACTTGTCTGATAAGAAGTCCTCAAGGCCAACATTTTGTACGTATGCATAGAACTCATCCTTGAAACCTGCACGAACCATAAATTCATCCAATGGCCATTCACAAGGCTTCACTTGAGCTTCCCTTGGTGGTTCAAGGTCCGGCTCATGTATCGCGAGCCTAGGTGCTTGCTTCCTCGAAGAACCACCTTGATACATTCTCCTAGACATTTTTCTTCCTCTGAAAAATTTCTGAAATTTTTAGTGACTCAAAATCAAAGTGAACCAAACTCAACAAGATTGATAGAAACTACTCCTACAAGTGCCTAGAGGCTATATCATGCATCAAAACTACTTGGACCATATAAATTTGACATGCAAGCTCAAGAACAAGGTCACTACAGCAGAATTTTTTTGCAATAAATAAAGCACTAGAACAAAAACTAATTGGACCATTGGAGGAGTCACATACCGAAAAACAATCCCCCAAAGCAGTTTTGTGAATGGGGCTTTGAGCCAGGAGATCAAAAATGGCAGCAAAGTGATCAAGAACACGAGTTTGAGCTATGGACTGATTTTTTCTGGAGGAAGACGAAGTGGATGGGTGCTAGAATAAGTGGAGGGGGCCCATGTGGGGCCCACAAGGTCGGGGGCGCGCCCTCCACCCTTGTGGCCAGCTGGTGAGGCCCCCTGGTGTGTGTTCAGTGCCAAAAATTCTAGAATAATCTATAAAAAATCATGCTAAATTTTCAGGGCATTTGGAGAACTTTTATTTTCGGGACATTTTTTATTGCACAGATAATTCAGAAAACAGACAGAAACTACTATTTTTGCTTTATTTATTCTAAATAACAGAAAGTAAAAGGTGGGTACGGAAAGTTGTGCCTTCTAAATTCATCCATCTCATGCTCATCAAAAGGAATCCATTAACAAGGTTGATCAAGTCTTATTAACAAACTTCTTCCGAATGACATGAAACTAGAGAACTTTTGAATAACAGTAGGTTACCTCAATGGGGATACGCATTTCCTCGACAATAAGAATATCATATTTCTTTTTGGCAGTAGGAAGAGGAAATTCAAAACCTCCAATAGTAATAGTTGAAAATTTTCCAATAGAATTGATACTATGAACTTGAGGTTGTTTCTTTAGAAAGTGTACCATATGCTCATTACCATTAACATGAAAAGTGACATTGCCTTTGTTGCAATCAATAACAGCCCCTGCAGTATTCAAAAAGGGTCTACCAAGGATAATCAACATACTGTCATCCTCGGGAATATCAAGAATAACAAAGTCCGTTCAGATAGTAACGTTTGCAACCACAACAGGCACATCCTCACAAATATCGATGGGTATAGCAGTTGATTTATCAACCATTTGCAAAGAAATTTCAGTAGGTGTCAACTTATTCAATTCAAGTCTACGATATAAAGAGAAAGGCATAACACTAACACCGGCTCCAAGATCGCATAAAGCGGTTTTAACATAGTTTGTTTTAATGGAGCATGGAATAGTTGGTACCCCTGGATCTCCCAGTTTCTTTCGTATTCCACCCTTAAAAGTATAATTAGCAAGCATGGTGGAAATTTCAGCTTCATGTATCTTTCTTTTATTAGTAACAATATCTTTCATATACTTAGCATAAGGTTGCATTTTAAGCATATCAGTCAAACACATACACAAAAAGATAGGGCTAATCATTTCAACAAAGCGCTCAAAATCCTCATCATCCTTTTTCTTGGATGGCTTAGGAGGAAAGGGCATGGGTTTCTGAACCCATGTTCTCTTTCTTTACCATGTTTCCTAGCAACAAAGTCTCTCTTATCATAATGTTGATTCTTTGATTGTGGGTTATCAAGATCAATAGCAGATTCAATCTCTACATCATTATCATTACTAGGTTGAGCATCAACATGAACATCATTATTAACATTATCACTAGGTTCATGTTCATCACTAGATTGTGTCGTAGCATGAGAAATAGAAATATCATTGGGATTCTCAGGTGTGCCTATAACAGGTTCACTAGAATGCAAAGTTCTATTAGTTTTCTTTTTCTTTTTATTACTAGGACTAGGTGCATTAGTATTAACTCCTTGAGAATCTTGCTCAACTCTCTTAGGATGGCCCTCAGGATACAAAGGTTCCTGGGTCATTTTACCACCTCTAGTCATAACCCTAACATCATTATCATTGTTCTTGCTATTCAACTCATTAAGCAAATCATCCCGAGCCTTAAGTACTTGTTCTACTTGAGTTCTAACCATGGAAGCATGTTTACTAATAAGCTTAAGATCATTAATAGTTCTACTCGTATAATTACCCAAGTGATCTGGCATCTAAGCATTACATTTCAATTGTCTACTAACATAAGCATTAAATTTTTCTTGTTTAACAATAAAATTATCAAACTCATCCAAGCATTGACTAGCAGACTTACTTTGAGGAATATCACCTTCATCAAATCTATGGAGAGAGTTTACCTCTACTACCTATGTTGGGTTATCAAGACCATGTATTTCCTCAATAGGTGGTAGATTCTTAACATCTTCAGCTTTAATACCTTTTTCTTTCATAGATTTCTTTGCCTCTTGCATATCTTTGGGACTGAGAAATAGAATACCCCTTTTCTTTGGAGTTGTCTTAGGAGTTGGTTTAGGAAGTGTCCAATCATTATCATTACTCAATATATTATTCAATAGCAATTCAGCTTGCTCAATAGTTCTTTCCCCGAAAACACAACTAGGACAACTATCCAGATGGTCTCTGGAAGCATCGGTTAGTCCATTATAAAAGATATCAAGTATTTCATTTTTCTTGAGAGGATGATCAGGAAAAGCATTAAGTAATTGGAGAAGCCTCCCCCAAGCTTGTGGGAGACTCTCTTCTTCAATTTGCACAAAGTTAAATATTTCCTTTAAAGCAGCTTGTTTCTTATAAGCAGGGAAATATTTTTGAGAGAAGTAGTAAATCATATCCCGGGGACTCTATGCACACAACTAGGAGCAAGAGAATTAAACCATAACTTAGCATCACCCTTTAATGAGAAAGAAAATAATTTGAGAATATAGTAATAGCAAATGTTTTCCTCATGAGCAAATAGGGTGGCTATATCATTCAATTTAGTAAGATGTGCCACAATAGTTTCATATTCATAACCATAGAAAGGATCAGATTCAACCAAAGTAATTAACTTAGGATCGACAGAGAATTCATAGTCCTTATCAGTAACAAAGATAGGTGAAGTAGCAAAATTGGGATCATATTTCATTCTAGCATTCAAGGATTTTTCTTTCAGCTTAGCTAACAGCTTTTTAAGATCTTCTCTATCATTACAAGCAAAGAAGTCTCTAGAAGTTTCTTCATCCATAACATAACCTTCAGGTACAACAAGCAATTCATATCTAGGGGAGAATCATAATCTTCCATTTCAATAATATCATCAGTTTCGGTAATTTCATTATCTCCAACCCAAGCAAGTTGTTCATCAAGAAATTCACCTAGTGGCACAGTATTATCAAGCAGAGAAGTAGTTTCATCGTAGGCATCATTCATAGCACAAGTGGCATCATCAATAACATTCGACATATTACAATCAATAACAGATGTAGGTGTCGCAAGTTTACTGAAAACAGAAGGAGAATCAAGTGCAGAGCTAGATGGCAATTCCTTACCTCCCCTCGTAGTTGAGGGAAAAATGTTAGTTCTTTGATCTTTCAAATTCCTCATAGTGATCAATAGATATAAATCCCAAGTGACTTAAAGAATAGAGCTATGCTCCCCGACAACGGCGCTAGAAAAAGGTCTTGATAACCCACAAGTATAGGGGATCGCAACAGTTTTCGAGGGTAGAGTATTCAACCCAAATTTATTGATTCAACACAAGGGGAGCCAAAGAATATTCTCAAGTATTAGCAGCTGAGTTGTCAATTCAACCACACCTGAAATACTTAATATCTGCAGCAAAATATTTAGTAGCAAAGTAGTATGGAAGTAATGGTAACAGTGGCAAAAGTAATAGTAGCAGTTTTATAGCAATCGTAACAGTGGCAACGGAAAAGTAAATTAGCAAAGATCAATATGAAATGAGCTCATCGGCAAAGGATCAATGATGGATAATTATGTCGAATGGCATTCATCATGCAACCGTTATAACATAGAGTGACACAGAACTAGCTCCAATTCATCAATATAATGTAGGTATGTATTCCGAATATAGTCATACGTGCTTATGGAAAAGAACTTGCATGCCATCCTTTGTCCTACCCTCCCATGGCAGCGGGTCCTATTGGAAACTGAGGGATATTAAGGCCTCCTTTTAATAGAGTACCAGATCAAAGAATTAGCACTTAGTGAATACATGAACTCCTCAAACTATGGTCATCACCGGGAAGTGTCCCGACTATTTGCACTTCGGGGTTGCCGGATCATAACGCGTAGTAGGTGACTATAACTTGCAAGATAGGATCAAGAAAAAAATATATTCATGAAAACATAATAGGTTCAGATCTAAAATCATGGCACTCGGGCCATAGTGACAAGCATTAGGCATAGCAAAGTCATAGCAACATCAATCTTAGAACATAGTGGATACTAGGGATTAAACCCTAACAAAACTAACTCAATTACATGGTAAATCTCATCCAACCCATCACGGTCCAGCAAGCATGAAATTGGTGATGGAGGATGGTTTATGATGACGATGGCGACGGATTCCCCTCTCCGGAGCCCAAAACAGAGTCCAGGTCCGCCCTCCCGAGGAAGAACATGGCTTGGCGGTGGCTCCGTATCATAAAACATGATGAATCCTTCTCTCTGATTTTTTTCTCCCCGAACATGAATATATGGAGTTGGAGTTGAGGTCAATGGAGGTCTAGGGGGCCCACAAGGACAGAGGGCGCGCCCCCACCCTTGTGGCCAGGGTGTGGGCCCCCTTAGGTTGATTATCTCACCAATATTTTTTATTTATTCCAAAACTTATCTCCGTGAAGTTTCAGGTCATTCCGAGAAATTTTATTTCCACACAAAAATAACACCATGGAAATTTTGCTGAAAAAAGCATTAGTCCGGGTTAGTTTTATTCAAATCATGCAAGTTAGAGTCCAAAACAAGGGCAAAAGAGTTTGGAAAAGTAGATACGATGGAGACGGATCATGTACCCTCAAGAACGCTTTGCTTATCATAAGAGACCGTTTTGGCATGTCCTTTGCTACAAAAGGATTGGGCTACGTTCATGCACTTTATTTACCGTTACTGTTACTTGCTCGTTACAAAATATCTTGCTATCAAACTATTTATTACCACCAATTTCAGTGCTTGCAAAAAACTACCTTGTTGAAAACCACTTGTCACTTCCTTCTGCTCCTCGTTGGGTTCGACACTCATACTTACCGAAAGGACTACGATTGATCCCCTATACTTGTGGGTCATCAAGACTCTTTTCTGGCGCCGTTGGCAGGCAGTGAAGCGCTCTTGGTAAGTGGAAATTGGTAAGGAAAAATTATTACTACATGCTGAAATTTATTATCACTTATTACTATGGAGAACAATCCTTTAAGGGGTTTGTTCGGGGTATCTTCACCTCGACCGGAACCACGATTAGTTGCCCCTCAACCTACTGCACCTACTGAAAATATTGGTTATGAAATTCCTTTGGGTATGATAGAACAACTGCTAGCTAATCCTTATGCAGGAGATGGAACCGAACATCCTGATATGCACTTGATATATGTAGATGAAATTTGTGGATTATTTAAGCTTGCAGGTTTACCCAGAGATGAAGCTCAGAAGAAGGATTTCCCTTTATCTTTGAAGGGAAAAGCATTGGCATGGTATAGGCTATGCGATGATATTGGATCTTCAAATTGGAATCGATTGAAATTGGAATTTCACCAAAAAAATTATCCTATGCATCTAGTACATCGTGATCGAAATTATATATATATAATTTTTGGCCTTGTCAAGGAGAAAGTATCACTCTAGCTTGGTGGAGCCTCAAGTCAATGTTATATTCATGCCCCAATCATGAGCTTTCAAGAGAAATTATTATTCAAAATTTTTATGCTCGACTTTCTCATGATGATCAATCCATACTCGATACTTATTGTACTGGTTCCTTCATGAAGAAGTATTGAATTCAGGTGGGATTTTTTAGAAAGAATTAAATGCAACTCTGAAGATTAGGAACTCTAAGAAGGTAAAGAGTCAGGTGTTCATCTTAAGTTTGATTGTGTTAAATATTTTATGAATATCGATGTTTTTCACAAATTTAGCACTAAATATGGACTTGAGTCTGAGATAGTAGCCTCCTTTTGTGAATCATTTGCTACTCATTTTGATCTCCCCAAGGAGAAGTGGTTTAAATATCATCCACCTATTAAACAAGAAATTAAAGAACCAGTAGTAGCTAAGGAAGAAACTATTATTTACAATGTTGATCTAGTTGTTCCTATTGCTTATATTGAAAAATCACCTTTCCCTGTTAGGGTAAAGGAACATGCTAAGGTTTCAACTGTGGTCCACAAGAGTAATATTATAGCACCTAAACCATCGGAACAAATCAAAGTAGAACCTAGTGTTGCTATGGTTAAAGATCTCTTGGTAGAAAATATAGATGGGCATGTTATTTACTTTTGTAATGAAGCTGCTAGAATTGCTAAACTGGACGAGAAAGATAAACATAGACATGCTGTTGGCATGCCTGTTGTCTCAGTCAAAATAGGAAATCACTGTTATCATGGTTTATGTGACTTAGGTGCTAGTGTGAGTGCTATTCCTTTTACCTTATATCAAGAAATTATGAATGATATAGCACTTGCTGAAATAGAAGACATAGATGTTACAATCAAACTTGCTAATAGAGACACCGTCACACCACTTGGGATTTTTAGAGATGTTGAAGTCCTGTGTGGGAAAATAAAATATCCTACTAATTTTCTTGTTCTTTGTTCCCCACAATATGACTTTTTTCCCATTATCTTTGGTCTACCTTTCTTGAACACCGTTAATGGTAAAATAGATTGTGAGAAAATAACACGTCGGTGTTAGTTTTGGTGATGAGTCTCATGAGTTTAATTTTTCTAAGTTTAATAGAAAACTTCACAAAAAAGAATTACCTAGTAAGGATGAAATAATTGGTCTTGCTTATATTGACGTGCCTCCTACTGATCCACTAGAACAATATTTGCTAGACCATGAAAATGATATGCATATGCATGAAAGAAATGAGATAGATAAAATTTTCTTTGAACAATGATCTCTGCTTAAACACAATTTGCCTATTGAAACTCTAGGGGGTCCTCCTCCACTTAAAGTGATCCTGTGTTTGAATTATAACAATTGCCAGACACTCTGAAATATGCGTATCTTGATGATAAAAAGATATATCATGTTATTATTAGTGTTAACCTTTCAGAACATGAAGAAGAAAGATTATTGAAAATTCTGAAGAAGCACCGAGCTGCTATTGGATATACTCTTGATGATCTTAAGGGCATTAGTCCCACTCTATGTCAGCGCAAGATTAATACGGAGCCTAATGCTAAACCCGTTCTTGATCACCAATGATGTTTGAATCCTAAAATGAAAAGAAGTGGTAAGAACTGAAATACTAAAGCTTCTTGAAGTAGGTATAATCTATCCCATAGCTGATAGTGAAGGAAATATGCCCTAGAGGCAATAATAAAGTTATTATTTATTTCCTTATATCATGATAAATGTTTATTATTCATCCTAGAATTGTATTAACCGGAAACATGATACATGTGTGAATACATAGACAAACAGTGTGTCACTAGTATGCCTCTACTTGACTAGCTCGTTGATCAAAGATGGTTATGTTTCTAGCCATAGACAAAGAGTTGTCATTTGAGTAGCGGGATCACATCATTAGGAGAATGATGTGATTGACTTGACCCATTCCGTTAGCTTAGCACTTGATCGTTTAGTTTGTTGCTATTGCTTTCTTGATGACTTATACATGTTCTTGTGACTATGAGATTATGCAACTCCCGTTTACCGGAGGAACACTTTGTGTGCTACCAAATGTCACAAAGTAACTGGGTGATTATAAAGGTGCTCTACAGGTGTCTCCATAGGTACTTGTTGGGTTGGCGTATTTCAAGATTAGGATTTCTCACTCCGATTGTCGGAGAGGTATCTCTGGGCCCACTCGGCAATACACATCACTTAAGCCTTGCAAGCATTGCAACTAATGAGTTAGTTGTGGGATGATGTATTACGAAACGAGTAAAGAGACTTGCCGGTAACGAGATTGAACTAGGTATTGAGATACCGACGATCGAATCTCGGGCAAGTAACATACCGATGACAAAGGGAACAACGTATGTTGTTATGCGGTTTGGCCGATAAAAGATCTTCGTAGAATATGTACGAGCCAATATGGGCATCCAGGTTCCGCTATTGGTTATTGACCGGAGATGTGTCTCAGTCATGTCTACATAGTTCTCGAACCCGTAGGTTCCGCACGCTTAAAGTTTGATGACAGTTATATTATGAGTTTATGTGTTTTGATGTACCGAAGGTAGTTTGGAGTCCCGGATGTGATCACGGACATGACGAGGAGTCTCTAAATGGTCGAGACATGAAGATTGATATATTGGACGACTATATTCGGACACCGGAATGGTTCCGGGGATTATCGTATATATACTAGAGTACTGGGGGGTTACCGGAACCCCCCGGATGTTATTGGGCCTCATGGGCCCAATTGGTGGAAGAGGAGAGGCAGCCAAGGGTCAGCCGCGTGCCCCTCCCCTCCCAAGTCCGAATTGGACAAGGAAGGGGGGCGGCACCCCCCCTTTCCTTTCTTCCTCTTTCTCCTTCCCTCTCCTCTCCTACTCCAACATGGAAGGGGGGGAGTCCTACTCCCGGTGGGAGTAGGACTCCTCATGGGGCACGCCAAGGGTGGCTGACCCCCTCCCCCTCCTCCACTCCTTTATATAAGGTGAGGGAGGCACCCCCTAGAGACACAACAATTGATGCCTTGGATCTCTTAGCCGTGTGCGGTGCCCCCTCCACCATAATTCACCTCGGTCATATCGTAGCAGTGCTTAGGCGAAACCCTGCGTCGGTAGAACATCATCATAATCACCACGCCGTCGTGCTGACAAAACTCTCCCTCAAAGCTCAGTTGGATCGGAGTTCGAGGGACGTCATCGAGTTGAACGTGTGCAGAACTCAGAGGTGTCGTGCGTTCGGTACTTGATCAGTCGGATTGTGAAGACGTACGACTACATCAATCGCGTTGTGCTAACGCTTCCGCTTTCGGTCTATGAGGGTACGTGGACACACTCTCCCCTCTCGTTGCTATGCATCACCATGATCTTGCGTGTGCGTAGGAATTTTTTTTGAAATTACTACGTTCCCCAATAGTGGTATCAGAACCAGGTTTTATGTGTTGATGTTATATGCACGAGTAGAACACAAGTGAGTTATGGGCGATAAAAGTCATACTGCTTACCAGCATGTCATACTTTGGTTCAACGGTATTGTTGGATGAAGCGGCCCAGACCGACATTACGCGTACGCTTATGCGAGACTGGTTCTACCGACATGCTTTGCACACAGGGGGCCGGCGGGTGTCAGTTTCTCCAACTTTAGTTGAACCGAGTGTGGCTACGCCCGGTCCTTGAGAAGGTTAAAACAACACTAACTTGATGAACTATCATTGTGGTTTTGATGCATAGGTAAGAACGGTTCTTGCTCAGCCCGTAGCAGCCACATAAAACTTGCAACAACAAAGTAGAGGACGTCTAACTTATTTTTGCAGGGCATGTTGTGATGTGATATGGTCAAGACATGATGATATATTTTATTGTATGAGATGATCATGTTTTGTAACCGAGTTATCGACAACTGGCAGGAGCCATATGGTTGTCGCTTTATTGTATGCAATGCAATCGCCCTGTAATTGCTTTACTTTATCACTAAGCGGTAGCGATAGTCATAGAAGCAATAGTTGGCAAGATGACTACGATGCTACGATGGAGATCAAGGTGTCGTGCCGGTGACAATGGTGATCATGACGGTGCTTCGGAGATGGAGATCACAAGCACAAGATGATGATGGCCATATCATATCACTTATATTGATTGCATGTGATGTTTATCTTTTATGCATCTTATTTTGCTTTGATTGATGGTAGCACTATAAGATGATCTCTCACTAAATTTCAAGATAAAAGTGTTCTCCCTGAGTATGCACCGTTGCCAAAGTTTGTCGTGCCCAGACACCACATGATGATCGGGTGTGATAAGCTCTACGCCCATCTACAATGGGTGCAAGCCAGTTTTGCACACGCAGAATACTCAGGTTAAACTTGACGAGCCTAGCATATGTAGATATGGCCTTGGAACACTGAGACCGAAAGGTCGAGCGTGAATCATATAGTAGATATGATCAACATAATGATGTTCACCATTGAAAACTACTCCATTTCACATGATGATCAGTTATGGTTTAGTTGATTTGGATCACGTGATCACTTAGATGATTAGAGAGATGTCTATCTAAGTGGGAGTTCTTAAGTAATATGATTAAATGAACTTAAATTTATCATGAACTTAGTACCTGATAGTATTTTGCATGTCTATGTTTGTTGTAGATAGATGGCTCGTGCTGTTGTTCCGTTGATTTTAATGCGTTCCTTGAGAAAGCAAAGTTGAAAGATGATGGTAGCAATTACACGGACTGGGTCCATAACTTGAGGATTATCCTCATTGCTGCATAGAATAATTACGTCCTGGAAGCACCGCTAAGTGCCAAACCTGCTACAGGAGCAACACCAGATGTTATGAACACCTGGCAGAGCAAAGCTGATGACTACTCGATAGTTCAATGTGCCATGCTTTACGGCTTAGAACCGGGACTTCAACGACATTTTGAATGTCATGGAGCATATGAGATATTCTAGGAGTTGAAGTTGATATTTCAAGAAAATGCCCAGATTGAGAGATATGAAGTCTCCAATAAGTTCTATAGCTGCAAGATGGAGGAGAATAGTTCTGCCAGTGAGCATATACTCAAAATGTATGGGTATCATAATCACTTGACTCAACTGGGAGTTAATCTTCCTGTTGATAGTGTCATTGACGTTCTTCAATCACTGCCACGAAGCTACAAGAGCTTCATGATGAACTATAATATGCAAGGGATGAATAAGACAATTCCCGAGCTCTTTGCAATGCTAAAGGATGTGGAGGTAGAAATCAAAAAGGAGCATCAAGTGTTGATGGTCAATAAGACCACCAGTTTCAAGAAAAAGGGCAAAGGGAAGAAGAACGGGAACTTCAAGAAGAACAGTAAACAAGTTGCTGCTCAGGAGAAGAAACCCAAGTCTGGACCTAAGCCTGGGACTGAGTGCTTCTACTGCAAACAGACTGGTCACTGGAAGCGGAACTGCCCCAATTATTTGGCGGATAAGAAGGATGGCAAGGTGAACAAAGGTATATGTGATATACATGTTATTGATGTGTACCTTACCAGAACTCGTAGTAGCACCTAGGTATTTGATACTAGTTCTATTGTTAATATTTGCAACTCGAAATAGGGACTACGAATTAAGCGAACACTGGCTAAGGACGAGCTGACGATGCGCGTGGGAAATGGTTCCAAAGTCGATGTGATCGCCGTCGGCACGCTACCTCTACATCTACCTTCGGGGTTAGTTTTAGACCTAAATAATTGTTATTTGGTGCCAGCGTTGAGCATCAACATTATATCTAGATCTTGTTTAATGCGAGACGGTTATTCATTTAAATATGAGAATAATGGTTGTTCTATTTATATGAGTAATATCTTTTATGGTCATGCACCCTTAAAGAGTGGTCTATTTTTGATGAATCTCGATAGTAGTGATACACATATTCATAATGTTGAAGCCAAAAGATGCAGAGTTGATAATGATAGTGCAACTTATTTGTGGCACTGCCGTTTGGGTCATATTGGTATAAAGCGCATGAAGAAACTCCCATGCTGATGGACTTTTGGAATCACTTGATTATGAATCACTTGGTACTTGTGAACCATGCCTCATGGGCAAGATGAATAAAACACCGTTCTCCGGAACTATGGAGCGAGCAACTGATTTGTTGGAGATCATACATACTGATGTATGTGGTCCAATGAATGTTGAGGCTCGCGGCGGGTATCGCTATTTTCTCACCTTCACAGATGATTTAAGTAGATATGGGTATATCTACTTAATGAAACATAAGTCTGAAACATTTGAAAAGTTCAAAGAATTTTAGAGTGAAGTTGAAAATCATCGTAACAAGGAAATAAAGTTTCTATGATCTGATCGTGGAGGAGAATATTTGAGTTACGAGTTTGGTCTACATTTGAAACAATGCGGAATAGTTTCGCAACTCACGCCACCCGGAACACCACAGCGTAATGGTGTGTCCGAACATCGTAATCGTACTTTACTAGATATGGTGCGATCTATGATGTCTCTTACTGATTTACCGCTATCATTTTGGGGTTATGCTTTAGAGACGGCCGCATTCACATTAAATAGGGCACCATCAAAATCCGTTGGGATGACACCTTATGAACTATGGTTTGGCAAGAAACCAAAGTTGTCGTTTCTTAAAGTTTGGGTATGCGATGCTTATGTGAAAAAGCTTCAACCTGATAAGCTCGAACCCAAATCAGAGAAATGTGTCTTCATAGGATACCCAAAAGAAATAGTTGGGTACACCTTCTATCACAGATCCGAGGGCAGACATTCGTTGCTAAGAATGGATCCTTTCTAGAGAAGGAGTTTCTCTCGAAAGAAGTGAGTGGGAGGAAAGTAGAACTTAATGAGGTAATAGTACCTGCTCCCTTATTGGAAAGTAGTTCATCACAGAAACCAGTTCCTGTGACGTCTACACCAATTAGTGAGGAAGTTAATGTGATGATCATGAAACTTCAGATCAAGTTGTTGCTGAACCTCGTAGGTCAACCAGAGTAAGATCCGCACCAGAGTGGTACGGTAATCCTGTTCTGGAGGTTATGTTGCTAGACTATGACGAACCTATGAACTATGAAGAAGCGATGGTGAGCCCAGATTCCGCAAAATGGCTTGAGGCCATGAATTATGAGATGGGATCCATGTATGAGAACAAAGTGTGGACTTTGGTTGACTTGCCCAATGATCGGAAAGCCAGTGAGAATAAATGGATCTTCAAGAAGAAGACTAACGCTGATGGTAATGTTACCGTCTATAAAGCCCAACTTGTTGCAAAAGGTTTTCGACAAGTTCAAGGGATTGACTATGATGAGACCTTCTCACCCGTAGATTCTTAAGTCTGTCTGAATCATGTTAGCAATTGCCGCATTTTATGATTATGAAATTTGGCAAATGGATGTCAAAACTGCATTCCTGAATGGATTTCTGGAAGAAGAGTTGTATATGATGCAACCGTAAGGTTTTGTCGATCCAAAGGGAGCTAACAAAGTATGCAAGCTCCAGCGATCCATTTATGGACTGGTGCAAGCCTCTCAGAGTTGGAATAAACGTTTTGATAGTGCGATCAAAGCATATGGTTTTATACATACTTTTGGAGAAGCCTGTATTTACAAGAAAGTGAGTGGGAGCTCCGTAGCATTTCTGATATTATATGTGGATGACATATTGTTGATTGGAAATGATATAGAATTTCTGGATAGCATAAAAGGATATTTGAATAAGAGTTTTTCAATGAAAGACCTCGGTGAAGCTGCTTATATATTGGGCATCAAGATCTGTAGAGATAGATCGAGACACTTAATTGGACTTTCACAAAGCACATACCTTGACAAAGTTGTGAAGAAGTTCAAAATGGATCAAGCAAAGAAAGGGTTCTTGCCTGTGTTACAAGGTGTGAAGTTGAGTAAGACTCAGTGCCCGACCACTACAGAAGATAGAGAGAAAATGAAAGATGTTCCCTATGCTTCAACTATAGGCTCTATCATGTATGCAATGCTTTGTACCAGACCTGATGTGTGCCTTGCTATTAGTTTAGCAGGGAGGTACCAAAGTAATCCAGGAGTGGATTACTGGACAGCGGTCAAGAACATCCTAAAATACCTGAAAAGGACGAATGATATGTTTCTCATTTATGGAGGTGACAAAGAGCTCGTCGTAGATGGTTACGTCGATGCAAGCTTTGACACTGATCCGGGCGATTCTAAATTGCAAACCGGATACATGTTTTTATTAAACAGTGGAGCTATCAGTTGGTGCAGTTCTAAACAAAGCGTCGTAGCGGGATCTACATGTGAAGCGGAATACATAGCTGCTTCGGAAGCAGCAAATGAAGGAGTCTGGATGAAGGAGTTCATATCCGATCTAGGTGTCATACCTAGTGCATCGGGTCCAATGAGAATCTTTTGTGACAATACTGGTGCGATTGCTTTTGCAAAGGAATCCAGATTTCACAAGAGAACCAAGCACATCAAACGATGCTTCAACTCCATCCGGGACCAAGTCCAGGTGGGAGACATAGAGATTTGCAAGATACATACGGATCTGAATGTTGCAGACCTGTTGACTAAGCCTCTTCCACGAGCAAAACATGATCAACACCAAGGCTCCATGGGTGTTAGAATCATTATTGTGTAATCTAGATTATTGACTCTAGTGCAAGTGGGAGACTGAAGGAAATATGCCCTAGAGGCAATAATAAAGTTATTATTTATTTCCTTATATCATGATAAATGTTTATTATTCATGCTAGAATTGTATAAACCGGAAACATGATACATGTGTGAATACATAGACAAATAGAGTGTCACTAGTATGCCTCTACTTGACTAGCTCGTTGATCAAAGATGGTTATGTTTCCTAGCCATAGACAAATAGTTGTCATTTGATTAGCGGGATCACATCTTTAGGAGAATGATGTGATTGACTTGACCCATTCCGTTAGCTTAGCACTTGATCGTTTAGTTTGTTGCTAATGCTTTCTTCATAACTTATACATCTTCCTGTGACTATGAGATTATGCAACTCCAGTTTACCGGAGGAACACTTTGTGTGCTACCAAATGTCACAACATAACTGGGTGATTATAAAGGTGCTCTACAGGTGTCTCCAAAGGTACTTGTTGGGTTGGCGTATTTCAAGATTAGGATTTCTCACTCCGATTGTCGGGGAGGTATCTCTGGGCCCACTCGATAATACACATCACTTAAGCCTTGAAAGCAGTGCAACTAATGAGTTAGTTGCGGGATGATGTATTACAGAATGAGTAAAGAGACTTGCCGGTAAAGAGATTGAACTAGGTATTGAGATACCGACGATCAAATCTCGGGCAAGTAACATACCGATGACAAAGGGAACAACGTATGTTGTTATGCGGTTTGACCGATAAAAGATCTTCGTAGAATATGTAGGAGCCAATATGAGCATCCAGGTTCCACTCTTGTTTATTGACCGAAGACGTGCCTCGGTCATGTCTACATAGTTCTCGAACCCGTAGGGTCCGCACGCTTAAAGTTCGATGACGGTTATATTATGGGTTTATGTGTTTTGATGTACCGAAGGTAGTTCGGAGTCCCGGATGTGATCACGGACATGACGAGGAGTCTCGAAATGGTCTATACATGAAGATTGATATATTGGATGACTATATTCGGACACCGGAATGGTTCTAGGGATTATCGAATATATACCGGAGTACTGGGGGGTTACCGGAACCCCCCCGGAGGTTATTGGGCCTCATGGGCCCAATTGGTGGAAGAGGAGAGGCATCCAAGGGGCAGCCGCATGCCCCTCCCATCTCAAGTCCGAATTGGACAAGGAAGGGGGGTGGCGCCCCCCTTTCCTTTCTTCCTCTTTCTCCTTCCCTCTCCTCTCCTACTCCAACATGGAAGGGGGGAGTCCTACTCCCGGTGGGAGTAGGGCTCCTCATGGGGCGCGCCAAGGGTGGTCGGCCCCCTCCCCCTCCTCCACTCCTTTATATATGGGGAGGGAGGCACCCCCTAGAGACACAACAATTGATCCCTTGGATCTCTTAGCCGTGTGCGGTGCCCCCTCCACCATAATCCACCTCGATCATATCGTAGCGGTGCTTAGGCGAAGCCCTGCGTCGGTAGAACATCAACAACATCACCACGCCGTCATGCTATGTAGCGACCCGACCTCAAACGGTCAAGTCTCTGTGCTTCAGTGTCATCCCTGGATCGGTAATGCTGACACACAGAGTACTTGAAGGATTTATAACAGAGTAGCAATCACACACTTAATACATCTAATATCTCAAAAGAGAACATATTACAATAAATATGGTTTAAGGCCATCTAACACGATAACAACGGAAGGCTTGGAAGATAAAGTGAGTCCATCAACTCCAACGGCATAGCTGAGCTGCACGGCAACGACCTAACGAACCTTACTCCTCGTCTGAAAAGTCTGCAACAGAATACGTTGCAGCCCGAAAATGGGTCAGCACATGGAATATGCTGGCAAAATAACACAATAGAGCAAGAATAGAATAATGCTATCACTACATGCATATTTGGCTGGTGGAAAGCTCTATGTTTATAGTTTTTGCGAAAAGCCAATTTTTCCCTACAACAAAGGAATATATTCTATTTAACTATCATGGTAGTTGAAACATCATTGAGAAGGTTCCTCCAAGTCAATCCTAATTAAAGTTATTAACAACCCAACAATATTATTTAATAGTGATGAGATACTTATGATTCTCCAAGTACTAGATACTCAAGATGTCCATAACCGGGGACACGGCTAACCATGATTAGTTTATACACTCTGCAGAGGTTTGCGCACTTTTCCCCACAAGACTCAATCTCCTCCGTTGGATTTCTTGCACTTCATGATGTTTGAGAAATAGATGACCGAGACATAGTCTTTCAGAAGCATTAACCCCTTACTTCGGGCAGACCATACCAACCTACATCCCTCTACCCGCTGATCCACCTCTTCGGAAGCTTCACGCAACTTACTCAACTATGCTAGAGCCCATAATAGCTTGTGGCTGCACACGGAAGTTTCTAGCATGAAAATATATCAGTTCCCTTTGAGCCTAGGTGGGGACCATAGGATTATCACACGGGTACTCCGGGATATCCTAGGACAACACTGGATTCCCCAGGTGCCCAACAAACAATCCACCCAGATGTGTATTCAAGTTGCCACCTTAAGTTGAACCATTAATTAACAATCTCACATATGTCATGGATTTCACTCACCCAAACCACTTCTATGAGCATAGCATAGCAATATAAGCAACACGTAGAAGTAACTCCCAAGGGTTTGAATAATATCAGGGTAATAGGTTCTACCTCATCAACTACTTCCCAACCCACATGTTAATCACATCCTAACCACGCAATGTTTGAGGATTGGAACTAATGCATAAAAACTGGGTGATAAAGGGGTATGATCAAAGTGTTACTTGCCTTGCTGATGATCCGCAATACCTAGGGACTCGTAGTAGCACGCTTCGCACTCCGGGTGTTCTATCGCAAACAAACAATAGCATACATAAGCAATCAAGCAAAGAAACACGGGTAAATCTCAAATAAGAAGATCTAACCAGAAAGTTCAACTTAAGAACTCCAATTTGCGAAAAGAATCAAATCAAACGGAGCAACGAAACTCAAACTGCGAAAGAAACAAGATCCGTTTACTAATATGGACTAAGGTCAAATTTTACAGTACCAAAAACTTGTTCAAGTTGATTAAACGGAAAGAGGGTTTCGAGACGAAGATCTAGGCGCTTGAATCGCCTGATTCCGATAAACGAGCGAAAAGATAAACTAAAACGAAAATCGGATCAGAAATCGCGATTGAAAATAATCGCAAAAAATCCGAAAAAAGAAAACCGACGAGCAGGCTAACGAACGAACGTTCGTTGTCTGCGGCTAATGAGTGAACACCGTTCATTAGAACGAACGTATGGACGAACGTCTGCAAAGTAACTAAATCAAGAAAAACCGGCGAACCGATTTAAAAAAACAAACTAGGGTTTTAAAAAAACCGGATCGGTTTTCTAAAGAAAACCGGCGGCGGCGGCGTATACCTCCGGCTCCGGCGGCTTCCGCGGCAGGGCGGCGAGGTGCGGTGGCAGCGGCAGCGTGCGGCGGCGGAGGCGTGCGGCAGCAGCGGCGGCGGCGGCTAGGGATGGCACCCGTAGGGTTTGGGTACAGGTGGAGCCAGCCCATACCCTTACCCGTTATCCCAAACCTTACCCATCACCCGTACCCATACCCGTAGATGGTTACAATTTTTTCCCATACCCATCACCCATCATGGTAAATGGGTACCCGCGGGTAAAAATACCCAGATTTGCAACACATCAATTTGAGCATTACATAGTCATGAACAACAACTTATAATAATAATTTATAAACAACAACACGTCATGACAGCAACACATACTCGTTTATGGGCTAGCTATTGTGGTGTAGCGGCCTAACATGAATCCATGATGAGGTATTTTTAGGGCTGTGGGATATATGTACATATAATACTGAACAATTATATATAAGGCCTATTTGTTAGAATATATGTGGGTACATGGGTATGGGTTGTACTAAACCATACCCGTACCCACTATACCCGATGGGTATGAAATTTTCCTATTTATGTACCCATGGGTATTTTTTTTGACCCATACCCTTGCCCTAATAGTGTTTTTACCCACAGGGTACGTGGGTAATGGGTACCCATTGCCATCCCTAGCGGCGGCGTGCGGCTGCAACGGCAAGCAACGGCGGCGGTGGCGTGCGGCGGCGGCGACGCAGGCGGCGAGCGGCGGGGCGGTCGGCTTCGGGGCTCCAAGGGGGCCCCCAGGTCGGGCTTATAAGGGGGAGGGGCGTGGCTTGGGGAAGGGGGCGGGGCGTGTGGCCGACTCGGCCACGGCTTGCGGCGGCGCGGTCTCCAGGTGGGAGACGGTGGCGCGGGGAGGTGGGCCGGCGGCCTGGCTCGGCTGGGCCTCGGCCCAGTCGGGCGCTGCGTTTTTTTAATAATTTCGCCGGAACTAAATAAATCCTAGAAAATAAAATAAAAATCTAAAAATGCCAAAACAAATTTTCACCGTCTAAATAAAATATTTAGAACAAGATGAACATTTTCTTGGCCCTAAAATGCAATTTTGAAAAACGTGCAATTTTTCTAATTCAAATAAAATAGCAATAAACTCCAAATAAAATCAAATATTGGGTTTTAATATTTTTCCTCCAATATTTCATATATTTTGGAGAAGTCATATTATCTCCTCTCATATATTTTAATATGAAATATTTTCGAAGAGAAAATAATTAAAACCAAAATCCTCGTTTCAATATTTGATAAAACTCAAATATCAAAACAAGGAAATCCCCAACTCTATCCGAGGGTCCTTGAGTTGCTTAGGATTTCGAGGATTCTCGGAACGAAGTGCAATAAAATATGATATGCATGAATGATCTATGTATAACATTCCAAATTGAAAATTTGGGATGTTACATGCTGACGGAACTCTCCCTCAAAGCTTGGCTGGATCGGAGTTCGAGGGACGTCATCGAGTTGAACGTGTGCAGAACTCGGAGGTGCCGTGCGTTCGGTATCGGTCGGATTGTGAAGACATACGACTACATCAACCGCGTTGTGCTAACGCTTCCGCTTTCAGTCTACGAGGGTACATGGACACACTCTCCCCTCTCGTTGCTATGCATCATCATGATCTTGCGTGTGCGTAGGAATTTTTTTGAAATTACTACGTTCCCCAACAGATAGTAGATGGGTAAGTCCCATTCATTGTGTCCCTAAGAAGGGGGGTATTACTGTTGTTCCTAATGATAAAAATGAACACATTCCACAAAGAATTGTCACTGGCTATAGAATGGTAATTAATTTTATAAATTAAATAAAGCAACTAGAAAGGATCATTATCCTTTTCCTTTTATTGATCAAATACTAGAAATACTATCTAAGCACACACACTTTTTCTTCCTTGATGGATATTCTAGTTTTTCTGAAATACCTGTTTCACAACCTGACCAAGAGAAAACCACCTTTACTTGCCATTTTGGAACTTATGCTTATAGACGTATGCCTTTTGGTTTATGCAATGCACCTGCTACCTTTCAAAGATGTATGACTGCTATTTTCTCTGATTTTTGTGAAAAGATTGTTTAGGTTTTCATGGATGATTTTTCCGTTTACGGAACTTCTTTTTGATTATTTCTTAAGCAACCTTGATCGAGTTTTGCAAGTTATTCTTGCCTCGCCTTTTTGGAAGAAATCATATGGTTATGTTCTCTCAATCCATGAAATCTGTGTAAGTTTTGTTAGATCCGTGTAGTGTATTGATTGTTTGAATGGTACAAATGATAAGTGATTAGTTGTTTCATCTATGCAAATGATTTCTACTAATAATCTGACCAGGGTTAGTGTTTGTGCTAATAATTCCTAGCCAGGTCTTGACAATTGATTTTGAATGACCAACATATATGTTTGTGCCATTATTTTCTTGAAGATTGGTCTATACATAGACGATTGTGCTTAAAAATCAAATCATATTCTCTGGATATGTCTAAAAAATAGGCATAAATTCCTCTGATAACCTCATCGATCTCCTTATGGGTGAATGGTGCGGCCAGACTTTCCAACCCATCGATTTTCTTGATGATCCTCTGGAGGTCAAATTTCATCACTGGAGTGGAGCCAGTACCCAGCCGTTCTCTGAATGCAGTGAACAAAATCGCTTCTTTTGCATTGTGATCAGTGGCAATTGATCCATCTGGAAGTTTGAGCGAGGCAATTGAATTCCTCTGGAATCTCTCAGTTGCTAGGGATTGGAAGAGTTTAGTATTTTCCTCACCAAATTTGATGTATCTGATGGTGCAACATTTCTGCCAATACTCATTCTGAAACTGCAATAGCTTGATAAGATGGGCTTTAACAATTATTCTTTTCATGCACGCAAGCTCATAATCATTATGATGCTGTTCAGAATCTGAGATTCATGAAAACATATTCATGAAAACATAAAAAGTAGTCAGATTATCTATGGAATGCATTGCGGATTCAACTCAAAGAGTGTCTCCCTATAAACCCCTGCATATGCAAAGTTCACCCCCAACTGTGCTGACCAGACAACACACAGAAATACAAACCCCTTATGTCTCTATAACAGGCAGACACACATTTCAAAACTGAAGTAGGAACATTAGAATTATATGAAATTCGTATTTGAACAAATAAACTAAGGAATTATGAGTGGCATAATGTCTAGCTTCAAGGGTGGAGTGTTGGTAGTGCGACACAAAGCAAGTAGGCAGATTGTATTCCATGTAAAAGATCGAAGCCTATGTAAAAGTTGGAAATGACACTTTCTTTCTATACAATGCAGTGTTCGTTGCCCACACATGATGGAAGATATCACATAGATAAATACTATTCACTCATGTCTACGGTTGCAGTATTTAGAAACAGGGTGGTCCACCCTAAAAGAATATTGACAACAAATATGGCAAGGCAAGCATAGATGTAGTGAATCAATCATTTACTTGTGAGCTCACTAGGACAAGTATGTAGAATTGTAACTGCAGTAAGAGACCGTCCAAAATCTGAATCAAGAAGTTTGTCTAGCACTTATTGTTTGCAACTAATCGACATGAATAATTGGATATTATATCAAATGAGTAAGAAAGACAAGTAAAATCTTCAACAAACCTGGCTTGCAGTAGTAATCTAGGTCAATGTCACTACGACCAAGAATCCAAAATGACTAGTGTCTGTTCCTAGGGCCGGAATTTTGAAAACCCTATGAACTTTACAGGTACTAAAGATTACCGAAATACATCTAAACCATTAAGTGTAGGTAGCACTGAGCACACAACAAACCCTAATGACAGTCCTGCGTAATGAGTAATGAATCAGTTAGAAAATGGGTGATGAAGAGTGGCTGCTGAGTGTTGAGGACTTATCTCAGGATAAATCAGGTTGGCTTAGTGGGTGCTGCACGCCTGAGCCCTGAACGGACTGGGAAGGTAGGCACGGCAGCGTGCCCGGGCAGCGGTGACGCTGTTGGGCGAGCGGCTCCTGACCTCTTGTTAGTCCGGCGTCTCCTCCTAGAGTCATGCTGTCCAGGGATGGCAAGTCACCGGCGAGGCAGGCGGCTGGGGGCGAGTAGAGATCGGAAGTACGCAGCATAACAGAGGGGAATCGGGGCCTGGGACGACCCAAAATCCCAGGGTGGGCCGACCCACCGTGGGCACCCTGTAGAGATACACACCCGAGCGGCGAACATGCATTTTCGAAACTAATTTAGGAACATTTAGCTGACCAATTAAACAAATCTGTTTTAATAATATCAGATTCGTATTTGAACAACTAAGCTTGTTTAGCTTGATGGGTTGAGCAGTGCTACTATGACATGAAGCGCGTATTCTGATCGTATAGTGATCATAAAAGGGGGAAACCGAAGAAATGATATTTAGTAGCCATTGTTTGCTTCGAACTAAGAATATAATTCTAAGAGATGAAAAGAAAGTAGAGTAACCAAGTTAAGATCTATTTTCTGGTTGAGATCAAAAAGTTGAGGAGATATGAAGTACCACCTCTCTTGCGGCGCCGTGTAGGCATCGGGGGTGCGATGGCTGTCGGTGGTGTTGAAGCAGATCTGCGACGGTAGACAGGTGCATCAGGGGATAAGTCCCATTGCGGTGGAAGAGAAGGTCGTGTGAGCGGCCCCAGCAAAGAGGACGACGGCGCCGATGAAGCGAGAGGACGTGATGCAAGGCTCTTGGTCCGTCGCCGTGGATGAGAAACGTCCATCTCTAGCAGTGGACGACGCATTCTTGGTAGGCGCTCCGGCATGGTGGAGGATGGTGGCGATGGATGTGGTGGAGGACGGGGGCGATGGATGTGGTGGAGGACAACGACGATGGATGGGGTGGCAGACGGAGGCTGGTGTGGGGATGGCGTTCTAGCGCGGATGGTGTATGAATGGGAAAATGGAGGGAAAGGTATAGGGAACCATGTTTTTGGGACGCGCCTATCTGAAATATGGGAAAATTACGAACTTAGCCCCCGTTTAAAATTTGGACGTCTCGTCGGTTGGGGATACGACGGTAATCTCGCATCTCGCCAATATTTTCCCAGAGCAATTTCTGGCGAGGAGAGGGTGGTTGGCGCCCATGGTTGGTGCCCACGGTGTATGAACGGGGCTAACAGGTAGGGCGGTTGTGTCACGTCTGAGTGAAGTTACAAAGCTGCCCCTATTGAAAATATTTACCTACATTGATTTCGGTCGAGTCGAGTTTGTTTTGCCGCCCACCGTGTATGAATGGGGAAATGGAGGGATAAACATAGGTCTTTCCGACGAGCTTGAATCAAATGTGTTTTGCCGCCCATGTTTGGCGCCCACCGTGTCGGAATGGGCTCAAAGGCGGTCGTGTCACGTCTTATTGAAGTTACTATCCTACCCCTATTTAGAGCAGTGGAAATTGGGCCGATGGATTGTCCGTGTAATGGGTAGACAGTAATTTCCATCTCCCAAACACTTGGCTTCGGGCAGCCGACATGGGAGTGGACATTTTGCCGCTTCTTTCGAATTTTGGGACAATAAGCATCCACGTTTACCCTGGCAACTAAATTCGAATCCATTTTGTATTCCTATACGAATCTTTATAAATCATTCTATGTGTTTTTATATATCTTCAAAAGGACGACAAAGATGTATTCCACTATCATATATGAATATGGTTTACAAATGCCGATACTCAAATTCAGAAGTTAGAATCCAGTTTAAGGTGAATTCGAATATTTGGAACACTTCATGTCCAACTCAAATGTCACACGCAGCATAATGTGTACTCCCATTTAGATATGTACACAAGCGATGTATCAAGATTCAAATACCGAGTGAATCAACCAAGAATGTACAGAACTAATAGACATATAAACACTTATAGAGTATATGGATCAATAATATCAACTAACATACATAAGCCAGGCCGTTGTACTTTTCTTTGCTACAACAACATCCTTTTTTTAGCCAAGCTACTACATCATCTTGGCCCTTTCTGATGCGTGCCACTTATGGTCCATCTATACTACTATTATTGCTGAATGCACATTCAGCCCGATTGGCATATTTGTAGGTCTGGCATAGCAATCAAAATGAAATGTCTCCGAGTCTTATCAATTAATACAGATTTGTGCTCAAATAAAATTACAAACCAAAAAACAAAAAAACAATTATTACATGATCTCTAAAACAAATGGTTTGATTGATTACATGAACAAACAATACAAAGGTTATTCAATGATGGAAAGAACATTTCACCCATGATTTACCAAGTGGGAATTTAATTTCCTTTTTTCCTTCAGGACCTTAACAATGTGGTCAGTCTCAGCTTGCTTCGTTTTGAAATCAAACAAATATTTAATGGTTGTCTTGAGTACTGCTACTGATTTTGCTGTTTGCTTCCTCAACATGTCAACTTCATCTCTAAGTGCAGAAGCAGAATCTCTTCCTACCACTAGTTTAGCCTCTAGAGCATCAGCAGTTGGCAATTCATAATGCACGATTGGGCCGGTGCCACTGTTGTGGTATGATACAACGTCCATGGGGACCTCGCTCTTTGATCTTGGGCTAACCTGTTTTGCCATTAAAGTTCCGATTGGATTCAGAAAAGTTGAAGTTAGCAAAACATCTCAACTGGGAGTTATAACAGCAAACCAGTTAAGCAAACAAGGAATTAAAGAGTTTCAATTCGATGCTGAAAAGTAGTCATTAACATCATTGTAACCCGTTGTTGCAGCAGCAAAGCAGTTAAACAAACAAGTAGCTATTTAAGTCCAGGCAAACAGGTAATTCTTAACAATAAGTATCAAACACATAGGTAGGTGCAGTCTATAATAGGATTAACAGGTTGTGGCATTATGTAATCAGTAGCAAACTAAATTAAGCCAAGCAACATAATTGAACAATTTTGCAATAAGTGGCTACCTAAAATTCCGAGAAGCAGGTAATTGAACTTACGCTAGTTCTTTGTACAGGCACACTGCAACTTCTTTTTCGCTTACAAGGTTGTACAAAGGAGTCCATGGCATCAATTGCTTGGATACGCAGTCCCAATACTTCTTTCTTCCCACACTGCATTGGTAAGTCGAATGGTTAATCTGGTAAGATGGTGCGTCCTTGATATGTTATATGAGGACGTGTAGTCAGACTAGTTGTAGCCACACACATCACACTGGCTTTTACTGTATATTTCATGCGATTACTTTTGGCATATCAATATCTAAGCAATCTATAATAGGATGAAAAGACTGGCATCCTTCACATTATTGGCGAACTCAGTTCATAGAAACAAGCAATTCAACCATTCTGCGGGTAAATCAAAAGCACCACTGGAATATTTTTCACTACCCCTATCATACACGCAAAAAGGGGCGACGCCACCATAGGGGCTGGTATGGGCGACTGCCTCGGGTGGCTCGAAAGTGTGCACCTAGTTTGATTCGTCCAGGTTGGCCCAGGCTAGTTTTGTTCGTCCCAACGCACGAGCAGGCAATGTAAAAAATGAAGAAAAATGTTTTAAGGGAGTCCTGGATTAGGGGGTCTCCGGACATCCGGACTACATCCTTTTGGCCGGACTGTTGGACTATGAAGATACAAGATTAAAGACTTCATCCCGTGTCCGGATGGGACTCTCCTTGGTGTGGAAGGCAAGCTTGGCGATACGGATGTGTAGATCTCCTTCCTTGTAACCGACCTTGTGTAACCCTAGCCCCCTCCGGTGTCTATATAAACCGGAGGGTGTTAGTCCGTAGGACAACATACAATCATACCATAGGCTAGCTTCTAGGGTTTAGCCTCTATGATCTCGTGGTAGATGAACTCTTGTAATACTCATATCATCAAGTTCAATCAAGCAGGACGTAGGGTATTACCTCCATCAAGAGGGCCCGAACCTAGGTAAACATCGTGTCCCCTGCCTCCTATTACCATCCGCCTTAGACGCACAGTTCGGGACCCCCTACCCAAGATCCACCGGTTTTGACACCGACATTGGTGCTTTCATTGAGAGTTCCACTGTGTCGTCACCATAAGGCTCGATGGCCCCTTCGATCATCGGTAACAATGCGGTCCAGGGTGAGGTTTTCCTCCCCGGACAGATCTTCGTATTCGGTGGCTTCACACTACGGGCCAATTCGCTTGGCCATCTGGAGCAGATCGAGAGCTACACCCCTGGCCATCAGGTCAGGTTCGTAAACTTAAACTACACTACCAACATCCGCGGAGACTTGATATTCAACGGATTCGAGCCCATGTCAGGTACGCCGCACAATCACGACGAGCATGACGTAACTCTGCCGTCGGACAGTGTTCGGGAGATCGCATCTGCAACTACTCCGGCCTTTAATCCAGAGCAAATTGCGCCATCTGAGGACGGAGGGATAGACCCCGTCATGGAGGCCACACTCTCAGTGGCGATGGAGCCGAATACTGACCTCACCCCTTACGAGAGCCGTGTTGCCGAACCACTGGATTCGTCTTCGGCCATGGACTCCGAGCCGCCTGCATTCGTGTCTATCGAATCTGATTGGGCGCCGATCATGGAGTTCACCTCCGTGGATATCTTTCAGCACTCGCCTTTCGGCGATGTGCTAAATTCATTAAGGTATCTCTCCTTGTCAGGATAACCTTGGCCGAACTATGTCCGTCTAGAATGGGATGCAGACAACGAAGAAATTCGCTGCCCACCCACCACCCACTTAGTAGCCTCTGTCGACGATTTAACCGACATGCTCGATTTCGACTCCGAAGACATCGATGGCATGGACGACGATGCAGGAGAGGAACATGAACCAGTACCCACGGGGCGCTGGACAACCACTTCACCACATGATATATACATGGTGGATACACCCAAAGAAAACAATGACGAAGAACAGAAGGATGCAGCGATGAAAAGCTCCCTCGAGAAGCAATCAAAGCGTTGGTGTAGGCGCCGCTCAAAATCCCGCCTCGGCAAAAACAACGATAACAGCGCAAGAGAAAATAACACTCCGGTCGACTCCAGAGGAAACGATGACCACATCGACCCAGCGGCAGAGCACGACGAAACTGCAAACGGCGAACACAGTACGAATCCGATGTCCGAACACAGCGACGCCGAGGATAAACCTCATCAAACCCCCTTTGGGGAGGAAAACAGTCTGGACGAAGATGCACACATCATCCCGGAAACGCACTTGGAGCAAGAGAACCTCCACAGAAGACTTATTGCCACAGCGAGGAGTTTGAAGAAGCAGAAGCAAAGGCTTAAGGCCGCACAAAATACGCTCAACAACAGGTGGAACAAAGTTCTCGACAATGAAGAAAAGTATGGTGGAAGTTACCACATAAAGAACTATCCAAAGCGCAAGCTATTACCTGAATTCGACGATGAGGCCTTAGAGCCCACACAGCCGAAAAATGCAATGACCAACCGGCCGGATCAACAACCTTGCGACCGCGATAGAGCGGCTAACAAGGCTGCACATAAGTCAACACACGATCTACGTGAGGACTTGCGCCAAAAATCCGGTATGACCAGATCCATCTATGGATCTAGGAAGCGCGCTCCGGCACAAAATCAAAACCGAATACTACAACCGTCTGAACACCATGATACATCCAAATATAGGGGTGCCGCACACCCCCTATGTTTCACCGATGAGGTGCTGGACCACGAATTCCCAGAAGGATTCAAACCAGTGAACATAGAGGCGTACGACGGGACCACAGACCTTGGGGTCTGGATTGAGGACTTTATCCTCCATATCCATATGGCTCGCGGAGATGACCTCCATGCCATCAAGTACTTGCCCCCCAAGCTTAAAGGACCAGCTCGGCACTGGCTGAAAAGCCTCCCCGAAAACTCAATTGGAAGTTGGGAGGAGCCCGAAAACTCGGAATGGCTCGCCAGACACCTCGGCCAAGAAAAACCGAGAACAATGGCAGCCCTGACAAGCCTCATGACCCACTTTTGCGCGGGCGAAGATAGCTGGTTAGCCTGCAGTAGCACCAGCGACCCAAACACATCCGAAGTCAGGGATGGCAATGGAAAACCATGATGCAGTAAAAGCAAGCGTCGAAATAAAGAAGACAACTCAGATAATACGGCGGTAAACGCTGGATTCAGGGGCTGTCGACCAGGTCAGCGGAAAAAGCCTTTCAAAGGCAGCAGAGATGGACCGTCCAACCTAAACAAGATTCTAGACAAACTATGTCAGATTCATGGCACCCCCGATAAACCTGCAAATCACACCAACAGAGAATGCTGGGTCTTCAAGCAGGCCGGTAAGCTTAACGCCGAACACAAGAGGGGGAGACACCAAGCGAAGACGAGGATGAACCTCGCTAGCAAAGCATTGGAGGACAGAAAAAATTCCCACCAGAGGTTAAAACAGTAAACATGATCCATGTGACGAAGAGGAGAAGCAAACATGCACTCCGAGACATATGTGTCGTAGAGCCCGTCACCCCTAAGTTCACCCCCTGGTCGGCCTGCCCGATCACTTTCGATCGCAAGGATCACCCGACAAGCATCCGGCACGAAGGATTGGCTGCCTTGGTGTTAGACCCAATAATAAACGAATACCATCTCACATGAGTCCTTATGGACGACGGCAGTGGTCTAAATCTGATATATCAGGACACAGTCCGCAAAATGGGGATAGACCCGACAAAAATCAGCCGCAGTAATACTACCTTAAAGGGAGTAATACCAGGCCCAGAGGCTCGCTGCATGGGCTCTCTATTACTAGAGGTTGTATTTGGTTCTTCCGACAACTTCCAAAGCGAAAGTTAACTTTCCACATCGCTCCATTCCGAAGTGGCTATCAAGCACTACTCGAAAGAGCGGCTTTCGCTCGTTTTAATGCAGTACCGCATTACGCTTCTCTCAAGCTTAGGATGCCCGGTCCACGTGGCACCATCAGAGTTAGTGGAAATATTGAGCGTTCTCTACGCACAGAAGAACGTGTGGCAGCTTTAACAGCCGAGCACTAGACGGCCTCACCTACCAAAATAAATGTCAGGTCGTCAAGACCACGAATACGGTTAGACGAGTCCGGCGCATCACTACATATACATAAGATTGGTTCGATGGTTAAACCCTCATAGATGGTACCAGGGGCTTCCCGCGTGTAATCAGGGCTAGTTTGGCTCAACTTGACTTATCTTGAATTTTCAATGGCTTATTGATAATAACCAATTTTCTGGCACGGCAACTTTCACCTAAGTTCTTCTCTTTTACAGATGACAATCATGCTACACCCGTCCAAGACACGGCACAATGGAGACACATGCGCAGACGTGCAGCAGGCACCCGCTCAAAGGTTTCTTTTCAGATTAAGACCCTGCGTAAACCTTTTTTACTGTCCCTTGTTGATTCACATCCTCCGGATACTCAATACAACCGAGAAGGATGCTGACGTTATTGGCATGTGGCCACGTCAGGATATTGCACGTACCTGGACACTAGGGGTTTATTATTAAGGGCATTGTTCAGCCCGACATATGCTATAAAGACCGAATACCTTAGGGAGTGTTCGGCGTCGCGAGTTTGGCCTTATATGCATCAGCTCCGAATCATGTCTTTTGTCAAATGTTGGGTTTGCCCAGCTCCCGTGTTTTGCTACCTTACGTTCCGCTCTATTGGCTAAGGCGGCACCGGGAGAACTACTGCGATTGTGCCCTGGTTCATCTGGATGAGCACCTCAGTAGAGAAAGCCGAAAACTGACTGTCACGATAAAGCGCGAGACTGGTCAACCACTCGATGACTTAGCGGAATGTTCGGGATTCCTCCGCATTAACGAAGGGCCGTTTCCCAGTCATGTATGTACGCGCCCCGCATTCGGACGAGCGCGGAAGTACCAGGGGCTATATAGTAGTCCCACAATCAAACTCCTCTGGCTAAGTGAAAGTGTTAAAGCAATATAGTCTGATTGCCTCGTTCGCTGCGCTACCACCTCCTTCATGGAGCAAGACATTGGATCAAGTGTGAATACGTGTTTTTTGCGAACACCCCCGCATTATATGCGTGGGGGCTGAAGCCGACGACTGCAATCTTTCAGGTTATATACATATATACATAAACGGCCGCACAGGAGGCATCATAATACTTTCAGGCAAAAGTATAAACACAGCCTTTATAATTCAATAAAACATCATTTTTACAATGGGAATACATGTCACTAGAACATAATATTCTTCGAGCACTGAGCCTCTATCGAACGAGCGCCTTCAAGGACTTCTTCAAAGTAGTGATCGGCAGCTACTCGGCCCACGGCCAAACCCTGTGTTGCAATAGTGGTGGCCTCCATCTCTGCCCAGTATGTCTTGACACAGGCAAGTGCCATCCACGCACCCTCTATGCACGCCGACCTCTTCATAGCATCAATGTGCGGCACAGCACCAAGGAATTGTTGAACTAAACTAAAGTAACTATTCGGCCTTAGCCCTTCAGGCCACAGATGATCCACAACAGACCTCATGGCAAGTCTGGACAACCTATGGAGCTCGGCCCACTCAGCCATTCGCTCATTCAACAGCAGCGGACACACTGGAGCATGGAACTGTGACCAGAACAGCTTTTCCACTTCACGATCTTTTTGATCCTTGAAGTACTCGGCCGCATCAACATCACTTGCTGCCAAATCCACGTATGCATCTACAGAACTCCATAGTTGATCAAGAGGGGCATACTTTGGATCCCCGAACTTCGTCCACAACAAAAAGGGCTTCCCAGCCGCGATATCTCCAGCTTGATGCAGCTCCTCCTTCGTCGCTCTGATTTTGGAGCGGGCTTCCTTGGCTGCTATCATGGCCTTCTCTAGGTTCGTCGCCTTCGCTTGGCTTTATTTTTCAAGAAGCTGGTAACGGTCAGCGGCATCTTTCAACTCAACGGCCATCTTGGTCATTCTTTCCTTGCTTTGGCAATGTGTGGCCTGTTCGGCCCTCAGCTCTTTGACTGCCTTTAGAGCGGCCGCATCGCTATTTGTGGCTTGTTCCTTGGCTTGAGCAATTCCGCCCGAAGGGACTCCACAGTGGCAGCTCCATCTGCAGTCACAACATATTAAAGATAATGGCATCATGCTCCTCTTACTATGTGTTGATCACCAGAGAAATCACATACCCTGTGCCTCGTCAAGCCGCTTGTTGACAAGCACGATGTCGGCATCTGCCGCATCAAGTTGCCACTTTAGCTCGGCAAACTCATCAGTCCGGCTAGCCACCGGACCTTCAGCCACCTGCACATGAAGGCGGTATGATTAGTACCTGGGACTATGATCCTCTGTTTTCTGCCGTTCTCGACGGCAACCAGAGTCTCAGGGGCTACTATCTGCATAGGGCACACCTCACGTGTGCGGTACTGTCAAAAACATACACTATTTCACATACCTCAAAGCCTTTCAGCAGACTCATAAAAGCTTCATGCAACCCGCTTTCGGCGGATGAAAACCTTTCAATCACCGTACCCATTAGTGTACGATGTGCTTCTGAGATGGCCGCTTGCTCCAAAAGATCCTTCGGTGCGTCCGACCGCACACTGTATGGTTCCGGACTCTTTCTGTTGCTCTCTTTAGGAGCCGAATACTAAGGACTTCAGGTGGCCAAAGGATTACCCTCTGGCCTTGGCGGATCAGGAGAAACCCTCCGCGACGACACTTCAGGGTCGCCCGCCTCATCCGGCGGGGTGGCAGGGGGAGGTGTTTCGCTCTCCATCATCTCCGGAAGAAGATCCCCCGAAGACGAACTATGTCGAAAAGGGCTACAATCCGAACTACAAGATATATGCTTCGGTTATTATCTTCAGAAGTAATGTAAGATATTTTTACTATTAAGTACTTTTTGTTTACTTACAGCTCGGTAGAGGGCTGATCCCCTTGCGGACACTGTGCGGCAAGAGTACCCTCCGAGGAAGGACCCTCTGGCGAAGATTTCTTCCCCTGTTTGGAAACCTTTGTTTCCGGGTCTTCCGAGGTGGTCCTCTTCCTTCCTTGGGGTGAGGGAATTTCAGATTCTTCTCCCTAGCTATCCTCCTTCACGGAGGCGCTAATTCCCCTGGTTTGGACGAATAGTGAGTGAGGCCCGCTTTCAGCCTCTTTATTCCCCCCTTTATCTTCCTCTAAGGGTGCTAATAAGGCGCCGGCTCGAGCATTCTGTCTAGTACTGGATTAGCCGAGCCTTCGGGAAGGGGGGCCGAACACCTGATCATCTTCGCCTTTGTTATCCAGTCCTGGTCGAAGAGCGACTTTTCATCATGATGTTATGATAAATAAAAAGACAGCGTGTTCGGCCATGGGATTACTTACTTGGGTATTGGGGCAATTACAGCTCAGACCCGCATCCTCGGTGGTGTCCGGACACTCTATTTGGGGTCCGAAGAACAACTTGTACATCTCTTCGAGCGTCATGCCGAGGAAGTGCTGAATAGTCCGCGGTCCTTCCGGGTTGAATTCCCACATACGGAGGGGTCGATGTTTGCAAGGCTTGACTCGACGAACTAGCATGACTTGCATTACCATGACCAGGCTGACATCTCTCTCAAGGAGATATCGGATGCGACTCTACAATATCGGCACATCATTTACTGGCCCGCAGTTCAGCCCCTTGTTCATCCATGACGTTAGTTGTGGTGGAGGGCCTGAGCGAAAGGCAGGGGCGGCTACCCACTTGGCACTTCGGGGAGTTGTGATATAAAACCACTCCCATTGCCATAAACCGGACACCCATGGGAAGGAACCCTCTGGCCACGGAACATCAGTACTTTTTCTTATTGCACCACCTCCGCACTCTGCGTGACGCCCCTCGATCATCTTTGGCTTCATATTGAAAGTCTTGAGCCACAGGCTGAATTGTGAGGTAATGCGAAGGAAGGCCTCACACAGGACGATTGTCGGTGTCAAAACCGGCGGATCTCGGGTAGGGGTCCCGAACTGTGCGTCTAAGGCGGATGGTAATAGGAGGCAGGGGACACGATGTTTTACCCAGGTTCGGGCCCTCTTGATGGAGGTAAAACCCTACGTCCTGCTTGATTATTCTTGATAATATGAGTAGTACAAGAGTAGATCTACCACGAGATCGACCGGTTTTGACACCGACATTGGTGCTTTCATTGAGAGTTCCTCTATGTCGTCACCGTTAGGCTTGATGGCTCCTTCGATCATCGATAGCGATGCAGTCCAGGGTGAGAATTTTCTCCCCGGACAGATCTTTGTATTCGGCGGCTTCGCACTACGGGCCAACTCGCTTGGCCATCTGGAGCAGATCGAGAGTTACGCCCCTGGCCACCAGGTCGGGTTTGGAAGCTTAAACTACACGGCGGACATCCGCGGAGACTTGACCTTCGACGGATTCGAGCCCCTGCCGAGTGCGCCGCATGGTCACGATGAGCATGATTTAGCTCTACCATCGGACAGTGTTCAGGAGACCGCACCGGCAACAGCTCCGACCCTCAATTCGGAGCCAATTGTGCCATCCATGGACGGGTGGATAGACCCCACCACAGAGATCGTATTCTCAGCGGCGATCGAGCCGAGTATCGACCTTACCCTTCACGGGAGTCGTGATGCCGAACTACCATATTCTTCCCCGGCCACGGACTCCGAACCGCCTGCGCCCGTGTCTGTCAAATCCGACTGGGCGCCGATCATGGAGTTCACCTCCGCGAATATCTTTCAGCACTCGCCTTTTGGCACCATACTGGACTCATTAAGGTCTCTCTCCCTATCAGGAGAGTCCTGGCCGAACTATGTTTGGCAGGATCGGGATGCGGATGACGAAGAAATTCGCCGCCCACCCACCACCCACTTAGTAGCCACTGTCGACAAATTGACTGACATGCTCGACTTCGACTCCGAAGACATCGACGGTATGGACGAAGATGCTATAGATGAAGAGGAACCACTGCCCACAGGGCACTGGACAGCCATCTCATCATATGATATATACATGGTGGACACACCCAAAGAAGGCAATGGCGACGAGACAGCGGAGGATGACCCCTCCAAGAAGCAGCCCAAGCACCAACATCAGCGGCGCCGCTCTAAGTATCGCTAAAGCAAAAGCAGTGACACCAGCACAGGAGATAATAGCACTCCGGACAGTGCCGAAGACGACAACAATCCCCTCCAGCAAGATTTAGAGCATGAGGATGGAGAAGCCAGCCAGCCCCCCCCCCCCCGAGAGAGCGGCAGATGGAGAGGCGGAGGATGATAATTACATGCCTCCCTTTGAAGACGAGGCAAGCCTCGACAATGACGAATTTATCGTGCCTGAGGATCCTGTCGAACAAGAGCGCTTCAAGCACCGGCTTATAGCCATGGAAAATAGCCTTAAGAAAAAGCAGCAGCAGCTTCAAGCTGATTAAGATTTGCTAGCTGACAGATGGACTGAAGTCCTTGCGGCCGAGGAATATGAACTCGATCGCCCCTCCAAGAGTTACCCACAGCGTAGGTTGCTACCCCGACTGGAGGAGGAAGCATTCAAACCTACATCTCCAGCATATGATGCGGCTAATCGGCCACCTCGTGGCCGCGACAGAGAGGCATTTCAGCCAAAAACTCAGCCCACACCCCGACGCCACTCAAATAAAAATGACAAGGCATGGGGAAACACGCTAGACCCGCGAGACGTATTGGAGGACAAAGCAAAACATGCAAGATCGATCTATGGATCACGAGGGCGCGCCATTACGCGAGACGATAACCGTCACACCGGATACAATAAAAGTAAATCCGGCCGGGCCGAACACAGCGGACAAGACTCATTCGAGCTGCGTCGCGACATAGCCCACTACAGAGGCGCCGAATGGATCACCAAATCCCAGAGGGTTTCAAACCCGTAAATATTGAATCATACGACGGCACAACAGATCCTGCGGTATGGATCGAGGACTTCCTCCTGCACATACACATGGCCCGCGGTGATGATCTACACGCCATCAAATACCTCCCACTCAAGCTCAAAGGACCAGCTCGGCATTGGCTCAACAGCCTACCAGCAGAATCCATCGGCTGTTGGGAAGATCTGGAAGCTGCATTCCTCAACAACTTCCAGGGCACTTATGTGCGACCACCAGATGCCAATGACTTGAGCCACATAATTCAGCAGCCAGAGGAATCAGCCAGGCAATTTTGGACACGGTTCCTGACAAAGAAAAATCAAATCGTCGACTGTCCGGATGCAGAGGCCCTAGCAGCTTTTAAGCACAACATCTGCGACGAGTGGCTCGCCCGGCACCTTGGCCAGGAAAAGCCGAAATCTATGGCAGCCCTCACGACACTCATGACCTGCTTTTGCACGGGAGAAGACAGTTGGCTCGCTCGCAGCAATAACATATCAAAGAACCATGGTACTTCGGATACCAAGGATGGCAATGGCAGGTCACGTCGCAACAAGCACAAGCGCCGCATCAACAACGACAATACCGAGGATACGACAGTCAATGCCGGATTCAGAGGCTCTAAACCCGGTCAGCGGAAAAAGCCATTCAAAAGAGGCACTCCGGGCCCGTCCAGTTTGGACCGAATACTCGATCGCTCGTGCCAAATACATGGCACCCCCGACAAGCCAGCTAACCACACGAACAGGGAATGTTGGGTGTTCAAGCAGGCCAGCAAGTTAAACGCCGAAAACAAAGATAAGGGGTCACATAGCAATGACGAGGAGGAGCCCCGGCAGCCGAACACCGGAGGACAGAAGAGGTTCCCCCCACAAGTGCGGACGGTGAACATGATATACGCAACCCACATCCCCTAGAGGGAGCGGAAGCGTGCGCTAAGGGACGTATATGCGTTGGAGCCAGTCGCCCCAAAGTTCAACCCATGGTCCTCCTGTCCGATCACCTTCGATCGCATGGGACCACCCCACTAGTATCCATCATGGCGGATTCGCCGCACTGGTCCAAGACCCAATCATCGACGGATTTCACCTCACTCGAGTCCTTATGGACGGCGGCAGCAGCCTGAACCAGCTTTATCAGGACACAGTGCGCAAAATGGGTATAGACCCCTCAAGGATCAAACCCAAAAAAACGACCTTCAAAGGCGTCATACCAAGTGTAGAGGCCCATTGCACAGGCTCAGTCACACTGGAAGTGGTCTTCGGATCCTCGGATAACTTCTGAAGCGAGGAGTTAATCTTCGATATAGTCCCGTTCCGCAATGGCTATCATGCACTACTCGGGCAAACCGCATTTGCGAGATTCAATGTGGTACCACATTATGCATACCTCAAGCTCAAGATGCCAGGACCTCGGGGGGTCATCACAGTCAATGGAAACAAAGAGCGCTCTCTCCGCACGGAGGAGCACACTGCGGCCCTCGCAGCAGAAGCACAAAGCAGCCTCTTAAGGCAATCCACCAGTTCGGCGATTAAGGACCCGAACACCTTCAAGCGTTCCCGGGGTAATCGGCAACAAGACCGCCTGACACGTTCCGAGCTCGCATAGCAATGCGGCCCTCACCCCAGTCCCAGCAAAACGGCAAAATCCGTGCCACATGTACATAATTATGCATTGAAAATACCATGGGCACAGGTGGGGAGGGGCACGGCTATGGCACGCCCCAAGACGCGGCTCAACCGCACTAGGGGCTTCCCGCTTTGTTATTTTTCTTTCTTTCAGGACTTTAATCTCTAGAAGCTCCGTCCTGTAGTACGATTGCCGGACACACGATACAACAACATAGGAGGCAGAAAGCTACGTCGCATCAAGGAATTCTGTCGGAGTAAATAGCCATGGGTAGCCTAGCCGGCTTCCCCTGGCCCTTCTGAAAAAATTACGAGCCCGTCCGGCTCTCAAGAATCCAAGACATGGGGCTGCCTTCCCCTTGCTGGCTGTCACCCAGGCCGGCTTTTGGAAGGCAGCCCGACTTTAGCCCTCATTAAGAAAGCCATGGGAGGGCAGACTTCGAGAAGCCGGCCGCGAGAAGGCCGACTCCAAGAACCGGCTCCCATAAGGCGGTCGAGACCGTACCCTCAAAGTTCGCATCCACCTAGCGGCGATGTGACGGGGCGTGGCTACAGTGAAACCTGCCACCCCCGAATCCCAGAGCACGCCTGGCACAGTGCGCCGTACGGAGTGGGCATGACCCGTCCGGTGCGGCACTGTTGCCATGTTGACCCTGATGTCACCCACGACGGGCCGCCAGCGCACCCACTGGCGGTGGGCCCCTTTGGACAGAGAGACGCCCGAAGGCGGCCATGCCTCCCCCAGTCGGCCCGAGACGGGGCCGGCTCCCCGCAGCCGGCTCACTTCCCCCCTCGAAGGAGACGCCCCATTAAGGAGACAAGACGCGGTAAGGCTACAGCGATCGCCCGCTGGACGGCGGCACTGTAGCCACGCTTACCACGACGAAGCCCACATCACCAAGATGGAGCGACAGTAACCAGCCGCCGACCAGGTCCTGGATAGTGGGGCCTACCTGTCGACCAAGGGGTCGGCAGCCGGCAGGACCCACCAGTCGGCGGGCCCCAGCAGCCGGCGCAGAAGCCGGCGAGCGCAGTCACAGACGGCTGGGCCCCGCGCCCAGTCGGATTACCATTGTACCCCCGGGGGGGTAGGCCTATATAAACCCCTCGGGGCACCCATGCAAAGGGTTGGAACCCCCAGCTAGTTTTAGACACCACGCAAGGAGAAGAAGCAAGCTAGCCGTGCCCTTCTTCCTCCTCCCACCGAACAGCTCAAGGAGCATTGTGCAGCTACTTGTCCATCTAGTGATCATGCGGAGACCCCGTAGAGCAGCAGTAGGGGTGTTATCTCCACGGAGAGCCCCGAAGTTGGGTAAGATTCGCCGGCGTGCATGTCTTCGCCTCATCCCGTTTCCAGGCAACGGCGACGTCTTACTGGCTCCCACAATGATAAGCCACCCGTTGGCATGTGTCGCACCTACCACCCGACATTTGGCGCCCACCGTGGGGCCAGGTGCACCGTCGTCCGGAGACCTTTTCTGGACGGGAACCCTCTTCCTCCCCAGCGAGCGTAGCCAGCCCGGCACGCCCGATGGCGCTTGCCCCGACGCGCTGCAAGGCATCACCAGAATCTGCGTGGCGAGCAGCCTCGCCAATCTCCTCGACGAAACCCTCACCTCCGACGAGCTCGCCTCCGATGCGGGCACCGACCACCTCGCCAACCTCCTCGGCCAGCTCCATGTCTCCAGCGAGCCCGCTGTGGATCTGGAGTCGGTTGGCTCCACCGACCCGATGCCTGTCAACTCCGACACGACCTCCTTCGACACCTTCCCCACCAACGTCGCAATCTACAACGACCCGCTTCCTCGGACCGACGGCCGCGATGCCGTCACCACCGAAGTGATGGTCGTCGGCCACGGCGGCCCGGCCGACGAGAGCGCCCACGACGCCCCGCACGCGGCGGCCCACGACTTGTCCACCCCCCTCCTGGCTGATGCCGACGATGAAGCACTGGAGGCACGCCGCCTCGCCCTCCTCGCAGAGGGCCGGAGGCTGGCTTCTGTGAGACGCCTCACTGAGGCCTACCAGCGCGAAGCTGACCGCGCCGCCTTCGGCACGCCAGCCCCGGGCGGGCCAAGCCAGGCCGGCATTGTCAAGCAACGCGGCGCCGTCATCGCCGACGTGCTGGGAGTCGACTGCCCGGTCTATGCCACTCCGCTCGAGAACTTGCGTGCCGCCCAGGCGGCCGTGGACGAGTTGGACGGCTTGGAGGCCGAAGAACTCCCCCACATGACCCGGCGCATCCAGCAACTGATTGACGCGGCCGCACGGCGGCACGAAGCCGCCGCCCGCGCGGGAAGCCCTCCCCCGCGCCGAGATCACGGCGCGATGTCCCCGACACCGACTACGAGCAATGCCCGCGCGCGGCGCGAGAAAGAACTGGCGGCCAGCCGAAGCCGGACCCGAATCTCCATCGAGCGAGACGCGAACGGCCATCCCCGAGCCATGGAATGGCGGGGCAACCCGCCTCCGCCTCGACCCCGTGGAGAGATATCCCACCCTGCCGCCAGTGGCGCACCTGACTCTCAGCGGCCGACTAGGTCGCCACGAAGGAGTCGGCGAGAACGACGCCCGCCATCGGATCGACCGCCTGGCGCGATCCCTGGCGCTGGAAGAAGAAGACGATGTCGGCCCGCCTTGTTTCGGCCCCCGCATCTGCGACGAGCCTTTCCCCAAAGGGTTCTCGCTCCCGAGAGACACGCCCAAGTACAACGGCTCCGTGAAGCCGGAAGATTGGTTGATCGACTACTCCACGGCGGTCAGCATAGCCAACGGCAACCGGCGCGTTGCCGTGAAGTACGTGCCCCTCATGCTGCAAGGCACAGCGCAGACCTGTCTCAACAGCCTCAAGCCTCTCAGCATCAACAGCTGGCTAGATTTCACCGAAGCTTTCATCCGCAACTTCACCAGCACCTACAAGCGGGCCCCCAAGCCCAGGCAGCTCTCCTTGTGCGTACAGGGCCCAGCCGAGACCACTCGCGACTACCTCACGCGTTGGGACGAGCTCCGCAATTCTTGCGAGGGGATGCACGAGGTACAAGCCATCGAATACTTCACTGCCGGGTGCCGAGAAGGTACCCTCCTCAAGCACAAGCTCCTCTGCGACGAGCCGACTACCCTCGACGAACTTCTGGACATAGCAGACAAATACGCCACCGCCGACTCTTTGATGAAGACCGAGCTCCGGGTAGACGCGTCCGGGAAAGTACTCAATCTGGCGCCCAAGACGCCGGCAGGTGATTCCGGCCGACGCCCACACCCGAACGACCACAAGCGCAAGGGCCCTGCGCCGCCTCCCGCCAGTCGGCAGGTGGCCACGGTCGAAGACGCGCTGCCTGAAGGGCGACCCGCGCCCAAGAAGCCCAAGGGCGGCCGGCCGGCTTGGCATCCGGCTTTCTCCTACGAGCAAACTCTCGACGCCCCGTGCAAATTCCATACCGGCGCGAAGCCATCCAACCACACAACCCGGAAGTGCCATTGGCTCACCCGAATCTCTAAAGGCGAGGGGCTCGCGCCGCCTCCGCCTGCCGGCCCGCCGCCTCCAGCTCCGCCGCCTCCGGCCGCTCGGCCTGCAGTCGGAGCCGTGCACGACGAATTCCCCGACGAGCAAGCAACCTACGTCGTCTTTACAAGCCAGCTCGAAGACCGGCACGGCAAACGCCGAGAGCACCAGGAAGTCAGCGTGGTCGCTGCCAACCCCGCCGGACACATGCATTGGTCCGAAAAACCCATAAGCTGGAGCTGGGCCGACCATCCAGAGGTGATGCCGTCTCCCGGCTCTTATGCGTTGGTCCTGGAAGCCACCCTCGCGACGGACAGACGCGCTGCCCGCTTCTCCCGCGTGCTGATAGATGGCGGGAGCAGCATCAACATCCTGTACCGTGACACCTTGGAGAAGCTAAATGTCAAGACGAAGCAGCTCATGCCTACTCGGACAGTGTTTCATGGCATCGTACCCGGCTTGTCCTGCGCCCCCATTGGCAAGATCAAGATTGATGTACTCTTTGGGGACAAGGAGCATTTCCGCCGGGAAGCAATCTGGTTTGAAGTGGTGGACCTAGAGAGCCCCTACCACGCGTTGCTTGGCCGACCCGCCTTGGCCAGGTTCATGGCAGTTCCCCACTATGCATACCTCAAGATGAAGATACCAAGTTCCAAGGGCGTCATCACCGTAGCCGGCAATTACAAGAAGTCTTCCGAGTGCGCTGCCGCCAGCAGCCGGCTGGCCGAGTCCCTTGTGATTGCCGAAGAGAAGAAGATGTTGGACCGGGTCGTGGCCATGGCCAGCAAGCAGCCGAACCAGTCCCCCGACCCCAAGGAGTATGATGCCCAAGGATCTTTCCAGCCGGCCAAGGAAACCAAGAAGATACCCCTTGACCCCGAGCACCCCGAGAGGTTTGCCGTCATCGGGGCAAGCCTGAACAGCAAATAGGAAGGCGAGCTCGCCGAATTCCTCCGTGAGAATCGGGACATCTTTGCATGGTGCCCCAAGGACATGCCGGGTGTTCCGAAGGGATTCGCCGAGCACAAACTACACGTCCGAAAAGACGCAAAACCAGTCAAACAGCCCCTCCGCCGACTATCAAAGGAAAAGATAAGGATTGTAGGGGAGGAGATAGCCCGGCTTCTGGCAGCCGCCTTCATTATGGAAGTCTTCTTTCCAGAGTGGCTTGCCAACCCGGTCCTCGTGTTAAAGAAGAACAACAACTGGCGCATGTGTATAGACTACACAAGCCTCAACAAGGCCTGCCCTAAAGATCCCTTTGCCCTGCCAAGGATTGACCAAGTGATAGACTCCACGGCCGGATGCGAGCTGTTGAGTTTCTTGGATGCCTACTCAGGATATCACCAGATAAAGTTAGATCCGGACAACCGCCTGAAGACCGCCTTCATCACGCCATTTGGAGCCTTCTGCTACCTGACTATGACATTCGGCTTGAGAAATGCCGGTGCCACTTTTCAGGGTTGCATGCAGAAGTGCCTCCTCAAGCAACTCGGCAGAAGCGCTCACGTCTACGTGGACGACATTGTGGTGAAGACGAAGAAGCGTGGCACCTTGCTGGAAGACCTCAAAGAAACGTTTGAGAACCTACGCCGGTTCCAAATCAAGCTCAACCCCGAGAAATGCGTGTTCGGAGTGCCAGTCGGCCAGCTCCTAGCTTCCTGGTCTCCGAACGTGGCATCGAATGCAACCCGGTGAAGATCAAGGCCATCGAGAGAATGGCGATCCCCACCAAGCTTTGAGACATCCAAAGGTTCACCGGATGCTTGGCCTCCTTGAACCGCTTCATCAGCCGGCTTGGAGAGAAAGCTCTCCCCCTCTACCGCCTCATGAAGAAGAGCACTCACTTCAAGTGGAACGACCAGGCCGACCAAGCTTTTCACGAGCTGAAGAAGATGCTGGCCACGCCGCCCGTCCTAGCGGCGCCGACTGAGAAAGAGCCCATGCTCCTTTACATTGCTGCAACCAGCCAGGTGGTCAGCACCGTCATCGTAGTCCAACGCCCAGAAGAAGGCCAAGCCCAGCCGGTCCAGAGGCCGGTGTATTATTTGAGCGAGGTGCTGTCCGCTTCAAAGCAGAACTTCCCGCACTACCAGAAGATGTGTTACGGCGTGTACTTCACCGCCAAGAAGCTGAAGCCCTACTTTCAAGAGCATCCCATCATGGTCGTATGCACTGCCCCACTGGCCGAGATCATAGGTAGCCGGGACGCATCTGGCCGGGTGGCAAAATGGGCCATCGAGCTGGCCCCTTACACAATCTTCTATCAGCCCCGCACCGTCATCAAGTCCCAAGCACTGGCCGACTTCCTCGTCGACTGGGCCGAGACCCAGTACCTGCCGCCGGCTCCCGACTCCACCCATTGGCGCATGCACTTTGACGGGTCCAAGATGCGCACCGGCTTGGGAGTCGGCGTCGTCCTTACCTCTCCCAAAGGCGACAAGCTCAGATACACGCTGCAGATTCACTTTGCCGCCTCCAACAATGTAGCCGAGTACGAGGCCCTCATACACGGGCTCCGGCTTGCCAAGGAACTCGGCATCCGCCGGATCCTATGTTATGGCGACTCAGACTTGGTGGTTTAGCAATCATCCGGCGACTGGGACGCCAAGGACGCAAATATGGCAAGCTACTGCTTCCTGGTTCAACAACTCAGCGGATACTTTGAAGGATGCGAGTTCCTCCACGTACCGCGAGCCGACAACGAGCCAGCCGATGCCCTGGCTCGAATAGGCTCCACTCGGCAAGCAATACCAACCGGCGTCGCTCTACAATGCCTCCTCAAGACGTCCATCAAGCCGTCTCCAGAGTCCGATTCCATCTTCGTACCGTGTGACCCCGACGCGGCCGGGTCCGGCTTGAAGAACCAAGCAGGCGACCCCGGGACTTCAGTAGTCGGCCCGGGGACTTCGGCAACCGGCTCGGGGACTGCCACACCCGGCTCGGGGACTGCAGTAGCCGGCCCGGGGACTGCACCAACACAACAGCCGGCGGCCGACTCCAGCATTTCACTACCCAGCCCGCCCACCCTGGTGGCAGTAGCCACATTGGCAGTAGGAGAAGTCGCGGCTCCGTCATGGGCTCAGTCCATCCTCAACTTCCTAGTAAACCAAGATCTGCCGGCTGACGAAACAGAGGAAAGACAAGTCCAACGTCGAGCCGGAGCATACACAATCGTCAACAGAGAACTCATCAAGCGCAGTGTCACTGGAGTCCTTCAACGGTGCGTCGAGCAAGAGAAGGGCATTGCAATCCTCAGAGACATTCACCAAGGACAATGCGGCCACCATGTGGCCTCAAGATCACTCGTCGCCAAAGCTTTCCGCCATGGTTTCTTCTGGCCGACTGCTTTGGATGACGCCAAAGAAATAGTTAAAAATTGCAAGGGGTGCCAACTCTTCAGCTCCAAGCAACACATGACGGCTTCGGCACTCAAGACCATTCCCCTCACCTGGCCCTTCGCCGTTTGGGGACTGGACATGGTGGGCCCATTCAAGACGGCGCGCGGCGGCATGACGCATTTGCTCGTCGCCGTGGACAAATTCACCAAGTGGGTTGAGGCAAAGCTGATCAAGAAGCTGAATGGGCCGACTACTGTGACATTCATCGCAGACATAATAATTCGGTATGGCATGCCACACAGCATCATCACCGACAATGGCACGAATTTTGCCAAAGGAGCCTTGGCACGTTTCTGCGCAGCCCAAGGTATCCGGCTGGACTTAGCGTCCGTCGCCCACCCGCAGTCAAACAGCCAGGTCGAGCGAGCCAACGGCCTCATCCTCTCCGGCATCAAGCCCCGACTGGTCGTACCACTGGAGCGTTCAGCCGGCTGTTGGCTCGATGTGCTGCCGGCTGTCCTCTGGAGTGTGCGCACTACCCCAAACAAGTCAACCGGCTTCACTCCTTTCTTCCTCGTGTACGGTGCCGAGGCGATCATCCCAACCGACATCAAGTTCGACTCGCCCCGGGTAACCATGTACACGGAGGCGGAGGCCAAGGAAGCACGAGAAGACGGCGTCGACCGGCTGGAAGAAGGCCGGCTGTTAGCCCTCAGCCGGTCTGCCATCTACCAGCAGGGTTTGCGCCGCTACCACAGTCGGAAGGTCAGGCCAAGATCTTTCCAAGAGGGCGATCTTGTGCTCCGGCTGATCCAGCGAACAGCCGGCCAGCACAAGCTCTCGGCCCCTTGGGAGGGCCCCTTCGTCATCAGCAGAGCTTTAGGCAACGACTCCTACTACCTGATCGACGCGCAGAAGCCGAAGGCACGAAAGAGAGACGACTCCGGCAAGGAGTCGGAACGACCATGGAACGCCAACCTCCTTCGAAGATTTTACAGTTGAAATGCAGTATGTATCACGCTAACTTTTGTACTAAATACGAGACAATAGGCCCCCCGAGGAGGGCCCGGGGACTGCCATCTTTTATCTATGAATGAAAAGTATCATGCTTATGACCTTGTCATTTCATTTACTTGTTCCATCCGGCACCGGGTTCGACTAGTCGGCCCGGGGACTGGCCGACTGGAGTTATATTAGAAGTCCTACCCGCGGTCAGACAAGTAGTGTGCCGACACCCATGCTTAGCTCTTGCCAAAGTCGCAGTTCGAAGAACCGGCTGTCCGGCTAGCAAGAGCCAAAAGCAGGAAAGGATGCCCACACGAAAAATGCCAGGGACCAACGGACTAATATAACGAAAGCCGGTTCGCCACCTACCACCGACCGACTACCAGAGTAGCCGGCCGGCCGGTTTCCATTCACTTCACTTCAATCCAAGAAAGCTCAAGTACTTGCCTCCCCAAAGAGGGAAGGGGGCAAAGGAAAAAGCCTAAGGATAAAAAGCATACACAAATGGAAACAGAACATGCACATAATAATATTTACATAAAAGACCTCCATGAGGCCAGCATTTAACATAGTTTGGATACACCCCCAGTGGGTGGAACCGCGAAAGCTTAATAAAGATTGTTCAAAAAACAACAAGCAGGAAAAATAAGGACGGCAGGTCAAGCTGGCGGAGTGACCGACAAGCCGGGCTGGTCGGCGGAGACGGTTGTGCCGGCTGAAGGAGTGGCCGGCTGGTGAACCTCGGCTTGATCACCGCCTCCCGCAGAGGGCACACTTCCACGCGCCTCGTTGCTGGAGGCACGGTTAGCCTGAGGCCGGCCGGTTGTTCCACTAGCCGGCTCGACGTCTTCACCGTCCTCTTCTTCGTCATCCTCGCCCTCGTCGCTGGAAGCGATCTCTTCTGCCGAGTCCTCGCCCACCGCCGGGTTCAGCCCGAACCACTCCTCCGGCTGGGCAACGCCGTCATCATTGAGTTCAGGTGCAAAAACGCTGATGTCAGTGCACTCGGCGATCGTCGAAGCACGCTGGGCGATAGCCGGCCGCACATCCTCCAGCTCCGCGTCGGCCTCTAGCCGCCAAGTGCGCAGCTGGTCCAGGTTTAGCCCTGGGTACCAAGCTCGAACGAACTCCAACGCCCGCCCGGCTCCAAGACGGGCCGTTGACGCCTTCCAAGCTTCAAAGCGACCGACTGCGACCTCCAGCCAGTCGGCAGTCCGGCTTGGGGTGCGGGGGATCATCTCGCCGGGCCAGAGGGCGGCCAACACCTGCGCCCCGGCACGTTGGAACCGGCGAAACATCCAGTGAGCCGGCTGCAGCCGCGCTTGGACAGCCAAGAGCTGCTCCTCAAGCGTCCGATTCGCGTCTGGCGCGATGTTGACCCCCGCCTGACGGCGCGCCTCGCGATGGGCCTCGATGGTTTGGGCGGCGAAGGCGGAGTAGCCGGGAAAGTAGTCTGCACAAGAAAATAGGCAGCGGCACAAGTCAGTTCAAGAACCAGGTGGCAAGGGGTAGGAGAGGAGCGAGGAAGGCGGCTTACCATCGATCAAGTCCTCGATACGGCCGAAGTCTTCATCCAGCGCTCGCTGGGTCTCACCCCAGCTCGCCGCCTCGGTCTCAAACTCTGCCTTCAGGGCGGCCTCGCTATCCTGCACTTTCTGCAGGGCCGCCTTGTGGCTCTCCTTCTGGTCAGCCAGCTTCTTGGCCAGGCGGTCACGCTCCTGGACCAAGGCGGCGTGCTCAGCATCCTTGGTACGAAGGGCGGCCTGCGCTTCGCTGAGCTCCCTCCTCAAGTCGGCGTTGGCCCCTGAAAGCACGAAAAACCAATAAGGAAAAAGTCGTCAAGGAAGATCCGACCCGACTGCTCAGCAGTCGGCCCGAATCTCGGGGACTACACCCAGTGGGTGCGCTGACGCGCCCCCACAGGAGACAGACAAGATCAAGCACTTACTTCGGCTGTTGACCAGGTCGTCGGTCTTCCGACCCAACTCCTGAGCCTGGGAGTTGAAGGCGGCAGCACGGGAGTTATGATATTCCTGGAAGTTCAGACAGGAAGCAAAAATAAGGTAGTCGTCAAGAAAGATCCGACCCGACTGCTCAGCAGTCGGCCCGAATCTCGGGGACTACACCCAGTGGGTGCGCTGACGCGCCCCCACGAAAGAGATCAAGAGACCAAAGCGGCCAAGAATGAAAGACTCACCCGGATGGCGGCCCGCGTCGACAGGAACTCCTGGGTGTACTGCTGCAGCAGGGCGGCTTGAGCTTGAAGCCGGCTCCGGACCTCTTGAGCCGCCACATTCAGCTCGCCAGTCCCCCCGCTGGGAGTCCAGTCGGACGTGGCGGTGCTGGCCGCCTCCAGAGCCTCCGCCAACTGGCCGGCGCCCGCAACTCGGTGCAACTCCGGCGGGGCGGCACCTCCCCCTGCGCGCCGACGCGTCACCGGCTGCACCACGAAGCCAGCTCCGTCCTCCGGGTCACCCCCGGCCGGCTCCTCTGGCGCCGCTAACGATTGGCCGCCTTGGCCCGCTCCGGTTGGCGCTGCCGGCGGCGCTCTCCCCGCGAAGCCCACGAGGTCGTCCCTCCTCTCCATCAGCGGCGGGTCTTGGACGATTTCCTCCGCCAGGGGCAATGGGGTGTCAGGGGCCACGGCTCGGAGGGGAATGGCGAGCAGCGGAGGCTGGTTACGCGAACCCTCCGCCTCTGTTTCCGCGGTCGCCGCCTCCGCCTGGGCCTTGGCTACCGCGTCGGCCTGCTCCCTCGCCGCCTGGGCGGCCTCTTTTTCTGCCGCTTCACACTCCTCCCGCGCCTCATGGGCGTTCCGCTCCGTGGCCTCCCTGAGGTCAGCACGGGGGTCCACGCGGCGGGAGCCCGAAGGCCCTCCAGTCGGCCCAACTACGGAGCCGCCCGGACCCCGCTCAAGGGAAAGCGGCACCCTGTCTAGCGGGCGGGAAAAGGTTAGGAAGAATGTTCGAACAAGAGAGAACGATGAAAAGCATACGACCAAGAAATAGACGACTTACGATGAGACCGCCTGAGGCTGCTTCACCGCCTTGCGGAAGCGGGCCGCTTTCTCGGCCACCTCATCTCGTTTGGTCGCCACGGTGGAGGCTTTAGACTTCTTCGGCCGACTGCCGAAGAGGATTGACGCGGCCCGGCGCTTCTGCGCGCCGCCGCTGGCAGCCAGCGCGGTGGACAAGCCCGCGCCCTGATGGTCGGCCGCCGGCTGGCGACGCGGGGCGACTTCGGCTTCAGCGTCATCCGGCCAGTCCTCGAAGCTGGCGGTAAGCCCTGTGCCTCCGGGCTCGGCGTCGTCCCCCACGACGGCATCTTCCATGGCGGCCGCCCCCAAATCCGGGTCGTCGACGTCGTCCACCGTGCGATCGGGGGCGTACTGGCGTTCTATCCCTGCTGCCTCGGTCGTCGGCGGAAGAAGGGGGTTCTGCTAAGAAGAACCGACCGATCAGAAGCCGGCCTTCATAAAGCCGGCTACCAACAAAAAGAAGAAAGAGAGGAAAGCTTACCACGGGCGGAGGGTTGGCGCGAGAATACAGCGCCTTGCCGTATCGCCAATCCTCGGCAAGCTTGCAATTGGAGATATAATTTACCATGTACGACACCTCCGCATGAGGCATCTCCCTGGTGCTCAGCCGGCTTGGGTCGAAGCGGCCGCTCATCTGACACATCATGTGGGGCCGGCTTTGGAGAGGAACTATCCAGCGCTCCACGAAGGCGGCCACCAAGTCGGCACCGCACAGGCCTTCCGACTGGATCATCACCCGAAGCCGGGATACGGCAGCGTTCCCGGCCTGAGACAGTGACCTGGACCGGAAACTCCATGAGGGCTGCCTCCCAGCCGGCGGGCCGGCTACGTAAGCCGGCAGGTTGACGTGGTCTCCTTGCTGGGCGACGTTCTTCACGTAGAAGTACGACTTCTGCCAGATCTTCACCGACTGGATCAAGGGGATGGGCCGAAACGGGTTGTTCTCGCCCGACCTCCTCATGGCGATGAAGGCCCCGTAGGGGGCGGGCACGCCTGCGACGACGGTGCCTAGTTTTCTCTGGAAGAATTCCCCCCAGAGGTCCAGCATGGGGAGCAGCCCCAAGAAACCTTTGCAGAGAGAGACGAAGGCCGACAGCAGCATCACCGCGTTGGGCGTAAGGTGATGCGGCTGAATATTGTAGAACTCGAGGAAGGAGCGCAGGAATCCGCTCGCCGGAAGGCCGAAGCCGCGCAGGAAGTGCGAGTGGAAGACGACCCACTCGCCCTCCTCCGGTGCCGGTGAGATCTCCGTCTCTGGCGCCAGGCGGACCCGCACGAGGTTGGCGTCGGGCAGGCGCCGAGTCTAGTGGAGGAACTCAACATGGTCTTCATGGACGTTGGAGCCATCCCACGAGCTCGACAGCGCCATGGAAGCAAGGCGATGTAGCGGCGCGGCGGCGCTGAGACGGGAGGCTGCGGCGGCAACGAGAGGAAGAAAGGAGGACGAGAAGGGGCGGAGTGAGAGAGAGCGTGCGAACCTCTATCTCTCCCCCTTCTCCCCCTACTTATAGGCTCGCGTGGCGGAGCCGAGGAGGCGCGACGTGGGGAAACGTGGGGATCGATGGTGCCCACTCCCCCACATCCCGCGTTTATTGCGCCCTAACGGCGAAATAAAATCGCACGGGAAGGCGAGTAGTCCACTTGGGCCGCAGAAGATCAGCGTTCGGGCCGAGGCCTAGGAGTGGCGGGCCTGGGCCTGCGGCGGCGTCCCATCGCACGCATGCGCCGGCAGGGTCTCGCTGCCACGTGGCCCGCGGGAGGGCCCGCGGTCAGCACGCGGGTCGACCACTTTCCCACCTGCAGGAGGCAGGGCTCCCCGAAATCGGCATACACCAGCAAAGCCGGCTCTTCAGGGTAGGAAGCTGACCAAGCTTCTTGTCCCTTTGTCCGCCTCAAAGCTCGATCAGCTTCGAGGACTACTGTCGGAGTAAATAGCCATGGGTAGCTTAGCCGGCTTCCCCTGGCCCTTCTGAAAAAATTACGAGCCCGTCCGGCTCTCAAGAATCCAAGACATGGGGCTGCCTTCCCCTTGCTGGCTATCACCCAGGCCGGCTTTCGGAAGGCGGCCCGACTTTAGCCCTCATGAAGAAAGCCATGGGAGGGCCGATTTCGAGAAGCCGGCCGCGAGAAGGCCGACTCCAAGAAGCCGGCTCCCATAAAGCGGTCGAGACCGTACCCTCAAAGTTCGCATCCACCTAGCGGCGATGTGACGGGGCGTGGCTACAGTGAAACCTGCCACCCCCGAATCCCAGAGCACGCCTGGCACAGTGCGCCGTACGGAGTGGGCATGACCCGTCCGGCGCGGCACTGTAGCCATGTTGACGCTGATGTCACCCACGATGGGCCGCCAGCGCACCCACTGGCGGTGGGCCCCTTCGGACAGAGAGACGCTCGAAGGCGGCCATGCCTCCCCCATTCGGCCCGAGACGGGGCCGGCTCCCCGCAGCCGGCTCGCTTCCCCCCTCGAAGGAGATGCCCCATTAAGGAGACAAGACACGATAAGGCTACAGCGATCGCCCGTCGGACGGCGGCACTGTAGCCACGCTTACCACGACGAAGCCCACGTCACCAAGATGGAGCGACAGTAACCAGCCGCCGACCAGGTCCTAGACAGTGGGGCCTACCTATCGACCAAGGGGTCGGCAGCCGGCGGGACCCACCATTCGGCAGGCCCCAGCAGCCAGCGCAGAAGCCGGCGAGCGCAGTCACAGACGGCTGGGCCCCGCGCCCAGTCGGATTACCATTGTACCCCCCGGGGGTAGGCCTATATAAACCCCCCAGGGCACCCATGCAAAGGGTTGGAACCCCCAGCTAGTTTTAGACACCACGCAAGGAGAAGAAGCAAGCTAGCCGTGCCCTTCTTCCTCCTCCCACCGAACAGCTCAAGGAGCATTGTGTAGCTACTTGTCCATCTAGTGATCATGCGGAGACCCCGTAGAGCAGCAGTAGGGGTGTTATCTCCACGGAGAGCCCCGAAGCTGGGTAAGATTCACCGGCGTGCATGTCTTCGCCTCATCCCGTTTCCAGGCACCGGCGACGTCTTACTGGCTCCCACAATGATAAGCCACCCGTTGGCATATGTCGCACCTACCACCCGACAAATTCCCAGGTGGTCTCCGATAACGAGTGAAATACCTGCTT